>NW_012115722.1:1134606-1184646 GCF_000951035.1 Colobus angolensis palliatus | reverse complement strand
ACGATCTCAGCTCACTGCAACCTCCGCCTCCTGGGTTCAAGCGATTCTCCTGCCTCAGCCTCCCGAGTAGCTGGGACTACAGGTGCGCATCACCATGTCCAGCTAATTTTTTTGTACTTTTAGTAGAGATGGGGTTTTGCCATGTTGGCCAGGCTGGTCTGGAACTCCTGACCTCAAGCGATCTCCTCTCCTCTCTTTTCTTCTTTTTTTCTTTTCCTCTTTTCTTCTTTTCTTTCTTCAATAGCCCTTGTCCTAATGCAGGTGTGTATCTTTTCAACAACAAAGATGGGATTATCCAGTGCCCACTGTTGCACCGCTGTTCTTTTCACAGACTGTACCCTTGTTTTAGAATCTGCCAGTATTGGCAATGGCACTTCTCTCTGGGCTAGGCTTTTCATTTGTTTCAATACAAAGAGAATGAAGTTTCCACGTAGATTTTCTTCTACCCTTTGCCTTTGGTAGGGGCCAAAAAAAATTTTCCCTTTGCCCTCCAAAGTTTCACTGAAAAAAGCAACTCACAAAAAGCAGACTCATTGGAGAAAAGGCATGTAAACTATTTAATGTGTACACATGGGAGCCTTCAAAATTAAGACCCAAAGATAACAGTGTCCTTTTTTTTTGTGTGTGTAGGTTTAATGAAGTCTGGACAGCCACACAGAAATATACTTGGACCAAAGAGTCTGATCTAGTACTAACAGACCACATGGGGAAGCCCAGCAAGGCCTGTCTAGATTCTTCTTGGCCTCTCTGAGCAAGCGTTTCTTCCTTCTGGGTCTAGGGGAGGACCTTCTCTGGAATGGGGTCTTATGACCTACAGTCAAATAAGGAATGTCAGATAACATCTTTATGGCCAGTTTTTACACAGAGAGGCAGAAGGAAAGTTAAAGTAGTAATTTTAGGTTTTATGGCTGGCTTTGGGGAAAAGCGATTTTGGTTTCTATGACCCACCTTGGTGAAGAGGAATTCCAGTTTCTATGACTAGGCTCAGGGGAGAATGAGGATTGTGCTCCAGACAGTACCTGCATGCCTGTGTCCCCTGAGAATTCAGGGTGAAGAGCTCACTCTTGCCCTTCACCTCTTCCTGGGCTCTGGCAGGCTGGCCTGCTTCCTGCCCCAGCCTCACCCACTCTCCGCACTCCTCACCACTGCTGTGGGCAAGCTGATCTCTCTGGTTTGCTGGGCTCTCCCTCTCTGCCCAATGGCAGTAAGTTAACTTCTTTCCATGCTTTATTCTCTGTGAGTAAACAGGGAAGTAATTCTCACTAACGCCATTTCTCAGAGGAGAAAACAAGCACAGGGATGTTCTATGACTTCCTCACGACCACCAAGCAAAAAATGGGAGCGGGGCTTTGAAGGGAGGTCTACCCAAACTCCTAAAGTTGGGCCGTCCTCCAAGGAAAAGACAGCACCTGTAAAAGCTAAGTGAATGGGGCAAAAATGCCCTCACTAAGGTCCTACCAAGCTGGTACCCTGATATCCGATTCCAACCTCCAGAACTGGGAGAAGTACAATTCTGTTTTTGAGGACCTCCCCAGGCTATGGCTCTTTGCTGTAACACACTGAACTGGCCCAGAAGTGCTATTCCATCATCTGTGTCCTATTCCATCATTCCGAAGGGAGTCACTAACCCCTCAGTGCTGTCTTTGTGGATGCTGCCCACCCAAAGCTGAGATGAGGCACAGGGTCTGGGTCTAAATAAAATGGGAAGGCACTGGAAGGTGCAATGTCAGAGGAGGAGGATGTCTGAATTTCATTTAATCTCAACGCACTGGAAGGTGCAATGTCAGAGGAGGAGGATGTCTGAATTTCATTTAATCTCAACGCACTGGAAGGTGCAATGTCAGAGGAGGAGGTCTGAATTTCATTGAATCTCAACCTCTACTGATGCAGCATGAAAGACGAGGCCCAGAGCAAAAGCGGCTTTTCCTGAGATCACACTGTGGACCCCAGGCCCACTGGAGTTGTATTCCATGCTACCTCTCACCCCTTCTTGTATTTCTTCCATCTGTAAGTGTGTGCAGTATCTACAGGGACCACCACACCATGAGTTTTTTAAGATTTCTCTCAAACACACCTCATGAGTTCCCTAGGAAGGGTTATGATGCTAGCATAACTCTCATTGTGCAAGGTGGGGGGAGCCCAAAACACCAAAGGAGTTCTCTAGGGTCTCACAACTGCTAAGATAAAGCCTGTCTGATCCCAGCACTGGCTCCTCAAACCTGGGACCCCGGTTATACCCAGGTCTTCCCAAGCTGCTGAAGGGGCGCACTTCTGCATAATGGTGAACAGGTAAGGAGTTGACGGGGCAGGGTAAGTGATCAGAAACCCAGAGGGGCCTTTGAGTAGGTCTTATGGAAAGGCGGCGCTTAGAGGATGGAACCTACAAGACGTGACCTCACTTCCTTGCTAACAGATCCCCAGTAGAACTTAGAATTCTGGTAACTAGGCACCCATATTATACACACAGCCCCATTTCCAGTTCATTTGGTAGGCGACGCTCTGGAGAACAACATGTTCTCCTGCTGTGTCCCGACATGCTGCCGACCTCCTCGTCACAGAAGAGGCCAAAATGAGAGTCTTTCTCGAGAATATAGACATTGGTTCAACCCTCACCCTCGATGCCTCTGGCCCTTTGCCAGAAGGCACCCACAGGTAACACAGGGCCCAGGGCAGGCCCGTCCAGGCCAGGCCTCAGCTGTGCCCATCAGGGCAGCACCGAGTCCCTCCCCATATGTTTGGGGGAAACAGGAGATGAGGGCCCCCCCTGAACAGGAGCAGGTAGGTTGTCAGGTGTTTGGAGCCTGGTAGATATGTCAGGTTCACAGCCCAGACTATGTCTGGCAGGATGGGAAGTTCAGTGTCGAGGACAGAGTTTGCTGCTCAGATGTGAATCCCAATTCATCTGCTGGGGACCTCAACCTTCTCTGGCTGGAGGTCTATGCAGACGCTCCTATGTGCCAAATCCTGTTGGGGCTTGGGAGACGGGGAGGGGGTTCTCGTGGGGGTGTGTGGCTGTTGGTTGTGTGCGGTAGGCCGGTGCCCCGTCTTGTCTCGGCTGTCGGGGACTCTCTTTGCAGAGCTCCACACAGCAGATCAAACAGGAACTGTTGGATGGATTCCATTTCTCCATCTTCTTCAAAGAAGGGCAGGGGCCCACCGCCACCAACCATGGCCAGTGCTGGTCTGCGGTAAGACGGGGCACAGAAGGGTCTCCACAGACAGGGACTCCAGAACACCAGGGTGGGCCCAGGACTCAGACATGAATATGGGAACTCCCTAAGCTCTGTCCTAGGAATTTCCCACTTGAGTGGCCCAGTGTTCTCTTCCAAAGGAATCTGGCTCCCATTGGTCCCCAGTGGCAACTTGGTTACAGGCAAAGTCCCTTTCATGTATCAGAGGAAGATCAGAGAAAATCCATCTGTTTTCACTTTATGCTAAGCCAGGAGTATCTCAGCATGTTGCCACAAGAATTGAGTATAATGGTAAAATTATAGCAACATATTCATACCGTTATCATTTTAACTCCCCACCATAAGTGTATCTCCAGCAACAGGTATCTCCACTGCCCTGCCAGACCTCCTCCAGGATTTAAAATCCAACACTTTTACACAAACAAGGTGGGGTGGACATTGATTACAACAAAAGTAGGTGAAGCTACACTATGCATTTGTCTTTAAAGTATCATCTCACAGAACTCATCCCTGCATCCCCATCAGGCAGGAAGGAGCTGTACCCTCGCATCTCACTGTAATATTCCTTAAGGGAGGCCATGCTCCACAGCGGGTCAGCCTCTCAGTGCTGGTGGAGCCTGTAGTGATAAAATTCCCTTTCTAGGAAGTCTTTCTACAGGGAGCATAATCCTAATGTGTGTCCTGATAGGCTGGAGCAGTTTCCCAGGGCTGCCATAACACGGCACGCTGACTGCAGAGCTTAATCACAGAAATTTGGTTCCTCACAATTCTGGAGACTGGAAGTCCAACGTCAAGCTGTCAGACTGGGGTGGTTTCTCTGGGCCTCTCTCCTTGCCTTGGAGATGGCTGATTTCTTCCTCAGTCAGCACAGGGTCTTCTCTTCAACTTCTCTGTGCGCTGACCACCTCTCCTTGTAAGAACCCCAGGCATATTAAATTAGGGGCCACACCAACGAACTCACTTCACCTGAATTACCTCTTGGAGAACTCTGTGTCCAGACACAGTCACATTCTGAGTCTCTGGGGTTGAGAATAGAAACAGTTACATTTTGGGGAGGGGACACAATTCAACCCATAAAATATACAAATCCCCTGCAGAAGACACACACCTGGGAAAGGTATATCTGAGTGAAAGGATGTGCAGATACCAAGTTTCAACAGCTCTAGCCAGTTGACTTTCCAAAAGGGCTCCAGCTGCTCACACGGTCCCCAGCAGCCTCAGCCTCTGAAGGTAGCTGCTTCTCTGAATACGGCCTCCCCTGAATACTAACATGCTTTTAACTTTTTGCCAGTCTGCTGTCTGCGTGGCAGAGAAAATCACCTTTGTTTCATTTCCACTTTCAAATGTACATTTGCGTAACCTTTCACGGGTTCCATACCTGCCCGCGTTTTCTCTTCCCCGCGTCGCCTGGCAGATCCTGGGCCTTGCGATACACTTCCTCCCACCCTGGAGTCTTCCGGCATTTTCCCCTTGGCCAGGGCTGGGATGGACGTAGCTGTTTCTCCAGACTCACGTTCATGTTAAAGGAACAAAAACAATCATATCCCTTTAAGACAAAGGGTTCTTCTAGAGCATCTTGTCCTGTGTGCTGTTGCTAAAATAAGGAGGGGACGAGACCTCCCCAGGCCCTTCCCCTCCATCTCAGAAGTGGAGCCTCAGGTGGCCTACAGGGAATTTCATCCAGTCCTCGCTGTGGAAGGTACTCACTTCTGACCCGGGTGCTGCTCAGCAGCCATGTGACACCCAAAAGCCCGCGTCTCTTCTCTATCATGAGGATGATTTGTGAAGGATTGCAGGGATGATGCTCTTCATGCAGGCTGCTGATACACAAGGTGCCGTTGCAATTTTACTCCATCCTCACATGCAATCCTAGAACCCTTTTCAACACGGGCACCACATGCACAAGTCCCTGAAGGGTTGGTGCTTCTAGGTGTGAGTTCCACATCCCGATCCTCTGGTGGTTCATGGTGTTACCACTGACTCCCATGTCCCTCCTTGTCCCCCTAGTATGAAAATGAGATCTGCAGGATGCCAACTTTCCAGCCCGGCACAAGGGAGAAGCTGTTGGATTCCCTGGTTCCAGCCTTGCTAACTAAACCCATCTCCTCCTATGCCACCTGCCTGGGCCCATACCCCACGCCGTGGCTTCCCAACTCTACCTGTCCTCCTCCAGCCAACATCTGCCCCTACCCTCCTAACCCCAGGACCAGGGGACCCAGAGCTGGAGCTTGATGAGCAGCCTGCTCACAAATCAGCCTGGAGCTGCAGTCTTGAGTGCCCAGGTGCACAGGGCTGTGCTCCAGGGCCTTTGGGAAGAGAATGTCAGTGGGACACTGGGGTGCACAAGGGTCTGTACAACCCTGCTGCATGGCCAGGTCTGCCCCTTCCAGGACAGCACTGATGGCTTGGGGAAGGGTGAGGCTGTCCTCTACACAGGCAGCAACATGCCAGGGACCCAGAACCACGCAAGTGTGCCCTGGAGGGTTGTGTGGGAGAAGGCCAGGCCTCTGACTCGGCTGTCCACTCCATCACCAGCACCATCACCTCCATTTTGTTCACCTGGCCCCTTGAAAACACTTCAGTTTGCTATCAGCCCCCGCGACGGTCATCTTTCCGGATAAAGCTGGCCTTCAGGAACTTCGCCCGGCCTGGACTGGACGTGGAGGACCATCAGGAACTTGTCCTAGGCCAGTTGGTGCTTCCGGAGCCCAACGAGGCCAAGTCAGATGGTGAGGTGGCTTGCAGTCCGGAAGACTTTCTGGGGGGTGGTGGTGTGGAGCTACAATTCCCTTACATTTCATCCGGTCATTTCTGTGCTTGGAAAGCCCAGTGAAAAGTGACTGGTGTCATGACCTTTTCTCCTTTTCCAGATCCTGCTCCACCTCCTGGGCAACACGCATTAACAATGCAGGCCCTGGAGCCAGCACCACCACTGCTGGTGGACCTGCGGCCTGCTCTGGAGCCAGAGTCAGGTGCAGCCCTGGGTGCACCAGGATATCTATATTGAGCACCAGGACCAGCACCAGGGGAAGGGTCCCCTCCAGCGACACTGCTGGAGCCACGGTCCGCCTCAGAGTCCCCCAGTCCCTCTTCCAGGACTGTGAAGAACCAACCTCTTGAGGAGATGCATGACATCACCACCTTCCCTCCCAGGCTGCTGGCAGAGCAGCTGACCCTCATGGATGTGGTGAGCAGCTGGGCTTTGCAGGCTGTGCCTCTGGCACTAGCTGTCTCAGACCAGCTTCTACCCGAGGAGTGGCCAATGCCCTGGGTCGAATGTCATCCCCACTTCTTACCAAACATGGGATCTGGATGAGTTTCCTCACGCACAAGCCTTCCCTGACTGCATATGGACAGCAGAGATGGCATGTCACCTGTGCTAGCTCCACAGAGTGTGCAGACCGAATGACAGGGGATGGACAGACAGAAAACAGGACAGGGCAGGTGATCACTGAGGGGCAGACAGGGCCATGGGTCACTCACCCAGCTGCTCAGGAGCCTCACAACCCTCAGTACTTGTTAGGTACCTGATGTATACTAGATTCTATGGCAGACACCCTAACAGAGCCCATAGTTGCAGCTGCCACAAGGAAAGTGCACCGGTATGGAGAGAAGGAGTACAGGGCTGACTGGGATGGGAGGAAGACGAGGTCTCAGGACGGGAAGGCCTGAGCCACTTTCTACTCCTTGGAGTGCGGATGGCCTGGGAGAAAATGTCACTCTCTCTTCCCACTCTTGTTGGATTCTGGGCCATGATGCACTCAGGGCCCTCGGTGGGCAGAAAACCAAACCCAGGGACTCCCACAAGTCTGGAGCATATTTTAAAGCTTTATGAGCTCCAGCTGAGTTCCTGCCAGAGACTGTGGATGACGATGAGCTCAGTTCCTGTCTGGTACTGTGGATGACTCTGAGCTGGGGTGTGCTCTGTCCATGACAGTCTCCTCCTCCCCCAAAGGAGGTGTTCAAGAAGGTAGAGCTCTACGAATGCTTGGGCTCCATCTGGGGTCAACGAGCTAAGGAGGGGAATGAGCACGTGGCACCCACAGTTCATGCGACCATCGCACACTTCAACAGGCTCACCAATTGTGTCACTACCTCCTGCCTCGGGGACGACAGCATGAGGGCCCGGGACAGGGCCAGGGTGGTGGAGCACTGGATCAAGGTGGCCAGGGTAAGCCATGGTTGGGCCTTGGGATTCCCTCTCTAAAAATGGGGAACTGCTTCTTCTCCTCCATCGGCTTTCAGGATTGGCATCTGTACGTCTGGCTTCAGCCCTGGACATCACCTAGCCCCTTCTTGTCACAGACCTTGACTCCCATGGCCCAGTGGTGGCTGCTCACTTCTGACCTGGGCTCTTCCTTGGGTTGAACTAAAATCCTCCTAGATGAGTGACATTCACTCGGCCCCAGCTGTGCCCTCCTGAGGCTCCCTGAGCCTCTGCTTAATCCAGGCAGGGAGATCTCAGCACAGCGGGCTGTGGCTTAAGTGGACCTCACAGCTCACTCTTCTCTCTCCAGGAGTGCCTAAGCCTCAACAACCTCTCCTCAGTGCACGCCATGGTCTCTGCTCTGCACAGCAACCCAATACATCGACTACACAAGATGTGGGCAGGAGTGTCCAGGTGAGGAGCTCCCTCCACGGGAGCACCAGGGTTGACCTAGGGACCCATAGGCCTCCCCATGTGCCCTCAACGACTCTGAAAGGTTCTTGGAGACCAGGGACACTGGAGGCAGGGATGGCCTGGTGGGTGTGGTCACTAAGCTGCCTTGGACTACTAAGCAAGGATTTCCAACTCAGGACTAAGGGTTTTTCAACCATCAGGAATAGGCTAGAGCCAACTGGAAGCTTTCAGGTGTTTGCACCCAGCAGTGGAACTGTGTCCAGCTGGAAGCTAACTGTGAACACGCAGGGGCTCATGTGAAGTAGAGATGGGCCAGGGGAGGAGCATGACAGGTCCCACCCCCATCCTCTGGAGCCCTTGTCATCAGAGGACCCTACTGGAAACTCTCACCCACGAAGTTGGGATTCTCTGGGTTTTCAGACACAAGGGCTTGGATTGGAACTCACAAATCTCTCCGCTTAGTCCCAAATTTGCTTTTCTTTCTTTCCTCTGCCCATAGCAAAAGCACAAAACATCTGAAACAACTCTGCAAAAAAGACACTGCAGTGAAGAGGGACCTGCTGATCAAGGTACACTGGAGTCTGGGAGATGCAGGATAAGTGTTTAAGAGTCAGAGGAAAGAGACAGTTTGGAAGGGCATTGGACCCGGTGTGGAGTGGTTATTTTCTTTTGACTTACCTACTAAAAGTGGACTTGAAAAATTCCCTCCACGCCTACCTTGGGCAAACAGAAAGAGAGGTGTGTGGGTCCACAGGCACGTGGGGGCATGGCGGCAGGAGGCCCTGGAAATGGGCTGTGGCAATGGCTGCTGGGCTGCGGAGCGGGGGTGATGAGCTGCAGCATTAGCAGGGCTCTGGTTCCCGTGCTTGTCAGTGCTGCTGGCATGGAGCTGCCTCCAGGCTGGGGGGTGGTCATGGTAGGTGGGACTTTCTTTCTTCCTCAAACTGGAAAGCAATTCCTCAGGAAGCCAGGCCTCTGCTGCTGCTTCTGTCTGCAGCGCATCTCCAAAGGCAGTGGCCTCTGCCCACACTGGGGGAGAGGGGGAACAACAACAGAGGAAGCTCATGTGCCAGGGAGTCCAGTGGACCGCCCAGCTTTGGGTACCAATGGGCATACTCGGGACAGATGTACGTGTTTCCTGGGACTCCCTGCTCTGCTCTTTGCAGACACCCGAAAACGGCCATGTCACAGGATTCTCACCAGTGAGCAGTGACACATGCTCATGACAAGTATCTGGGGGATTCATGCATTCCCAGGGGATCCTCCCTGACCAGATCTCAGAATATTCCAGGCAAACGGGAAGACAACTTATCACCCCACCCAGGACTCTGGAAAGCCCTGCCCTGTCAGTCAGAGATGGCGCCTCAGGAGGCCACTTCCTGAGTGGAGGGAGAGAGTTCTGTGCACGGAACTCCCCTGGGGGATCATTGGCGAGGCCAAACCTTAGGCATGGCTCAAACCCAATTTGTGTGGCACAGACTCCAGTGGGGCTCAGATATGCAGGTGCCACTTAACCAGGTCTCCTAAAATGCCCTGCCCCTTTCCCATCATGACTCTGCAAGGCTGGAGACCTAGACACTCAGAGACTCCAGAGAACATGACCCTGATGGGTAGCGGTGCTGGGATATCGGGAGAAGGCAGCGGGACAGAGCCTCCAGGATGGGGAGGAGGTGCCTTCTCTTTTGGGTCCCTGGGGAATCACTGCCTGCTCTGGGTCTCTGTTTCCTCATGTGGAAAATGAAGGGATGCTGAGCCTGTAGTGCAGCCCTCACAGGATGGAAATGAGGTTCAAGAAAAGAAAATAATTTGCTGGTGCTCATGCCTGGTTCTTCCTCAGAGGGATGAGGGGGAGAACAATGGCAACAGCTACAGGAAACAGTACTCAGGAGGCCTTGTGAGGTAGCTGTGGTTTTCATGGCTCTTTACAGAAGAGGAAACAGTCTCAGGGAGGCCCGGCTGCATGAGTGGGTGACACACATAGGGAGTGTGGAGCTGGGCCAGTGGTATGACCACTATGCCAGGTGACTCACGCCAGTCCCTGGGGATCCAAGTGTGGGGTGGCTGGGGTGTAACTGGGGGAAGAGAGGAGAGCCTCACTGTCTCCGTCACTGGCACCTGGCAGGCGGGGAGCTTTAAGGTGGCCACCCAGGAGAGGAACCCCCAGAGAGCCCAGATGAGGCTGCGGAGGCAGAAGAAGGTGAGTGAGCCTTTGGCGTGGAGAGGCCGCAGGGGATCAGGGGACAGGGCTCCCTTCCCTGCCAGCTGGAGGCCTCCATGTGAAGACCGCAAGGACTTCCTCTCCAGTCCTGTCCTCCTGTGCACACTAGGCCTGGAAAACCTCCATTCGAGAGACCAGAGCAAGGGTCTGGGGAAGCTGGACTCAGAGTGGATGTGGGGAAGGGTAAGGCTGGGACCACATGCCCTTGTGAATTGTTAAAATCCCACCATAGAGGTAAACAGGAGTGCTTGCTAGACTTGGGGGTCAGGTGGGATAGAGGAGGCAGAGAACTGGGAAAGGCAGTGGAGGGTCTTTGGCTGCTCCAACAGGGAGACCTGAAGAGGGGAGTTCCGGGAGACAGGGGCTGGTGGGACTTCATGAGACAGGACCTTGGGCAGGTACCTGAGGGCCAATACTCATCATCACTACACCTCTCCCTCCCACCCCTCCTTGGCACAGGGCGTGGTCCCCTTCCTGGGGGATTTTCTTACTGAGTTACACAGATTGGATATGGCCATCCCAGACGATCTGGATGTGAGTGAGCCTGGGGCAGGCTGTTGGGAACCAGGATCCTGAGGGAGGAGAGGGTCCTGGACGGAGCCCTTAGATCTCAGCCCTTGGCAAACCTCCTCTCCTGAGAGCCTCACAGCTGCTCCTGTGGGTGGGGGTGTCAGGCCCATCTCATTACCTCTGACTGATAGAGGCTCCATAGCAGCCACCAGTCCCTATTCCCGAGTGGTGAAGCTGCAGAGCCGCCTGACTGCAAAGCTGCTGAGGTGTGGGCTGAGCTGGACTTAGCCTTTCTCTAGAGTAGTCCTGTAACAGGCCGGTGAAATTGAGCCTCTCCAAGGGCAGGCAGTTCCAGAGTCACTGAGCGCTTTCTTTCTATGAGAGAACTCAGTTTCCCTGTCTGTTATCACAGAGGGCTGGGGCAGAAAGTCCCTGAGCCTCAGCTCCTATGCCCCTGCTCTAGAGCCCGGAGCCTGAGGCAGCTCCAAGTCCTGTCATGTGCACATCCCCTGACTCTGGTGGCTCTGGCAGTAATGCAGCATGGGAAGGGGTGGGGTGGGGCTAGTTGTGGGCCAGGGACCTTTCTGATGGACTCTTTGTCTGCCTTCCAGGGCAACACCAACAAGAGGAGGAAGGTAAGCAGCTGGGGCACTCACGTTGGATGAGGGTGGGGATGTGGACGTCACAGTTCACCCTGGACAGGACACTCCCTGGCTCCATCCTCTACATCTTAGGTTTACTGGGAGGGTTTGACACACGCAGGAGGAGGAGACCTATCCCAGTGGAGAAAGCGGGAAATGGAATGGAATCAAAGACCAGTTCCTGCAGGAGGGGCTTTTTACATCCAACTCTGAGAACAGGCTGGGGCTGCATGGGGCCCCCTCAGAAAACTGCCCCAGGGATCAGCCCCCTTTCCCTGCCTACCAAAGGTGCTCTCAGCATCTTCCACCCAGGCCCTGTCAGCATCCTCTCCTCTGTCTCTAGGAGGTCCGAGTTCTGCAGGAAATGCAGCTGCTCCACGTGGCTGCCATGAATTACAGGCTTCGGCCTCTTGAGAAATTTGTCACCTATTTCCCAAGAATGGAGCAGCTCAGCGACAAGGAGAGGTGAGGGCCTAGGGGATGGGCAGAGGGTGGGAGAAGGCTCTCCATTTCTTTTTTTTTTTTTAATGTGGTCTGGCTCTGTTGCCCAGGCTGCACTGCAGTGTCACCAACTCTGCTCACTGCAACATCTGCCTTCTGGGCTCAAGCCCTTCCTCAGCCTCTCAAGCAGCTGGGACTACTGCGGTACACCATGTCCCAGGTCATGGTACAGCATGTACAGACACCATGTTCTGTTGTTCTGCTGCTGTTGTTCTGGTACAGATGGGGTTTCACGATGATGTCCAGGCTGGTCTCAAACTCTTGGCCTCAAGCAATCCACCCACCTCAGTCTCCCAAAGTACTGACATTACAGGTGTCAGCCACCCCACCTGGCCTAGAGGAGGCTCTCCCTGTGGCAAGCTGCAGAGAGCCTACGGCCATGACTCCACGGCCAGCATCAAGCCCCGTTGCATGGGGACCACTGGGGACCCAGGATTCCAGCTGGGCAGGCACTGAGAGGGGACCTGACGTGTGGCTCATGGTGGCCTCACAGCTGCCTCACTGTCCTGTAGCTACAAGCTGTCCTGCTAGCTGGAGCCCGAATCACATTAGGCCAGTAACATCTTGCAGTGGCTGGGACCCCACCGGGATGCTGGTCAGAACACCGGCTCTCCACCATCCTCCACCTAGACCGTGACACCAGGGAACCACATCTAGGTGGCTGGCAGCTCAGCTGCATCTGGCCCCTGCTCTTCGTGTAACACCAGCTACTCCTGCTGGCCAGGATCAGGCCATGGGACTTTTGCCAGGCAGGCAAGAGACCATTTTATGTTTATTTTCTTTAGTGTATAAGTAAGGCTTTTTTTCTTAACTTTCATTAAAATAAAATTTTAAAACACTATTCAAAATGTTCTATAGTTGTTGGAATGAGGAAAGTAACCGCAGTGCAGTAACCGTATACCAGTCTTCAGGATTCATAGTCCAGTATGTCAAATTGAAGCTATGGCTGAACAAGTCATGCAACAGCATTTATGTTACACATGCCAACCATTTAACGTTTTCCTTCTTTGTTCTAATTAATTATTGTTAACTCTGTTTAAGGAAAACAAAAACAAAAAAAACAACAAAGCAAAATCCTTAAAAAATCAGAGCATGTTACCCAATCTACCACACTTGTTCTACTGACCAGCAACTCTCAAATTTAAATTCTAGTTAAATTCGAGTTCCACTGGGTTACTCTACTTTCTTGAAGTTTAAATATTTAATGAATCACTGAAATATTTACTGAAGGGCTGGAGATGGGAGGTATTTAAGCAAGTGGTATAGCTGGCCTTCTCCAGAAGTCCTGGGCAGAAGGGAGCTGGCCATCAGTCTCCACGAAATACAGATAAAATTTTTCCACTATAGATCTTCCCAGACTTTCTGACACCTCTCCCCTAAGTGAATATCAAGGAAGGCGAGAATCATTTGAGCCCAGAATCGAAAAGGATGTCCCACAGCTTAATTTGAACACAACCCCCAGTGTGTTATAACAGAGAAAAAACAAGCCAAGGAAGTCAACATTTCAGGGTCTGAAACATGTAGTACCCCCAAATCAACACAAAATTAAAACCTAAACCCAATCCTGGAGCCACAAAGCTCCTATAAGAAAAGTGGGAGTCTGTATCTCAGCAAAACTTGTATCTATGCACGCAGTTTGCAAAAAAGAAAGAAAACAAAAGCAAAAATTATCTATGGCAAGAAACCCTTAGACCATGCAATTGATTTGGCAATACTTTTTCTTTCTTATTTTTTGTTCTTTTTGGATGGGACACAAAAATCACTGCTAACAAACGTGAATACAAACACATGGGACTATACATCATTTCAGAGCTTCCACATGGGGAAGAGGAACAATGAACCAATAAAGAAACCATCCTACAGATTGAGAGAAAGTTCAGCAGAATCTTATCTGTGAATGGGGTTGTTATCTAACATGCATGAGAAACTAACACTACTCTAACTGGGAAAATGAACAAAACCTAATACCCAAGCTAAAACTGAGCAAAGATCCTGAACAGGCACATCTGAAAAGAAAACACGAAATTCACTGACAGGTCAAAGAGAAGCTGCTCAACTTCACTAATCCTCACACAAGTGTCTAAGTACGAACCACACTCAGATGTGTCTCCCTCTAATTAGAATGAAACTTACCAAAAACAACAGAAAACCCATACGTTCACAGGTAGTGGCCGATGCAGAACAGCAGAAAAAGACACTTTTATACACTATCGGTGGCAATGTACATTACTATACACATGAAGTGAAACAGTTGAAGGTGTCTTAAACATTTTACAACTCTCCGTTCACCTAGCAATCCCACCACTGGTTTTACACAGAAACCACATAGAATCTGTTATGTTGAACAGATATCGGCCTTCCTATGGCAACTGAAGCACTATTCACAATAGCAAAGGTATTCAATCTACCTACCTGTTCGTGCACAGATGAAGGGATAAAGAAACTGCAGTACACAATGGAATCCTCTTCAGCCACAGAAATTCATGAAACCATGTCATCTGCAGCAACGTGCAGAAACCTGGAGGACATGACCTTCAACGAAATGAGTCAGGCAGAGAAAGCCAAACACGGCATGATTTCATGCATGTGAGAATGAGATCAACTTCCTCTCTAAATGACTTTATCCCCTAGAAGTAGAAAGTTCCACAGTGGTGAAGAGAGGCTGTGGGTTGGGGAGTCCTGGCAGGGACTGGGAAAGGGACACAATGTTACACTCAGATGACAGGAATAAATTCAGCTATTCTACTCCACAGCAGGTGTCCAGAGTTAACAGTATCCTACCATATTTTCCAAAAAAGACTGAAAAGAAGGATTCTGAATATTGCAACCACAGAGAACTAACAAATAATAACTACACAAGGTAACAGAGAGAGTCATCGTCTTGCTTTCATCATTACACAAGGTACATATGCATAGATCAAAATGTCCCACTCTACTCTTTAACTGTAAACCTTTACTATAGAGCAAATTGGTTTTAAGCACATAGAAAGAAACAGTGCTCAAGTATTATGTGAGACCAGGAAATTCCCACATCTAATACACTAAAGAACCACCACCACACAACACAAGAAATTACCAACAGAGTAGACAGACAACATACAGGATGAGAGAAAATGTTCCCAAACTATGCACCTGACCAAGGCCTAATATCCAGAATCTACCTTAAAGACCTTACAGAAATCAATCAGCAAAACCCCCCAAATAACTAATAAATAGGCAATGGATATAAACACACACTTCTCAAAAGACAATGTAAAAGCAAGCAACGAATGTGAAAACATGCTAAACCTAATTATCAGAGAAATATAAATCAATGAGATATCATCTCACACTGGTCAGAATGGCAATTACAGAGTTAAAAAAAAAAAAGGACACGGACGAGGCAGCAGAGAAAGGGGACACTGGTCCACTTTTGGTGAAAATGCAAAGTAGTTCAGACACCATAGAAAGCACTTCAGAGACTGCTCAAAGAACTTAAACCAGAACTACCATCTGACACAGCAAGCCCACCACTGGGGTATACACAAAGGAAAATAAATCCTTCTGTCCAAAACACACATGCACACAAACGGTCTTGGCGGCACACTTTACAATGGCAACCATGTGAAACCAACCTAGGTATCCATCAACGGTGGATCAGAAAAGGAAAATGGGGTACATATACACCACAAAAAACTAGGCAGCTATAAAAAAAAAAAAAAAAGACACAAATCAACTCCTTGGCAGCAACATGAGAGGAGCTGGAGGCCATTATTTAAAGAGAAGTAAGGAAAAAACAGAACACCAAAGGCCACATGTCCTCACTTCTAAGGTGGAGCTAACATTGAATACAACCTACGATAAAAGTGAAAACAACAGACACTGCTGACTGTCAGACAAAAAAGGAAGAAGGGATGGAGCATGGGCTATAGACCTGCCTGGTGGATCCACCACTCCCTGCGTGATAAGCTCTCTGGGACCCCAAGTCTCTGTATCAGGCAATATACCAAAGGCAGTAACTAATCTGCCTTTGTACCTTTTAGTCTATAATAAACGCAGAAATTATGTTAAAAAATACAAACTTAGGAGTTAAACAATGAATGAAAAACACAAACTTGTAATTATCCAAACAATCTTTTATTGGCATAAACTAAGGAAGTGGTCAGAATGAGTAAACCAAATACTCAACCCCAATGTACATATAGTGAACACATTTTTCAAAAGAACACCAAAAAGGCACAATGCGCAAAAGAGAGCCTGTTGCAGGGCAGAAGATGATCAGAGAAAAACTTCAGCTTCTGAGGACTTCATTTGGGGCATTGCTTTCTGAGTCCTTAATGCCCTATTTGTGACAATGCAAAGCATTGCTTTCAGCCTTGTGCTGGAAGTGGGATTATATCCAACCTTGAGCAGCCATAGATATCCACACAGTCCTGGATCTCCCACTGCCTCCACTCTATCAGTACTAAGGGAAAACACAGTATAGTTTGTCCACCACTCACAGCCACACTCCGTGAATGTGACTGGATAAATTGTCAGAGGCATTTGAACCAGAACAACTTCATCTTGAGTAGGGACTGGGTAAAATAAGGCTAAGACCTGAGGGGCTGCATTCCCAGGAGGTTAAAGCATTCTTAATCAGAGGACGAGATAGAAAGTCGGCACAAGATACAGGTCATAAAGACCTTGCTGATAAAACAGCAGTAAAAAAGCTCGCCAAAACCCACCAAAACCAAGATGGCAATGAGAGTGACCTCTGGTCATCCTCACTACTACACTCCTACCAGTACCATGACAGTTTACAAACGTCGTGGCAACATCAGGAAGTTACCCTATATGGTCTAAAAGGTGGAGGTATGAATAATCCAGCCTTTGTTTAGCATACAATCAATAAATAACCATAAAAATGGGCAACCAGCAGCCCACGGAGCTGCTTTGTCTGTAGAGTAGCCATTCTTTATTCCTTTACTTTCTTTATTTTTGAGAGATGGAGTTTCACTCTTGTCACCCAGGCTGAAGTGCAACGGCGCGATCTCGGCTCACTGCAATCTCTGCCTCCTGAGTTCCAGCGATTCTTTTGCGTCAACCTCCCGAGTAGCTGGTTATAGGAGCCTGCCACCACACCCAGCTAATTTTTGTATTTTTAGTAGAGATGGGGTTCCACCATGTTGGCCAGGCTGGTCTTGAACTCCTGACCTCAGGTGATCTGCCCACCTCGGCCTTCCCAAGTGCTGGGATTACAGGCATGAGCCACCGTGCCCGGGTCCTTTACTTTCTTAATAAAGTTGCTTTCACTTTACTCTGTAGACTCGTCCTGAATTCTTTCTTGTGCCAAGATCCAAGAACCCTCTCTTGGGGTCTGAATCGGGACCCCTTTCTGGTAACAAAATGTCCCAAGGAGGGAGTATGTAATGCCTCTTTTTGTGGCCAGAATGGTTTGGCTTCTGCTGAAGTAACAAACCTCCAAATCTCAGTGTCTTAAGAAAGGCTTATCCCTCATGTCCATCATGCTGTACATGCTCTGACTTTGGAACACATGTTGATAACACATTCACTATCTTGAACATTGCCTGCTGGATTCCATGTCGGGAGGAAAAAGAGTTTTCATTGGGTGAATTTTCTGTCTTCCAAGTTATCTCGGAGTTATCACCTTCCAAGTTTTACCAAGTTTTGCCATTGCAAACCTGGATCAGCGACCTTCCAGGCACCAATAGAAGTCTCCATAAAGTTGGATGCCTGCATTTAAGCCTGTGCTATCTATTTTCTTTTCTTGTCACCATTTTCTAGGTACTCATCTTGGTATCAGTCAGGATAGCCTAAGTTATGCTGTGGGAAAAAACAAGCCCCCAAACTCACTCAGACTAAATGTTCATTGAAGGTTGGCTGGGTCTATGCTGTCTCTGTGCTTTCATAATTGTGATGGTTGGTTGTATGTGTCAATTTCGCTAGGCCATAAGGTGCCCAGGTTAAACGTTATTTCTGAATGTGCCTGTGAGGGTCATTCTGGATGAGATTAGCATTTGAATCAGTGGGCTCAGTGAAGTAGATGGCCTTACACAAGGTGGGTGGGTATCATCCAATCTTTTGAGGACCTGAATAGAATAAAAGGTGGAAGAAGAAGAAATTTCCTCCACTTTTCCCTGCTTCACTGCTTGAGTTGGGATGTCTCATCTCATCCCCACCTGACCTTGGATACAAATTTACACCATTTCCTCTAGGCCTTTAGATTCAGAATGAATTATATCACTGGATTTCTGTGTCTCCAGCTTGCCGATGACAGATCATGGGCCTTCTCAGCCTTCATCACTGCATTAGCCACTTCCTTATTATCTCTCTCTCTCTCTCTCTCTCTCTCTCTCTCTCTCTCTCTCCTCTCTCTCTTTCAGCTTTTTGCCTGAAGTCAGGCTTCAATCAGCCACCACCCAGGTGACTAAAGCAGAGAAACTCTTAACCTAAGAGGCATGAATATGCAGAGGAGTTTAGGGTGACCACAGCAGCTGGAAAACAAAGGAAGGGGGGAAAATATGACAAAAGAGATGCATAAATGGGGAGCCCTAAATTCGGTGTATATACTGGCTGTCCCCGACCTACACATTCATAGGGTAGATTTCAAGAAGTCCAACATAAGGAGAAAAGAACCGAACTGAGATTTCAGTTGCTGCCCACCACAGAGGAGATAGAGTTTGGAGTTTGACTACATCCAAGTTAACTGCTCATAAAACAAACAAAAAAAGTCAATAATCTTAAAAAAATATAATGAATCCAGAGTCTTACAACGTATCATTTCTAGTATCTAGGATATTATCCAAAATTACTAGACATAGAAACACACAGGAAAACAATATTCATGCATAAGAGAGAAGGTCACCAATGGAGACTAACCGCAGGATGACCTGGATGCTGGAACTGGTAGACAGGATTTTTAATTCAGCTACTATAACTATGCTCAACGATGTAAAGAAAATATGCTTGCAGTGAATGACCAAATAGGAAATCTCAGCAGAGAAACAGAAACAATTAAAAAGAACCAAGTGAAAATTTTAGAACCAAAAAATGGCATGTCTGGAAGATGCCTCAAGAGGAACTATCTAACCCAAAGAGTACAGAGAAAAAAAGATTTTTAAAATGAACAGATCCTGAGTGATCTGGGGGAAAATACAGCAAGGTCTGATATACATGCAATTGGAATTCTAAAAAGAGGAGCGATACAATGGAGCTGGGAAAAAAATATTTCAAGAAAGCAAAAAAGGATAAGAACAAAGTAAACCATAGTTAGCCACATCCCAGTCAACCTGCGGAAAACCAAAGACAAAGAGCAGCCGAAGGGAAATGACATGTCACATATAGGGAGCACTGCCACAAATGACTTCATCGTTAGAAACCACAGAGGCAGGGAGACACTGGAAACATATATTTTAAATTCTGAAAAAAAAAAAAAAAAACCTGTCAGTGCATAATTCTATACCCAGCAAAAATACCCTTCAAGAGTGAAACAGAATGAAAACACTTTCTATGAATAAAAGGTAAGAGAATTTGTTGCTGCAAACCTGCATTACAAAAAGTGCTAAAGAAAGTTCTTCAGGCTGAAGGGAAACAACACTGGAGAGAAACTCCATTAAACCTGCCACTAATAAGGTAAAAGAGTTACAAATGAACATTATCATGGGCCCATTTCTTCCCCTATGCAGGTAGTAAAGTGTGAGGTAATCACTAGTGCTGTTCACCAAATATGTCTGGTTTTCCTTCTTTCAGGCATATGGTAGAATTGCCACTCCACTTACTGGGGTGGGGGCATGGCCATATGATTGCTTTAGTAAATGAGATGTGGCAAAAACTTTGTCAGAGGATGCAATTTGCCTCACTGCCTTTTTTTTTCTGGCTTTAAAAATCATCGTATTAGGGTTCTCCAGAGAAACAGAACCAATAAGAGAGCTGGGGCTTAGAAACCAATACCCCCAAAACATGGCATTTTGACCTGCTGACTTGAAGAATTCCCCAGGTCTCTCTGACCTCTGCCTACTCCTGTCTCAATTCTCTGTCTCCCAAAGCACAGGATGAAATGGTTCTCTGAAATTCTCTTATCTGCCTAATGTCTGGACCTGCCAAAGAAGAAAACAGTTACCTCTGGTCACTTTCCTGATCATTAACTAAAGTCATATCTCAGGAAGAAAGACTGAAGTCTGTCAACACATCTGGACAGACTTGTTGCAAATTATGTCTGTTCTTTTGGCCCAGCAGTCTTTGTTTCAGGCCACTGTATGTTCTTCAAGCCCACTTAAATTCACCTAAAAATCATTTACTATCCCTCTAAAATCATCCACACTTCCCCATCTTCCTCTCCCCTAAGAAGAAGGGTATATAACCATCTGTACCCCATTGTGTGGTGGGGCAATGACTCTGTGATTCTCCCCTGTGCTTGTTAACACATTTGTATGCCTTTTTTCCTATCAACCTGCCTTTTGTCAGTTGATTTTCAGTGAACCTTCAGGGGGCAAAGGTGAAGTTTTCTTCTATTTTATAAAAATCTTCTTCACATACCTTTGGTTCTAGCTGTGTCCCCTCAGAATATCCACACTGAATCATTTGTTTGAGTCTTCCATATTGGGGAGAAATCTGGCCTTGAGAAGCTCTCTGTGTGAATCACATGGACCTTCCATCAGCTCTGGATCCGTCTTCTGTGAAGGACAGAATACCACCAAGCTTGCTGCCTGAAGTCTCCTGATTCTGAATACACTTTTTTTTGCACAAGTCTCTGGGCCTGCAATCTCTTTCCTCCTGTTTATTCAGTACAAGTCACTACCTGACCTCCAAAGTTATGCTCCCTCTAGCATCACTGGATCCACTGTGACAATAGTCTTGAAAACTTACCACTTTATCACTATGGAAATAAAAAATGGAAAATGAAAATAAATCATATTTTCAAGGTGCAGATGGTGCAATATTCTCATATTCACATTGAGGTGCAAGATCGAAGAAAGCTGGCCTAATTATGGACATGCACTTAGTTAGCAGTGAACTTCAGTCAGTGGACTCAGCTGTTTCAAACTCTTTTGATATGGTTTGAATTCACATGTTTCTACTGTCACCCAAGAATCTTATATGAAAGAGCTTTTTAACATCCAAACAGCTTCAGTGCTTCAAAGAGGAGGCATGTGAGGACATACATAAAGCTCTTCTGCAGTTTTGTTTCTTTTTAAAGTAGACTTTGTTTTTTACAGCCAGGAGTGTTTTTAAGTTTGTAGCCAGGAGTGGTAGCTCACACCTGTAATCCCAGCACACTGGGAGGCCAAGGCAGGTGGATCACCGGAGGTCAGGAGTTCAAGACCAGTCTGGGCAACACAGTGAAACCCTGTCTTCACAAAAAATACAAAAATTGGCCAGGTGTGGTGGCATGTGCCTGTAGTCCCAGCTATTCAGGAGGCTGAGGTGGGAGGATGGCTTGAGCCTGGGAGGTTGCGGCTGTGGTGAACCATGATTGCATCACTTCACTCCAGACTAGGTGACAGAGCAAGACTTTGCTTCATAAAAAAAGAAAGTACAAAAGTACGTAAAATTTCCATAAACTTTCTAACCCTACCCATGCACAACCTCCCCAACTGTCAACATGCAACCCCAGAGTGGTACATTTGTTACAATTGGTGAATCGACATTGACATATCATTATCACTCAAAGTCCATAATTTACATTAGGGTTCACTCTTGGTGTATGTGTACCCACTATGATAGTATCATATGAAAGAGTTTCACTGCCCTAAAATGCCTCTTTTCCCCCAACTCCTGGCAACCCCTGATCTTCTACCTGTCTCCATAGTTTTGCCTTTTCCAGAATGTCAAGTAGTTGGAATCATACAATATGTAGCCTTTTTAGATTGACTTCTTTCACCTGGTAATACGCATTTAAGGTTTCTCACGTCTTTTCATTGCTGGATAGCTCATCTCTTTTTATTTTTATTTATTTATTTTGAGATGCAGTCTCACTCTGTCACCCAGGGTGGTGTGCAGTGGGGTGATCTCGGCTTGCTGCAACCTCTGCTTCTCGGGTTCAAGTGATTCTCATGCCTCAGCCTCCCAAGTAGCTGGGATTACAGGCACACACCACCACGCCCAGCTAATTTTAGTATTTTTAGTGACAGGGTTTCACCATGTTGGCCCAGGCTGGTCTCGAACTCCTGGCCTCAAGTGATCCACCAGCCTTAGCCTCCTAAAGTGCTAGGATTACAGGCGTGAGCCATGGCACCCAACCCCTCTTCTCTTTTTAGTGCTGAATAATATGCCATTGTCTGTGTATGCCACAGTTTATCCACTTACCCACTGAAGGACATCGTGGTTGCTTCTAAATAGTGACAATTATAGATAAAGCTGCTATAAACATCCATGTGCAGGTTTTCGTGTGGACATAATTTTTCACCTTCTTTGGGTAAATATTTAATACCAAAGAGTGTGATTGCTAGATCAGACGATAAGAGTACATTAATTTTGCAAACTGTCTTCTATAGTGGCTGTACAATTTTGTGTTCCCACCAGCAGTGAATGAGAATTCCTGTTGTTCCACATCCTCACCAGCATTTGGGGTTTTAGATTTTCTCCATTTAAAAAGGGGTGTAGTAGTATCTCATTTTTTAATTCTATTTATTAATTTTTTTTTTTTTTTTGAGACAGAGTCTCGCTCTGTCGCCCAGGCTGCAGTGCAGTGGCACGATCTAGGCTTATGGCAACTTCCACCTCCTGGGTTCAACCAATTCTCCTGCCTCAGCCTACTGAGCAGCTGGGATTATAGGCACACACCACCGTGCCCAGCTAATTTTTGTATTTTTAGTAGAGACGGGGTTTCACCATGTTGGTCAGGTTCAAACTCCTGACCTCGTGATTTGCCCACCTCAGCCTCCCAAAGAGCTGAGATTACAGGCATGAGCCACCACACCCGGCCTTATTTTTGTTTTTTGTAGAGACAGGGTTTCACCATGTTGCCTAGGCTTGTCTCAAACTCCTGGGCTCAAGAGGGTCACCTGCCTTGGCCTCCCAGAGTGCTGGGGTTACAAGCACGAGCCACCATGTTTGGCCTCGTTGTTTTTTCAATTTGCGTTTCCCTGATGACATATGTTTGTTGAGCATCTTTTCGTATGCAAATTGCCGTCTTATATCTTCTTTGGCGAGATGTCTGTTCAAGTCTTTTGCCTATTTTCAGTCAGGTTGTTCATTTCCTTATTGTTGAGTTTTAAGAGTGTTTTGTCTATTTTGTTTAATTGTCCTTTATCAGATAACTCTTTTGTAAGTGCTTTTTCTCTGTCTATGGCTCATCTTCTCATTCTCTTGACAGTGTCTTTTACAGAGCAGGAGATTTTAATTTTAATGAAGTTCAGCTTATCAATTATTTTTTTCATGAATCCTGGCGTTGCTGTTGTACAGTTGGTTCTAATAACAAAAACAAGGACAATAACAAGACTGACCCAAAGTGGGATGTTAATTGCCACAAAAGCAGTCATTTGATATCAACCTGAGTTTTGTGGTAATGTTTTATTTGGCATGTAAAGATCCTTTTATGCAAATCATTTCCATGGACATGTAATATAAAAACATAAGCATTTCCGATTACTTTATCAGTGTAGCTATTCCAAATGAAATGTCTACAGTAGCAACAGACAGACCAGACTGCATATATCAGTCCTGACTGGAGACTAGCAGGCAGCAACCACTCCCCAAGCTGCTGCTCCTGACGTGTTGCTTGACTCAAAGCCAGGAATGATCAACAAAGGTGTTTTTCCATCCCGTCGGAGTCTAGTAATGGTGTTCCATAGAAGAAGCAGAGACTACTGCTGCTAATGACTGTAGACATGTTGAACATTAGGGTTTGTAGCAAGAGTTGCCTGCCATAGCAAGTAATGACAACGAGTGGAGCAAGACAATCATGCTCCAGGCAGGTGGACTCCAATGAAACATGTCTCAGGAGACCTTTGGGAGAGGGGACTGATAGTCTTGTTTAAGAGATACCACTTCAGATTGGGGGCACTGGCTCACATCTGTAATTCCAGCACTTTGGGAGACCAAGGCAGATGGATCACCTGAGGTCAGGAGTTCAAGACCAGCCTGTCCAACATGGCAAAACCCCACCTCTACTAAAAATACAAAAAAATTAAAAAAAATAAAAAACAACAGGGTGTGGTGGCAGGCACTTGTCATCCCGGCTACTTAGGAGGCTGAGGCAGGAGAATCGCTTGAACCCAGGGGGTGGAGGTTGCAGTGAGCCGAGATCACGCCATTACACTCCAGCCTGGGTGACAGAGTGAGCTCTGTCTCAAAAAAATAAAACAGCAACAACAAAACGAGATACCACTTCATTCTGTTGATCTGAGGCCTGTGTGTTTGTCAGTCAATATGCTCAGATGGGCAGGTAACTACAAAGGAACGGAAAGGAAATGGGGGACTTCCTGAGGGCTACACCAGGAGTTCTCATAGCATCACTTCCACTGTGTTCTCTTGGTCAGAGCAGCCACATAGCACAGATTCAAGGTGGAGGGAACATAGATCCCACCTCTTGTCGGGTGCAGTGACAAATAATTTGTGGCCACGTGTAACCCACTGGCTGTGGAAAGTCTTTTATTCTTTTCTTTTTCAACCTATTGCTCCATTGGCGTGAGGAGTCCAATGATCACGCACTCATTGTGACTTTGGTGGCTCTTAGGTGAAATGGCTCTCCTATCAGAGACCAGGGCTTTACAGAGCCTATGACTGTGGGGACGGGAAGCACATATTTTGCAAGTAACTAATTGGGAGTGGTGGTAAAAGGGGCATTCCTTTCAACTTTTGGTTTCTGGGCCCATATATTTTAGTTACTGGAGACAAAGCACCTTACCAGCTATAGACTCAGCACAAAACTTGCATCCTGTTGGCAACTGACCAGTGCCTCAACTTGCTCGGTTGTATCTGAGCAGACATTTCAACTGAGCCTGTAATAGGCCATTCCACCATTGTCTTTTTTTTTTTGAGACAGAGTGTCACTCTGTTGCCCAGGCTGGAGTGCAGTAGGCTTATCACAGTTCACTGCAGTCTTGATCTCCTGGGCTCAAGTGATTCTCCCACCTCAGCCTCCCAAGTAGCTGGGAGTACAGTCGTGGGCCACCATGCCCAGCTGGTTTTTAATTTTTTTTTTTTTGGTAGCTCACTATTTTGCTCAGGTGGTCTTGAACTCCTGGTCTCAAGCACTCCTCCTGTTTGGGCCTCCCAAAGTCTTGGGATTACAGGCATCAACCACCATGCCCAGCCCATTTATTTTCTTTTTTGAGACAGAATCTTGCTCTGTCACCCAGACTGGAGTACAATGGTGTGATCTTGGCTCACTGCAGCCTCCGCCTCCCAGATTCAGGTGATTCTCCTGCCTCAGCCTCCTGAGTGGCTGAGACTACAGGCACACAATGCCACACCCAGCTAATTTTTGTATTTTTACTAGGCACAGGTTTTCACCATGTTGACCAGGCTGGCCTCGAACGCCTGACCTCAAGTGATCTGCCTGCCTCAGCCTCTCAAAGTGCTGGGATTACAGCCATGAGCCACTGCGCCCGCCCAAGACCATTTCCTCATTTTATTAGGGTGGCTGCTTTGGGCATGACAGTATAGGGTAGAACCAATCACATGTCCTCTTTCATAACAGGGGCCAGTGATCTGAGGCAATGTTACATGGGATCTCATTGGGTAAATCAGGCCTTTGTTATCCCTCTAATGGTGGTATTGGTAGAGGCGTTGTGGACCTGGAAGACAAACACATATCCAGAGGAGGTATCAGCTCCAGTAAGAACAAATTACTGCTTTCTACAAAGTAGAAGGAGTCCAGTGTAATTAACTTGGCATCAGATGGTTGGCTGATCTCCTTGAGGAGTGGTACCATACAAGCAAGGACTCAGTGTTAGTTGAGTTAGGCTGGGCATTCAGCAGTGTGGTAGTTGGGACCAGCCTTGGGAGAGGGAGACCATCATATTGGGCCATGCATGTCTTCCAGCCGTGCTACTGTGGGCACTCTGTTCACGGGTGTGTTGAATTAGCACCAGAGTGGCCAAAGAAAGAGACAAGTTAGACCAGTCATCCCATCTGCTGGGTTGTTGAGGGCCTACTTCGTGGTAGCTACTTTCTGGTGGGCATGGACACCAGACACAAAAATAGATGCTCTTTGTGCCCCTTCCCATGCTTCTTCTCCAGACCTCTTTTTTTCCAGTCTGCCTATTTGTTTCCCATTCTGCCTCTTCCAGGTCCTTGACCAATCAACCAGCCATCTGTCACTCTGTAGGAGTCTGTGTACCTCAGGCCACTTCTTCCTTCATCAGAGTGAATGACCAAGGGTGTTACTCACAGATCTTCCCACTGTTCTCCACTCCCTCACATCACTGTCCTTTGGAGCCATCCTTGAGTGAGGCTGTTGTGTGGTGCAATCCATTTTCAACTTACACCAGCAAATCAAGACTATGGATCCATAAACAAAGCCTGAGTTTTTCTTCCTCTGATATTTGGTTGTGGGTAATACCTTTCCTGTCCCATGAGACCACAGGTGTGAGCTGAGAAAATGGCATTGGTATAATATAGTCAGGTGGCATGGCAGTGTGAGCCATCTGCTTGTTGATCTTACCAGCGCTCTCTGGATTTCTCTCTGGATTGGGCTGTTGGACCTGATCCTATAATGTTCCATTTCCATCACATAATAGCTGGCTGTGGCATGTGTACAGGCTGAGTAAACTTCTACTGTTGTGCATAGTTTCAGAGAAGTCCCAGTGTAGAAAGCAAAGAACACAGTATGCACCTGAGGCAAGATGTTGTTAGAGTGAAGTAAATGGATACTTTTGCAAAACTGGCTACCAAAGCCACAGCAGGAATCTGAGATGTGGCAGAGGGGATGAAGTAGGCCCCTAGCAGTATCTAATATATCCCCCATCTGTTTCGGTTCTATTGTTACAGAATCTTTGGGTGTTGCTTTTCTGGCTGGAAACCTCTGTGGCTGGTGGTACCTTTGCCCAAGTTCTTGTTTTGTGTCCAGGAAGAATGAAGTACGCAGACAAGCAGGAGGTGAGCAAGACAAAGAGGAGCTTTACTGAGGTTAGAACAGCCCAGAGGAGACCCGTAGTGGGTAGCTCCTCTCTGTAGGCAGGTCATCCTGTCAAGTGTTCAGCTCTCAGAAGAGAGGAAGTCTGGAGTGGGTGGCTCCTCTCTACAGACAGGTCATCCCAACAAGTGTTCAGCTCTCAGCAGACAGAGTAGCTCCTCTCTGTAGCTGGTCATCCTGATGTCTGCTGCTCTCAGCAGAGAGGAGGCCCTGAAGAGGGTAGCTCCTCTCTGCAGCTGGTCATCCCAATGTCTGCTCTGCTCTGGCTGAGTCCAGAATTTTTATGGTCTTCAGAGAAGGGAGGTGCGTGCTGCCATGGGTGGGCCCAAGAAAAAGCAACAGAGTCCCCTCTTCAGTCTGCAGGAATGGTAGCCTGGCCCCCAGGCTTCAGGCCTTCCCCCTGAAGGTGGAGCTTCAGTGGAGACCTGCCCGCTTCTGCCCAAGAGCCTGTCTGCCTCCTGCTACAGTCCATGGTGCCTAGGCTGCTTGGGCCAAGAGGCACCTGCAGGCCACCACTGAGCTGCCTTCAGTGCTCCCAACCCCCAGCTTCCCTCCCGTGCTTGTTGGTACTGAAAGTCCAGAAGGTGCTGAGGCAGCAGGGGGCTAGCATGTCAGCACTGCCCTGAGCGTACGTCCACCTGGCCAGGCTGCGACAATACCTGGGCTCAGCCCCACCCTTGCTCCACAATCAGAGTGAACTCTGTGAGCAGGGAGAGGCCAGGCAGTGGCAGCAGGCACTTCTGAGCCCTACCAAGAGCACCAACATGCCCTGGTCCACAGCCAGACTTAGGCAGCTGCAGCAGCACCCAGGGAGGGCGGGGCTCCTGCATGCTCTGCTTTGCCCTGTGGTGCAGGAGGCCTGGGTCGTGCTGCCCCGCTGCAGCCGGCATCTTGGCAGCAGCCACTCTAGATGGGTTGCTGCTTCCATCACTATTATCCAAAACTGATTTCGATTCTCTGCCCTCATTCTCTTCCAAGTTTTGGAGGAAACACAATGATCAGAGTGGGAAGCAGAGCGAGAGACCTTGGCAGATCTTTAGGACCACATGACACCCAGTATCTAGACCGCACCCTCTGTTAAAACACTTGATATTAAGTTTTACTTTGCTGTTTGTGGCTCCCTGCTTTTAAGGCTATTCTTTCTATACATATGTCCAGTTCTGTATCTCTATAAAATGATTTCAGAGCTTCAAATAAAGTTCCTATGAATTTTTTTAAAATTGAGCAATCTGTTCCATTTACTGTATATCATTATATTTATCAGCATATTATTATATATTATCCAATATAAGCCAGTGAATATTCAGAGGGTTCCTGACATCAATGTCCAACTCTCTGATTCCTCATTCTTAAGAAACTGATATCACTGCTGTTTGTTTGGTTGGCTAAAAAAAGGAAAAGCGGGCTGAGCACGGTGGCTCATGTCTGTAATCCCAGCACTCTGGGAAGCCAAGGAGGGTGGATCACCTGAGGTCAGGAGTTCAAGACCAGTGTGGCCAACATGGTGAAACCCTGTATCTACTAAAAATACAAAAATTAGCCAGGTGTGGTGGCGGGCACCTGTTATCTCAGCTACTCGGGAGGCTGAGGCTGGAGAATTGCTTGAAATTGCTTGAATCCAGGAGGCGGAGGTTGCAGTGAGCAGAGATCATGCCACTGTACTCCAGCCTGGGCGACAGAGTGAGACTCTGTCTCAAAAAAAAAAAAAAAAAAAAAAAAAAAAAAAGACAAAGACACTGATGAAACGCTAAACCTGTGTTACCAGGAGATTGGTTATGCATCTTCCTTTAGTGGGTCTCACATTGGCCTCAGTCTATTCAATGTATGCTAGAATGTGTCCTGCTTTCAGGGCTTAATTGCTGAGTCCCCAGTTGATATTTTAATTAATGCATCACTGTTTTACTTCTTCCCTCTTACCTGTCCTTGTGTGTTCCCTCCACCCTTCCAAACCATTGTTAGCACTCTTACATGCATCCGTCCATACATTTCTCCATGCTCATACAGCCCTCTTTCATTTATATGTACATGGTGTCAGGCAGTCTTCCCATTCCTCCTTGCTAGTAGAATCCTGATTTGGAATGCAAGGTGCTTAGTCCTGGCAATGGGTCATGACTGGTTCAAGTCAATACTGATAATTTGTACCCCATATTTCCTGGCCTATTCTGCAGCTAGTGGTAGTCATGCGACCCAGTTTTGGCCAATGAAATATCAGTGGAAGTTAGCTGAGTGGACATTTTTGCTGACTCATTTAGCAGGATCTCTTGCCCTTCGCTCTTCTTCCTGCCTAGAATGCGTCGATGATGCTTAGTTGGTGCTGCAGGCAGCGTGTGACCGCGAAATGACAAACCAATACATTAAGGATGGTGGAGTCAAAATATGAAAAGAATCTGAGTCTTTCAGGGTCCTACTGAGCTGCTGAACCAGTGGCAGAAACAGAAATCTTTAGGGTACCAGTCATAGGAAAAAACCCCTATTTGTTCATACCACTGTTAGTGTGGTTTACTATTATTTTGTATCCAGAAGCACTTATAACTGATACAAAATGCATATGAATGCACACACACAAGTTGTCTGGTGTTCAATTTACAAAGATACGGCCATATTACTCATTATATTTTTAGATATTTGTCTGTATAGTACCTTGCTTCAGATTATAATTTGTAATGGAAATCTCTCCAAGTCAGTGAGTATAGCTCTAATTTATATTTAAACAATGTTTTATTGATTATCTTGAATAGGTAATACCAGAACCTGGTTTAAAATTAAAAATGTATAAATGGAAAGTGATGCAGCCACTTTGGAAAACTGTTTGGCAGCTCCTTAAAAACTTAAATATAGAGTTGCCATATAATCCAGAAATTTTACGTGTAGGTATATACCCAAGAGTAATGAAAACACATTACTTATACACAAACATTTGTACAAAATTTTCATCAGTTTCATCAATAATGCCCAAAAAGTAGAAAAACTTAAAATGTCTATCCACTGATGAACAGATAAACAGGTTGTGGTATATTCATATAATGGAATATTATTAAACAATAAAAAAGAATGAAATATTGATGCATGCTACAGTATAAATGAACAACGAAAACATTATGGTAAGTGTGATGGTTAATATTGAGTGTCAACTGGATTGGATCGATGGATGCCAAATATTGCTCCCGGGTGTGTCTGTGAGGGTGTTGCCAAAGGAGATTAACATTTGAACTGGTGGACTGGGAGAAGGGGACCACCCTCAATCTGGGTGGGCACCGTCTAATCAGCTGCCTGCACAGCTAGAATAAGGCAGGCAGAGGAACGTGGAAGGACTAGACTGGCTGAGTCTTCTGGCCTCCATCTTTCTCCCATGCTGGATGCTTCCTGCCCTGGAACATTGGGCTCCAAGTTCTTAAGCTTTTGGACTCTTGGAGCTACACCGGTGGTTTTCCGGGGGCTCTCAGGCATTCCACCACAGACTGAAGGCTGCGCTGTCAGCTTCCCTACTTTTGGGGTTTTGGGACTTGGACTGGCTTCCTTGCTCCTCTGCTTGCAGACATCCTCTTGTGGGACTTCACCTTGTGATGGTGCGAGTCAATACTCCTTAATAAACTCCCATTCATATATACATCTATCCTGTTAGTTCTGTCCCTCTAGAGAACCCTGACTAATACACTAAGTACAAAAATTCAGTCACAAAAACCACATACTGTATAATTCTATTTATGTGAAATGTCCAGAATAGGTGAATCCATACAGACAGAAAGATTAGTGGCTACCTGGGGCTGGGGGTTGGGAGTTGGGAATGGAGAATGACTGCTAATGTGTTTGTGGTTTCTTTTTGGATTGTTGAAAATGTTCTAAAATTAGATTTTGGTGATGGTTGCAAAAGTCTGTGAATACATTAAAAACCACTGAACTGTACATTTTAAATGGGTGGATTTTATGGTATGTGAAATATATCTCAATAAAGCTGTAAAAAAGGTTTAAATGGAAATACAATAAAAAGTAAGTTTCTCTTCTATCTCTTCCCCTACCTACCCAGTTCCCTTTTCCAGAGGTGATCACTCACTAACTTCCTGGTATGCTTTCAGAAGTATTTTATTTATATTCACACACATGCTCATAGGTGGGTTTACATACTTTCTTACATGTACCATACACTATTTTTTCCCTTAAAAATATATCTTGGAGACACACACAGACAGAGAGGAGAATGCCCTGTGAAGATGGAGGTGGACTGGAGTGATGGCTCTAAATCAAGGAGTGCAAAGGACTTACCAGCAAGCATCAGAACTGGAAGAGAGGCCTGGAACAGATCTTCCTCTCGGCCTTCACAGGGAATGGACCCGTGACACCTTGATGTTGTACTTCTAGCCTCCAGAACTGTGAGAGAATAAATTTCTGTTGTTTAAAGCCAAAAAACAAGCAGACAAAAAATGTATTTTAAATATTATTCCATATCAGCACATTTAAGGTGGATACCTTCTTTTAATAGCTGTGTAGTTTCATGATTGTTACATAATGTATTTGATGAGTTCCTTATTGGATATTTGGGGTGTTTCCAATGTTTGCTTTTTCAAACAATGCTGAAATAATAACCTTGTCCATGCATAATTTCTTACCTTGGCAAGTATACTTTCAGGACAAACTCTTGGAGGTAGAATTGTTGGATTAAAAGATAATTATATTTCTAGGCCGGGCGTGGTGGCTCATGCCTATAATCCCAGCACTTTGGGAGGCTGAGGTGGACAGATCACTTGAGGTCAGGAGTCTGAGACCCTTCTCTACTAAAAATACAAAAATTAGCCAGGCATGGTGGTGCATGCCTGTTATCCCACCTACTTGGGAGGCTGAGGCAGGAGAGTCACTTGAATCCGGGAGGCAGGGGTTTCAGTGAGCTGAGGTTGTGCTACTGCACTCCAGCTTGGGTCAGAGTGAGACTCAAAAAAAAAAAAAAAAAAGAAAGAAAGAAAAAAAGACAATTGTATTTATCATTTGAATTGTCAAATTGATTTCCATAATGTTTGTAGGAAATTACCCTCTCACCAGTAATGTATGAGTATTCCTGTTTGCCCACAGCTGTGCTAATACCATGTGTCATATAATTTTTGATCCTGTCAATCAGGTAGTTGAAAATTCTATATCACTGTGGATTTAATTTGTATTTTTCTCATTAGGAGCATGTTAAGCATCTTTTATATATTTCATATCCTCGATCAATATCATCACACTCAATATATTAATGTCACATTCACTTCATTAAGTCATTTGAATTTTCTTTTCTGAACTTTTTTTCATATCCTTTACCTGTTTTTCTGTGGGTTGTTGCTCTTTTGCTTATTGTTTTCTTTAGGAGCTCATTACATATTAAGAAAATTAGCTTTTGATTCAATTTTAGCAAATATTTTATCAAGTTTTTTTGTTTTTTGACTTTATAATTTCTTTCTTTTATGCCATGAAGAAGATTTTGTTTTTGTGTAGTCAAATTTAATACTATTTTCCTTTATTGCTTCTGGATTTTGTCTTCTACTTCAGTCATTCTCACTTGAGATTGTAAAGAATTATGTTTATATATATCTAGGGCTTTTATGGTTTCATTTTTTACATGCAAATCTTTATAAAATTTATTTTGTTTTAAGTAATGGTGTAGAGATCCAATTTGTTTTTTTCTAGGTGTCTTTTTAATGGTTCCAACACCATTATTGAGTAGTCTACTTCTCCCCACTAATTTGATATGCCACTTTTCCAATTTCCTGTATGCATTTGCATCTGTTTCTAGACTTTCTGGGCCACGCTGTTTGCATTCCTAAAATAAACACCTCTTAATCATGATGTATTCTATTTTTAATGAGGTGTTCAATTCTATTTGTTAATATTTTACTTAAGATTTCTGCTTCAATATTCACAAATGAGTTTAGTCTATAGATCTATTTTGTGTATGTATGTGTAGTGTTTATTGGGTTTTCAAATCAATGATATAGTCATTTTATTAAAAGATTATAGAATCTAGCCTGGACAACAAAGCAAGACACCTGTCTCTTAAAAAAGATTATCTGTTGTTTAAAAGCCTGTTAGAATTCCCCTAAAAATCCATCTGGGCCTGGTGCTTTTTTGCGATTAGCTCATTAATATCTTTCTATCCTCCATGGAAATTGATCTTTTAGATTTTCTCTCTCTTTTAGGGTCAGTTTTGGTAAGCTGTATAGGACTATATAACTGAGACATATGATATTTTAGAATATCCTCTGATTCAATGGTTACTCTCCTATTATCTTTTTTTTTTTTTTGGTGACAGAGTCCCACCCTGTCACCCAGATTGGAATGTAGTGGTATGATCTCAGCTCACTGCAAACTCTACCTCCCGGGCTCAAGTGATTCTCATGCCTCAGCCTTCCAAGTAGCTGGGATTACAGGCACATGCCACCACACCCAACTAATTTTTGTATTTTTTAGCAGAGATGGGTTTCACCGTGTTGGCCAGGCTGGTCTTGAACTACTGCCCTCAAGTGATCCACCCGCCTCAGCCTCCCAAAGTGCTGGGATTACAGGCATGAGCCACCGCGCCCAGCTCCATCATCATGTTTGAATTTGTATGTGTCCTCTCTTTTATCATGGTTAGATATATTATGTTGATTATTTAAAAGAACTATTTTTTTTAGTTCTAAGTTCTATTATGTGGTTTAAACTCAATTAACAGGCCGGGCGCGGTGGCTCATGCCTGTAATCCCAGCACTTTGGGAGGCTGAGATGGGCAGATCACGAGGTCAGGAGATCGAGACCATCCTGGCTAACACGGTGAAACCCCGTCTCTACTAAAAATACAAAAAAAAAAAAAATTAGCCGGACGAGGTGGTGGGTGCCTGTAGTCCCAGCTACTTGGGAGGCTGAGGCAGGAGAATGGCGTGAACCCGGAGGGCGGAGCTTGCAGTGAGCCGAGATCGCGCCACTGCACTCCAGCCTGGGCGACAGAGCAAGACTCCGTCTCAAAAAAAAAAAATAAAAATAAACTCAATTAACTTCTGCTTTTTTCTTTATTACTTTCTTTTCTCCACTTTCATTGGATTTACTTTTTGTTCTTTTTCTCACTTTTGAGATAGATGCTTAATTCATCTATTGTCACACTTTCATGTTTATTTTTATAAATATTCTATGTATTTTAACCTTTGCTTTTTAAAGTTTTAATGCTTAATTTTTTGAGATGGGGTCTCACTGTGTTGCCCAGGCTGGTCTCAAACTCCTGGGCTCAAGTGATCCTCCTGCCTCAGCCTCCTGAGTAGCTGGAATTATAGGCATACACCACCACACTCAGCTTAAACCTATGCTTTAACTATATGTCAAGATTCTGATATGTGTAATCATTATCTTTGAAAGAAATTATACAGTTTCACATCTTTGACTAAAGAGTTGCTTAATAATTGAAAAAATTTCCAGATGGAAAAGACTTCTCACCTTTTAATTTAATTTAATTTTATTGCATTGTGGTAAAATGATGTTTGCTTTAGTTCTACTTCATTGAAATTATTAAAGTTTTCTTGATTATCTCATATATGACTAATTTTCATATGTTTGAAAAGCAAATATATTCTCTTTGATAAGGCTGAAGAGTTCAATATATAGCCATAAGATCTACTTTGGGGTTATGTTGCTTATGTTTTTTATTCTTTTTTATTTCCCCATTTTCCTCGTCTTGAACTGGGGGGGGGATCTTAGTCTTCTCTAATTAATGTACTTCCATGTGTTTCTCTTCTTATCACCTGTATTTATATTTTATGAAGGTTGCTGCTGTGTTATTTGATGCATAATTATTAACTTTTATATTTTCACTATGAATTGTGGACTTTAGTAGTACAAAGTATCCTTCTTTGTCTCATTAAGGACTTTTTTCCTTCCATGAATATTTCAACTTGTCAGATATCAAGTTCACAATACCTCCTTTCATTATGTGTTTTTGCCTGGTATAGTTTTATACTTTCTTTTAATTGTATTTATCTTTGTTTGGGGAATGTCTCTTAAAGTACAGAGTTGGATTTTGCCTTGTAAGCCAATGTGAAAATCTTTTTTCTTCTCATAAGTTAGTTAAGACCATTTACATTTATTGCTACACATTAAATGCCTGGTCTTAGATATATTCTATTATTCTATGTTATATTTACTATGCATGTTAAATTTACTATGTGTTTTTCACTCTGTAGTCTGGGTTTTTTTTTCTTTGCTTCTTTTAATTGAAAAAATTTTTGGTGACTAGAATGATTTGTGTTTTTGTCTTAGTAATTATCATTCCACTAACATATTTATATAATGCTCACATTTTCTTTACTTAGGCTCCTATGATATGGTTTGTCTGCTTGAAACGAGACATTTGACTATCACCTATGGTTTATATAAAATCAGTGAATATATTCAATTTCCCATTTCTTTTTTCTTTTCCTCTCATTTAAAAAAATTGTTTGTACTTTGTCAGAGTACACAACTACAATCTTTTCTTTCACCCTTACCCCTATCTTTGATTTGTTTAAGATCTATAGTTAAATATAGTCAATGTTCACTATCAGACCAGTCCTTTTAACAGTTTCCACATTCGTCTCTTAGTTGGATGAAGTTCCACCTCTGGCGAATTTTTCAGGAAGGACTTATTAGAACAATATACACTGAATTTTTTCACGTTTCACATTTTTAAAAAAAATTATTTTTCTATGACTAAGCACACGACAAGATGCTCAACATCATTAGTCATTAGGGAGAACTACAAATCAAAATCACATGAGATACTACTTTACACTCATAAGAATGACTATTTTTAAAAAAACAGAAAATAAGTGTTGCAAATATGTGTTGAAATTGGAACTCTCATACATTGCTAGTGGGAATGTAAGATGGTTGAATTCCTATGGAAAACAGTTTGGTGGTTCCTCAAAAAGTTAATATAGAATTGTCACATGACCCAGCAAGATCATTTCTAGATACATACCCCTCAGAGTTGAAAACAGGTACTTAACCAAATCATTGTACTCAAATTTTCATAGCAGCACTATTCATAATAGCCTAAAGGCAGAAATAACCCAAATGTTCATTAGTGTGTGAATAAACAGATGGTGGTATATCCATACAATGGAATATTATTCAGCCATAAAAAGGAATGAAATGCTGTTACATGCTACAGTGTGGATGAACTTTGAAAACGCTATGCTAAGTGAAAGAAAGCAAAGGTCATATATTGTATGATTCCATATGTATGAAATATCTAGAATAGATAAACACAGAAAAACAGGTAACAGGTTGGTAATTACCAAGGGCTGAAGGGAGAGGTGATAGGCAGTATATGCTTAATGTTTATGGGGTTTCATTTTGAAGTGATGAAAATGTTTTGGAACTAGATAGATACATGTGAAGTTTGCACAACATTGTGAATGAAGTTGATACCACCAAACTGATTTTAAAAACTGTTTTACAATAGTTAATTTTGATACCTGAATTTCATAACAAATTTTTTTTCTATACTCTTGATATTTGAAGGATAGTTGAGTTAGATAAAAAATCCCTGCTTCACATTTTTTGACAAGATTGTTTCACTACTGTCTTGCTTTGTAAGTTACTCTTGAGGAATCTAATGCTCACCTGACTTTATTTTCTTTGCAAATGTCTTGATCTTTTGTCTGAAGTAGCAGATAATTATTTTTCCTTAAACTGTAATGTCTAGTAGTAGTTTTAATAGGTTGTTTCAGAGTTGATTGCTTTGAAGCAATTTTCCTACATGGTGGGCCTTTTAAATATATAGATTCAGTTTTTATTTCAGGAAAATTTTCTTGAATTATAGTTTAATATATTAGTTCTATTTCAGTGTTTTTTTCTCTTACGCATCTCCAATTATATTATGTTTTGTCTAACTACTACATCTATCATTTTCTTACTGATTCTTTCTACCTCTTTCTTTAATTTCATTTTCTTGGCTTTTTTTTTTTTTTTTCATTTCTATCCACTATCTATCTTCCTTCTTCCTTAGTCTACTTTTGATCATACTTACTTTCTCTTAAGCACCTTATACTTTAATAATTTCAAGGTTATTGCTTTATTTATTTTTGAGGCAGAGTCTCACTCTGTTGCCCAGGCTGGAGTGCAATGGTGTGATCTCGGCTCACTGCAAGCTCTGCCTCCTGGGTTCAAGCGATTCTCCTGCCTCAGCCTCTTGAGTAGCTGGGATTACAGGCACCCACCACCACATCCGGCTAAAGTTTTGTATTTTTAGTAGAGACAGAGTTTCACCATGTTGGTCAGGCTGGTCTCGAACTCCTGACCTCTGGTGATCCACCTGCATGGGCCTCCCAAAGTGCTGGGATTACAGGGCTGAGCCACCACGCCTGGCCAAGGTTATTTCTTTTTCTTCAGCTTCTTTCCTAATATCAGTTTCCCACTTTGTAAGTTCTAGTTTGCCCATTTCTACTTTGAGTTTTTAAATCCCTGATGTGTTTTTCCCTGTGTGCAACTGCTTAATTTTATTTAGTTCATTTGGGAATACTGTGTTACATCTTTTTTTTCCATAAGGGCTAGTTTTATTTCTTCTGGAGTTTCTTATCTACTGAAAAGTTTATTTTTAGTTTTTAGAGACAGGGTCTTGTTCTGTCACCCAGGCTCCATGGAGTGCAGTGGCATGATCATAGCTCACTGCAGCCTCGAACTCCTGGGCTCAAGTGACCCACATCAGCTCACTGCAACCTCTGCCTCCCAAGGTCAAGTGATTCTCCTGCCTCAGCCTCCTGAGTATGGTAAACTTCTGAGTAGCTTGGACTACAGGCATGTGCTGTCATGCCTGGATAATTTTTTTTATATTTATTTTTGTAGAAATGGGGTCTCATTATGATGCTGAGGCTGGTCGTGAACTCCTGGCCTCAAACAGTCCTCCTGCCTTGGTCTCCCAAAGTGCTGGGATTATAGGTATGGACCACTACAACCTGCCAAGTTTTTTTTAAACTTAAAAAAAATTAAAGTATAATGAATTCAGAAAAGTAAATAGCTGATAACACAAAGTTTCACTTTCCCCCTGCATTTATTATACTTTACCATTTATTAATCTTCCACCATTAAGAATCTATCACATGACAGGGTATACTCTCAACACCACTTACTATAAATAATGTCATTTTTTTTTGTCATCTGATTAGTGAGTGACCCTGGTTCGAGTCCCATTTTGATGTCTACTTTCTAGGGCTATTCCTGATTATCTACTCTCTTAACCTGGGCTTCCTGAAAGCAGAGCCTGAAACAAGGGCTTGCATGCAGATGGCTTATTTGGGAAGTGATTCTAGAAAGAGTGAGGGACTGGGAAAAAGAAAACAGAATAGATGGAAAAGCCAACAGGAACTTGTATTACCAAGTTGATCATGTCTGTGAGTGTGGCTTAATCCTGCTAGACCCTCTGAATATAGAATGCACCTTAATTGTCCATTAAAGGATGGAAAGGAAGAGTATTTATCCACTGGCTCCTGGTCTCATGGGTGAAGAGGATCCCTGGGATGTTTTCTCCATTGTGTTTGGATAAAGATGGGGAAGGGGGATGTGAGGTTAGGGTCCAAGAGGTGTTTCATACTATTTTCTAATGGCTTCCACTGTTGCAGTTAAGACGTCAGCTCTTGGGCCCAGCATGGTGGCTCATGCCTGTAGTCCCAGCACTTTGGGAGGCCGAGGTGGGCGGATCACTGGAGGTCAGGAGTTCGAGACCAGCCTGGCCAACATGGCAAAATCCTGTCTCTACTAAAAAATACAAAAATTAGCTAGGCATGGTGGCAGGTGCCTGTAATCTCAGTTACTCAGGAGTTGAGGCACGAGAATTGCTTAAACCTGGGAAGTGGAGGTTGCAGTGAGCTGAGATTGTGCCACTGCACTCCGGCCTGGGTGACAGAACAAGAGTCCATCTAAAAAAAAAGAAACCCAGAAATTTCCTCCTGGATCTTTAAAAACATAATGTCTAATTTCATGTCAAATTTCTCAAGTTTGTCTTGGAATTCCATAAACATATCAAACATTGTTATTTTGAGGTTCATAGACGATGACTATTATCTGAATTACTTACGGATGTTTCACTCGTCTGTTATCTTAGTCTTCATTCATGTGATCTTGTCTCCTTATGTGCCTAGTTATAGTTAAAATGTGTAGCAAACATCACACATTAGTGTAGTGATAATTTGAAGGCCTGGGTATCTTCTTCTAGAGATTTGTATTTGCTTCTGACAGATGGCTAGGCTAGTTGTTCCAGCAATCTCAGATCACCTTAATCCATTCAGAGATTGAGAAGGTTCAGAACAGGGCTTCAGTGTCAGTGAGTGCTAGTCTATTTCCTATTCACTGTTATTCTCATGGTTTAGCCTTTCAAAATCACAGCTTAAAGCCTGGGGATTTACTGGGGTCTCCATCTTTGGTGTGCCTTAAATTCCAATTTTGTCCCTCAAAGTCTCATGAGTCTGTGGAAGCTCCATTCAGCTTCCCTCACCCTTGCTTTCAGATTGGCAGAGTCTCAAGGGGAAAATCAGCCTAAGTATCTGGCTCACCCTCTGGGCTTTCTTTGTTCCCAGATCTTGCTCCCGAAATTTAATACTGACTTAAATAGCTTGTGGGCATTCAAACCCTTCTATATATAATGTGTATTCTGGTTTTTCTAGTTGTTTTCAACAGGAAAGCTGGTTCAAACCATCACTTTACCATTACTGAGGGAGAGCTCCAAACTGCTGAAAAGGTTTTTCTTTCTTTTTAAAAAGAAACATGGACTAATTTGTTGTAGAAATTGTGAGACATTGGAAACAATGGTACATTTCAAAAACATTGTTTTAAAAATTGGGTGAAAAAAGGCTGGGTGTGGTGGCTTATGCCTGTAATCCTAGCACTTTGGGAGGCCGAGGTGGGTGAATCACCTGAGGTCAGAAGTTGGAGAGCAGCCTGGACAAGATGGTGAAACCCTGTCTCTGCTAAAAAGACAAAAATTAGCTGGGCGTGGTGGTGCACGCTTGTAGTCCCAGTTACTTGGGAGGCCGAGGCACGACAATCGCTTGAACCCGGGTGGTGGAGGTTGCAGTGAGCTGAGATTGTGCCACTGCACTCCAGCCTGGGCGACAGAGTGAGAATCTGTCTCAAAAACAAGAATGAAAAAAAGCAACTTGTATAAATAATGCCTGCAGTCTGACATTTATATAAATAAAAAACAAAACAATTCTATGCCTATTCTGTGGGTCCATGTACATACACAGAATGGTAAACTCTTGGTGGGGAGCAGATCTGGATTAAGGGTGGTATTATTCAAGGGGATTTTACATCTGTATTATTCTGATTTTTAGTGAAAATATGGTCATGTATTACTTGCTATTTTCTTTTATTAAAAACATCATCATTATTAGAGACAGAGTCTCATTATGTTGCCCAGGGTGCAATATAATGGCTAGTAACAGGTGTGATCATAGTGCACTACAGCCTTGAACTTCTGGGCTCCAGTGATCTTCCTGCCTCAGCCCCCTAGTAGCTGGGAATACAGGTGTATGTGCTTAGCCACTTGTGTTATTTTATAAAATGTTACTCATACATAAGGAAAAGACAGGAAGCAAGCATGCCAGATATTAATGGCTAATTCTGGATGGTGGGGTTATGGGGGTCACTTAAAAAATTTTTTCTATATATGTATGTTTAAGATGGAGTCTCAGTCTGTCTCCCAGTCTGGGGTGCAGTGGTGTGATCTCAGCTCACTGCAACCTCTGCCTCCCAAGTTCAAGTGATTCTCCTGCCTCAGCCTCCCGAGTAGCTAGGACTACAGGCATGTGACACCATGCCAGGCTAATTTTTGTATTTTCAGTAGAGATGGGGTTTTACCATGTTGACTAGGTTGGTCTTGAACTGCTGGCCTCAGGTGGTCCACCCACCTCAGCTTTCAAAAGTGTTGAGATTACAGGCATAAGCCACTGCACCCAGCCAATTTTCTTACACAGCTTTATTGAAGTATAACTGACAACTGCTGAAAAGTTTTGACTTTCATTTTGTTTTCTTACAGAATATGGATGTAGGATTCTCTTTTTTTATTAAAACTTATTTGATTTGGAATTTTTCTGGACCAGGTAAGATATCACATGGATAATGGAAGGATTTGGGTGGCTTACAAGTTTCTTTCTTTCTTTTTTTGACAGAGTCTTGCTGTGTTGCCCAGGCTGGAGTGCAATGACGTGATCTCAGCTCACTGCAACCTCCGCCTCCTGGATTCAAGCAATTCTCCTGCCTCAGTGTCCCAAGTAGCTGGGATTACGGGTGCCTACCACCACACCCAACTAATTTTTTGTATTTTTAGTGGAGACAGGGTTTCACCATGTTGGCCAAGCTGGTCTTGAACTCCTGACCTCAGGTGATCCACCTGCCTTGGCTTCCCAAAATGCTGGGATTACAGGCGTGAGCCACTACGCCTGGCCAACAGGCTTACAAGGTTCTTAGCTCAACAATGTCCTCTGCTATTGTTAGTAAAGGGCCACTTCCTTTAATAAAAAATTGTATTTATTTTATTATTTATTTACTTTTTTTCAATAGGTTTATGGGGAACAAGTGGTGTTCGCTTACTTGAATAAGTTCGCAAACTTGAATAAGTTTGTGTCCTCACCCAAATCTCATCTTTAATTGTAATCCGAATTGTAATCCCCATGTGTTGAGGAAGGGACCTTGTAAGAGGTGATCAGTCCATGCAGACTGTTCCTCCATGCTGTTCTTGTGATAATGAGTAAGTCTCATGGAATCTGATGGTTTTATAAGGGGCTTTCCCCTCTTCATTCTATACTTCTATTTCTTGCTGCCATGTGAAGAAGAACATGTTTGCTTTCCCTTCCGCCATGATTATAAGTTTCCTGAGGCCTCCCCAGCCATGAGGAACTGTGATTCTATTAAATCTCTTTCCTTTATAAATTACCCAGTCTCAAGTATTTCTTTAGAGCAGTGTGATAACTAACACACACTCTTTCTCCTGAGTCCCCAAAGTCCATTGTATCATTCTTATGCCTTTGCATCCTCATAGCTTAGCTTCCACTTATAAGTGAGAACATACAATGTTTGGTTTTCCATTCCTGAGTTACTTCAGTTAAAATAATGGTCTCTAATTCCATCCAGGTTGCTGTGAATGCCATTATTTCATTCCTGTTTATGGCTAAATAGTATTCCATGGTGTGTGTGTGTGTGTGTACACACACACACACCACAATTTCTTTATCCACTCATTAATTGATGGGCATTTGGGCTGGTTCCATATTTTCACAATTGTGAATTGTGCTACTATCTTGTGAATTGTGCATGTGCAAGTATCTTTTTCCTATAATGCGTTCTTTTTCTCTCGGTGGATACCCAGTAGTGCAACTGCTGGATCAAATGGTAGTTCTATTTTTAGTTCTTTAAGGATTCTCCACACTGTTTTCCATAGTGGTTGTATTAGTTTACATTCCCACCTGCAGTTTAAAAGTGTTCCTTTTTCCACCACATTCACAGCAACAGCTATTATTTTTTGATCATGGCCATTCTTGTAGGAGTAAGGTGGTATTGCATTGTGGTTTTGATTTGCATTTCCCTGATTATCAGTGATGTTGAGATTTTTTTCATAGGTTTGTTGGCCATTTGTATATCTTCTTTTGAGAATTGTCTATTCATGTCATTAGCCCACTTTTTGATGGGATTGTTTTTTTCTTGCTGATTTGAGTTCCTTGTAGATTCTGGATAGATGTATAGATCCTTTGTCAGATATATACATTGCTAAGATTTTTCTCCCACTCTGGAGGTTGTCTGTTTACTATGCTGTCTGTTCCTTTTGCCATGCAAAAGCTCTTTAGTTTAACTCTCATCTATTTATCTTTGTTTTTGTTACGTTTGCTTTTGGGTTCTTGGTCATGAAGTCTTTGCCTAAGCCAATGTCTAGGATTTTTCCCAATGTTATCTTCTAGAATCTTTATGGTTTTGGGTCTTAAAGTCTTTGATCCATCTTGAGTTGATATTTGTATAAGGTGAGAGATGAAGATCCAATTTAATTCTTCTGTGTTTTGCCAATTATCTCAGCATCATTTGTTGAGTAGTGTCCTTTCCCCACTTTGTTTTTGTTTGCGTTGTCGAAGATCAGTTGGCTGTAAGTATTTGGCTTTATTTCTGGGTTCTCTATTCTTTTCCACTGGTCTATGTGCCTATTTTTATACAAGTACCATGCTGTTTTGGTTACTATGGCCTTATAGTTTGAAGTCAGGTAATATGATACTTCCAGATTTGTTCTTTTTGCTTAGTCTTGCTTTGGCTATGTGGGTTCTTTTTTGGTTCTTTTTTTTTTTTTTTTTTTTGGAGACAGAGTCTCGCTGTCACCCAGGCTGGAGTACAGTGGCCGGATCTCAGCTCACTGCAAGCTCCGCCTTCCGGGTTCACGCCATTCTCCTGCCTCAGCCTCCCGAGTAGCTGGGACTACAGGCGCCGGCCACCACGCCCGGCTAGTTTTTTGTATTTTTTAGTAGAGACGGGGTTTCACCGTGTTAGCCAGGATGGTCTCGATCTCCTGACCTCGTGATCCGCCCGTCTCGGCCTCCCTAAGTGCTGGGATTACAGGCTTGAGCCACCGCGCCCGGCCTCTTTTTTGGTTCTATATGAATTTTAGGATTGTTCTTTCTACTTCTGTGAAGAATGATGGTGATGTTTTGATGGGAACTGCTTCGAATTTGTAGACTGCTTTTAGCAGTATGGTCATTTTCACAATATTGATTCTGCCTATCCTTGAGCAGGGGATGTGTTTCCATTACTTTGTGTTGTCTATGGTTTCTTTCACCAGTGTTTTGTAGTTTTCCTTGTAGGGGTCTTTCACTTCCTTGGTTAGGTGTACTCCTAAGTATTTTATATATTTTTTTAGCTATTGTAAAAGGGGTTGAGTCCTTGATTGGATTCTCAGCTTGGTTGCTGTTGGTGTATAGCAGAGCTACTGATTTGTATACATTAATTTTGTATCCTAAAACTTGCTGAATTAATTTATCAATTCCAGTAACTTTTTGGAGGAATCTTTAGGGTTTTCTAGGCCTATGATCATATCATCAACAAATAGTAAGTTTGACTTTCTCTTGACCAATTTGGATGCCCTTTCTTTCTCTTGTCTGATTGCTCTGCCTAGGGCCATTTCCTTAATAAATGGCCTTTTATTGATATTGATACCACTTAATGATATTATCTTGTCGCACTGGGGCCCATAGTTTCTGGTGGTTCCTTCTTTCATTTCACTACCATGTCTCTAGAGATAGATTCACCTTCTAAAATGCCCCCTTTCTCTTCCGGAAGTACCTTTCCAAAGCTGCCACCTCTGGTCCTAATCTATCTTTCAATCCCCTTCCTTTTACTTCCCCTGTAGCTAATGCTCTGGTCCACCAGCCCTCAGATCAGTTCTCAGGATTTCCCCACTCAGAGTGGCCCTTCTCCTTCTGTGGGAACCTTAGTTGATACTATTTGTGTTCTGCCATCACTAGAATGCTGCCACACTCTCCTCTTATGCTCAGTCCTTACCTTGCCTCTTCATCTGGTGTGAGCTTCTGAGCTGATGTGTATTTCCCCCACTTACACATAATGCGTGTAGAATTTTGTCTCCTAGTTATGTTGTAGGAAAGGGTTATTTCTTGTACTATTAGGACCCAGAATAGTAATAATACCTCCATAAATACATATAATTTTTGTCAACTAAAAATATAAAACACAAATATTTTTACCTTTTAGGTAGGATTGTTTTAGCTATCCTTTTGCTATTGATTTCTAATTTTGTTGCATTTTGCTTAGAGAAATATATATCGTAAGATTTCAATTCTTTGGAAATTGAGACTTCCTCTATGGCTAAATATATAGTTGATTTTTTCTTTCCATGTTCCATGTGCATCCTATATTCGTTTTAGCAATCACGCTAAGCAAATATAGACTTTTTCTTACATTTTTGATCTGCCACTGACAGTGAAAAGCTATTACTAAAATGGATGCAGCCATAGTATTTTTCCATAGTTCTGTCAGTTGTTGCTTCATGTATTTTGAGGCTATACTGTTTGGTGTTACATAAGTTTACATGCATGTATCTTTAACTTGTTCTTCCCTCTAACAGCATAGAATATCCTTCTTTGTTGTCTTTTTTGACCTTGAGCTCCATTTTGTCTGATATTAAAATTGTTACCCTGTCTTAATCTTTACATAGTCAATATGCCTTTGCTTTATAGCTGTCTTTCCTCTCTTTGTTAGTAAAGTCTTCCCAACCTTAGGTTGTATGTACAGTGTCTTACATTTTCTTCTAAAATTTCTCTTTTTTTTCCACCAACCTGATGAACAAAATTAAAAAATACGTAAAAAATTTCTCTTATTTTCATTGTCGTTAATGATGACACGTTTACCTATGACAACATTTGCACCAAATCAAGCTGCATTTTAATGACATATATCCTTGAATTTTTAAAAAACTTCCTTATGCTTCAGTTCCTTACCAGTGATTCCTGAGAGCTTTCTGAGTTCCAGCCTCTTTTTTTACTTCACTATAAAAAGGTACAAGAAGCAAAGATACAAAAATTAGCTTGCTGTTTCCTCAGTTTCATAATGGCTAAGAGTGCCCCTGTCATGTTAAATTAAGACAAATCATAACACAAAGGAACGTTTTGGGAAGGCCACTGGAGCTGTCACAGATGCCGGTATCTCAAGAAGTGGCTGTCTTACCAAGAAAAGAAACAGTAAAGAGAAAGGAAAAAAACAGCAAAGGGGAAGGAAAAAAATGTGATTTGACTAGCTAAAAATAAGTAGGAGAACAGACAGATGGGAGGAGATGTTCAGTTGAATATAGATGTGAACAAATTAGATAGTAGGAATATAAAAATCAAGATGTTAAATTTTATTTAAAAAGAAAAATGGTGCACAGTGAAGAAAGAGGTAATGCTGTTTTAGGGATGACAAAAGTGAATCTCAATAGAATGAGAAGAGACAAAAAGCAGAAAAGTCAAACAGCATCTACCTCAGAAAAGAGGTCATGATCGAAGTCTAAGAGTACCAGATTGCACTTCCAAAAGCCTGAAGGAAAAACATAACTTGATATATTAGCGAATGTCATATGGAAAATGAAAGGGCAAGAACAAAAGGTATAAGAATACCAGTAATATGGGCCCAATTTTCCAGGCGGTCAGGCTGGAAGGTGCAGTCCACTGGTGGCACTTTGAAATGGAAGTGAAAATTCTACCTTGTAAGGTAAAAGAGATTAGGATGAGGAGATGTTTTCTAATTCTATATTTTTAGTTTTCAAAACACTTGTTTCTCTTGCTTTGATATTTTCTATTTCTGGTTGACCTGGAGGTTGTTTTTGTTCTGAACAAAGGGGATGTAAATCTGTGTTTGCTCCCATTCATGGATTTAATTAGGCATGTTGCCCAATCTCTAATAAATCACGGGTTTAGTTTTTCTTTGTTAAGGTAGTCAGAGGCCTTCAGGCATGAGTGACTTATTAAAATGTACTCTGATCGTTGGGGATGAATTATCATCCTGATATTGTCAATCACTCGATAATTTTTTATCCCAAAAGCTCTCTCTTCGTTGTTCTGTCCTACACAAAGATGACATTTTATTTTCATATTTGTTCACAGACATGATTCACATTTTTCTATCTAGTGCATAAGGAAATCACTCTGCATTCAGCAATAGTGCCAGTTTGACTAAAAAAAAAATATTTTCCATATCCACAAAAATGTTAATCAGATTCTTGTTAGAACATGTGTAAGAACTGGTTTTCATTTTCACAGCTCTTGATGTCAGATTACTAAAATAATTTATGTTTTGTTGTGGGAACATGAGCGCACGCAAAACCTCTCCAATCACATGACCACTTCTCTGCCCACACGTCTTCATAACACGTAGAAATTATTTGTGTTTTGTGGTAACGAATGAATGGCAGGAACAGCAGAATTTCAATGTGGCCTTTCTTTATTTGATTAAACATATTCTCTATTTATTCTTAAAAAAAACTAATTTAAGTTAAATGGCAGTAAACCATGATAATTTAGAAAACATGTTGAAACTAGAGTGAAGAGAAATGTTCTTTACGTAAACCACACTGTAAACCATAAAACTTATTTTTGTCAACTGCTTTTCATGACAGTGGCTGGGAATTTGACATTTCTACTACAGTAGGCAAAAAAACATGTAAAATACACTCTCCCACATACCACATCACATCTCTATTTATATTTCCAAACTAAAAGCATTACAGCCCAAAAAAGTGCTGAGTGCACTGGGCCAGTTACACCAAGAACTGTACATTCACACCAGCAACACCTTAAGCTGGTATCTGTGTGGTAAGGCCACTGCTGGTGGCCCCTGACGCCAAGCCCTTTTCAATGGATCCAGTTTGGCTCACCAAGAGAAAACTACTGCTCTTTAACCCAAAAGGTGGTAAGCTTTTCAATGGCCTCGGGTTACCACAAGATAAAACAAACACAATTCTCAAACAGATTATAAAACCCAACTTAAGTATCCACACGACAGCATTTAATACTACCTCTCCACTTCAAAATGTTTCAGCAGCAATTAGCTATGAAAATGAGTGTTGTGAAAATTCGCAATAGTTTGAAACTGAATATTTTAAAACTAGAAATCTTTAATACGACAGTAAACAATGTGACAGAAACATGGCTGCTTCTCTAATCTTGTCTAAGATATGCATTCAGTACAGGTGACTGGGTCCCAGAAGTTTTCTAAGAAACACTTTTCCTTTCCACTTAATGATCCTAAGAAGTCAGTGCAATCTGGTTCTTCTCCCTGCAGAAGGGTTATTTAGTTTGGGATGTAACATTTTACAACAACAATACAAACCTCCTAGGAGAATACCACAATAAATGTCTCAAAAACCACTCTGTTAATCCCAGGGTATAATCTGGCTGTTTTAAATTACTGCAGGGAATATTATGGGCCTTAATGACACTGTAACTGCATAAAGCCAAAGAAAGCTAGAAAGAGGGGCCAAAAAAATGAGCTCAGAGCCAGCCTAAGTGACAACAAACATGTGGTTGTTTACTAGGATTGGAGAGGTTTAGTCTGCAGATGTTTGTGGTCTCTAGAAGGTTCCAGAGGAATGAGTTATTATGAAGATTTGCCGAGTTGGATGAGAGCAAGATTCTTCTCGGAGATGGCAGGCCCCAGGACAGACAGGCCCAGTGGTATAGACAGAATTTATAGATTTCTGTGGTCAGATCATACTCTACTGGTCCCACAATGTACATCAACAAATTAATATTGTACGGATGTCATTTCAAAGCCTCCTAAAGACGAGAGTCATTATTGAAGCCATTAGAGCACAGATGGTTCAAACTATATGCAGATATTCATACTTGCATTTTTGCATTATAGCTGCTTTTTTTTTCTATTGAACTGTAATGAATTGTCTCATAATCTATTCCATCTTCTTGCCATTAGCAGGCTTTGAATGTTCACAAATAGGAGCAAAGAACTCATTTTCCAGAGCTTTAATCACACAAAGAGGGAATGCCTAATTCTCTAAATGAAATGGTCTGTGATCACTGAAGCAGAGATTTAATATATCACGGCAAATTAGGTAGATTTTAATAAATTACTTATCTCCCTGAATACTTTACATATGCTTAAGAAGGAACATAGCCTGTTTGCAAACAGTGAAAACCCACAGCCTATAAAAATCCTTTGAAGAAAATGACAAATAAAAAAGTAAATTAAAAAATGAAATACATTATATCCTAGACCTCTAGAGACAATTCCTTTGCAGCATTGATTCACAGCTCCATTAAAAATATCAATTAAATCCTTCAGTGAGATTGGGTAAAAGCTAGAAAATTAACTTTCGGAGCTGCTTTTCGAGGATCTGGTTACACAGATACACCTCGGCACTGTACTGGCTTGATGTAAATTTAAATAATGATAAAAAGATACTCCTTTCACGTCTAACTAAGCATATCAGAATTTGAGTTATACTTTTCATAATTTCTTTCTATGTCATATGCTGTTTTCAACGTGTAAATTTCACGTCTATCTATATACCTATCTCCTTTTTATATATACAGCCTTGGATCCCATATCACCATTACAAATACATGAAAATAATACAAATAGAATGAACTTTTATGAAAGAAAAACAAAAAACTTGCAGTCATTGAATAAGTTGGTGCTAAGTTTCATTCTTTATATTTAATTGATAGAAACTGCATGCATCAAAGAAAATGCATACTGAGCTTTAATGTGCATAAAATGGATATTAGCATTTTAAAGAGGAAGATTAACACATTAATCCAAGTAATTTTCATATATTGCTTCTAATAAAATCTTCACAGTATAAAACTCTTAATGAGGCTAATCATAGGCATTCCATTTAGTGGGACAATTAGGGATAACATAAAAGTACTTCTTTTTCATAGGTTTTCTAAGATTTATGCTTTTGCTTATTAAAAATAAAAATGGGAATTACATTTCAGTTCTTCCTAAGAAAATGTTGCAAATGCAAATAGACTTTCTTATGCTATCATGTAGGTATACATTATTGAGAAGGTACTGCCCATTATGGAGAACTTAAGTCCTGAGGGTTGGCAGTTATGAGAAAGAGGGAGTAGAGAAATAAACAAATGAAAAAGTATACAAAACTTCAACACTTCAAACCTAGGTCTCCCCACTCCCAGCTTCCCAAGAATTACAGATTATATACACCAGAGTAATTACAAAAATCTCATGTAGGAGCTTTCATGTGAGCATTTACTCAGGAGTAGGAGATGCTTCTGGAGCAGTTGCTTTCAAGCCTCCAAGTCATCTCTGTATTGCTCATAGACAGACCGGAGGGCATGGAGAGCTTCGACTGTTATCCTGAGCTTGCCAATACCTTTATCATCTGCTCGTGCATCAAAAACTAGGGAGAAAAGAGCAGGAAAGTGTTAATGTTGTTCAACAGATTTTTCTCTGGAAAGGCTCGCAGACAGAAACAGTAGTTGAAAAGATGAAAACAGTTCTACAGAAGTCCAAAGTTCACTGGCATCTTGGGTATTTAAAGAATAAACCTTATCACGTGTGCATGGAGATGAGCATTTGAGACGTACTGCATGGACCTGTACATATTGCTCGTGGAGCTAAAACTAACGAGTTAATCCTGAAGTTTACCTAGTGAAAGCCTCTAGGATAATGACCCTCACATGCAATCAGAATTTTTAAGCTAGTGGCTGGGTGTGGTAGCTCATGCCTGTAATCCCAGCACTTTGGGAGGCCGAGGTCGGGGGATCACCTGAGGTTGGGAGTTTGAGACTAGCCTGACCAACATGGAGAAACCCCGTCTCTAA
>NW_012115722.1:1121462-1134515 GCF_000951035.1 Colobus angolensis palliatus | reverse complement strand
AAAAAAAAAAAAAAAAAAAGAATTTTTAAGCTAGTAAGCAGTAGGTCTAAAGGGAATTTATGATAATCTATACAGTGTTTCAGAATGGCAAACCGCTGTATAGATGTTACATGATCATAGCTTGAATTAGTTATTTATCTTTTTTAGGAAAACATTCCATTTAAAATAGATTTTATGTGGAATTAGAAAAGATTAAAATGGCAGACCCAAGAATCTTAAGGTCTGTGGGTTTGAGTATACATGGGATTTTCTTGGAAGAGGGGCCACTCCTTTCAGAGGTGTCCCAAAGATAGACTTGGGCTCAAGTGATCCCCACACTGTGGCCTCCCCAAGTGTTAGGATTAGAGACCTGGGCCACTGCACCCAGCCCAGAAGGTGGACTATTTGACTGGAGCCAAGGGCATTCTCTGGGCTCAGTGGTGGGAGCCAGATGGGATGCTGATTCAACCCCTGAGACTCCATCCCTTGTGGACAACGATAGTGTCTAGTGACTCAAGGCCAAAAACCTGGACTTTCTAAGTTTGATAACACTTATCACTTATGAGTCTTTATATAGTTTCCTGTTTTTGGTTTGTTTTTTTTTGTTTGTTTTTTTAACAGTGTCTGGCTCTATCACCCAGGCTGAAGTACAGTGGTGTTATCACTTATGAGTCTTTATATAGTTTCCTGTTTTTTGTTTGTTTTTTTTTGTTTGTTTTTTTAACAGTGTCTGGCTCTATCACCCAGGCTGAAGTACAGTGGTGTGATCTCGGATCACTGAAACCTCTGCCTCCAAGGGTCAAGCCAACCACCCACCTTAGCCTCCTGAGTAACTGGGACTACAGTTGGGCGCCATCATGCCCAGCTAACTTTTACATTTTTTTGTAGAGATGGGGTTTCACCATGTTGCCCAGGTTGGTCTTAAAACTCCTGAGCTCAAGCAATCCACCTGCTTTGGTCTCCCAAAGTGTTGGGATTACAGGTGTGAGCTACCACACTGGCTTAGTTTCCAGTTTATAATTCCTTGTGGTTTTCCTTGAACTTTAACGTATGTGTGTGTTTTTTTTAATTCTAAGAAAATTTGTTAGAAAGCCTTACAACTTGATACATAAAGAGGTGCAGAAACTGAGCATTGGTGAAGTCAAAATGGCACGAGTGGTCCCCAGCTCATTCTCTGGAGCTGTCATCTCTGCTTTGGGACTTCTCACTTCTATGCTTGCCACAGAACAAAGCCGTAAAATCCCAACCTCACCTATGCCTAATCTTCTGGCTCTTTCCCAAAACATGGCCACAATAGCTGGCCATGTCAGATCAGTGGGTCATATGTGATCTCACAGAAGAAGATGGGTTGCTAAACAACTGTCCGGAAAAAATACCAAGAATATAAAGTAGAGATAATTGTAGTATTTTTGTCAGACTTTCTTGGTCCTGGTAGTCTTTAATAGGGTTCAGGTTAATATTTCAATCCTCTCATCTTTTTCTCTGTGCCAAAGTTGGGACCAACTGCCATGTGGTTAGAAATGTACAGTTTATAAAGATTTCCCAGAAGAAGTTTCTAATTTGGTTATTTGGTCTACTTTGGTTAATTATTTGGCTTGAGCCTGACTTTTGAGCACTTGACACACACCTAGGACAAGCAGCTTGACAATGAACCAGGGCTGAACTACAGTGTAAGCAGAATGCCTGGCTCTTAAGAGGTGCTCACTTCAGTGTTTGTTGAATGCACAAGTGAATATGTAAACAAGTCGTGCACATTTTTCCAGAGATGGCTCTGCTAACTCAACAAATGGGACTAGGAATCAGCTTTATTTCTCTATTTACTACATAAAGCCTAGGTCATCTCTGATTATGATTTTAAAAAGTCTGATTAATAAAACAATTTAGCATGTTCTAGAAACAGAAGAATAGAGAATAGAAATTAAGCATTGTTGGGAATCACAACTAGTGAGGTAAAAATCCAGGACAGCACATTTGTCAGGAACAGATCAAATGTCATTACTCCTCACAAAATCCTGGTGGGAAGTAAGGGATCAAAACTACTTCCTTGCTGTGACTGTATCACTACATTGCAACACTGAATTAAAGAGAAGCCTTGAGAAAGACACTATCAGGCTCAGAATAACACGCTTAAGGTTAAGTACCTTAGTAGAAATAAGGCTTCCATAAACATTAACAGAATAACATGCTTAAGGTTAAGTCTTAACTGAAATGTGGCTTCCATAAACAACCTTGGAAAAACATCTGGCCAGGCTTAGTGGCTCACACCTGTAGTCCTGGCATTTTGGGAGGCTGAGGTGGGCAGATCACTTGAACCAAGGAGTTCAAGACCAGCCTGGGCAACATGATGAAACCCTGTCTCTATAAAAAATACCAAAAAATTTAGCTGGGCGTGGTGATGCACGCAGGTAGTCCCAGGTACCTAGGAGGCTGAGGTGGGAGAATTGCTTGAGTCTAGGAAGTTGAGGCTGCAGTGAGCCAAGATTGTACTCCAACTCGGGTGACAGAGCACAACTCTGTCTCAGAAAACAAACAAACAAACAAACAATGGCCAACTTTTTCTCATACCTTCACCCAATACTAAAAAATGAATAATTCCTTGTGAAGCTAAATTAATTATTTTACAACTTCTGTTCATTCAAAGGAAAGCAGGTGGGGAAGGCAGGAAAAGGATGTTGGAAGACACCTTAGCTTCAACAAGGCGTCAACTTGAGTTGTAAAGGATTCAAGTAACGTGTGACTCAGCACACTTGGAGCCAGCAAAAAGAAGGTTTCAATAAAGAGTTTGGAGTACAGCAACTGTTGGTTGCACAAACTGAGTAACATTTTCACCCATACCATCGATGTTTTGCTCAATGAGGTCCCTCCCTTCCTGAAACATGTTGGCAAGGTCAATGTGAGCCACGCCAATGTCCTCACACTCCAGGTCCTGCTCATCCTCTGGAGGGTCACTGACCACAGTGAAGCGAATGCTGGTAAGGCAGAGATCAGAGAAAGTCATCACCAAGTGAGAAGAAATCACCACAAGACAAAACTCCCAAATGGGGTGTTATCACTAGGTATAAAATGTTAAAGTTTCCAATTATCCCAATAAAAAGAAAGGTACACTAGGTTAGATAAGTTATTATATGAACTATTAGAATTGTTATAAAACACCCAACCTTCAAATGAACACTAATCCACCTTCTAAGCACTGATTAACATTTATCTCTATAATCTGAGAAAATTACTAGGCAAAGAGAAGAACCAGATGTTCACTCTATTACATACTATCTGATTGTATTTTGACACCTCTACTTTTAAGGCTAAAAGGATGAAGTGAATAAAGACCATGGAAGTTCAATGGTCAGCATTTTCCATAGAAACGTAACATTTCCTATAGAAACACACAACTCTGGAGTTGCTACTAAGGACTTTAACAAAACTGTTATGTATTCTACAAAACGCAGAGATCATGCTCCCAGGGTAACATTTGAATCATGTTAGATAAATGTTGTAACTCTGCCCAACAGTTATATCAAATGTTTGTATTACTTCAGCAATCTTTAACTTACAATCATAGCATCCAAGTTTTATTTTACTTTAAGACATATAATTGTAGGGTTCTGATGGAACTGATTTGAATTAGTGGCTTTTGTGGAGGCCAAATGCACTTGGATTGACCAAATGACAGGAATTTACAGTTAAGTACTCTTTTGATATGTCTTGGCAGCAGAGCTTAAACCATAGATGCTTGTAAACTTTACCATTTTAAACTTTTCAGAGTGTATCCATCCCAAATCAGAAACAAAATAAGAAACATAAAAATCAACATCTCTGAGAAATCATGCCTTGAAAAACACAAATAAAATCCTTTCCACACGCTTATAGGTAAACGTGACAATACATTTAACCAACTTGCTGAAAGTAAGTATTCTACATTGAATTCCTTTACTAAGTCTCTGTTTTTAGCTAGCAACAAGAATTTTTTTTGTTTTTTGTGTTTGTTTTTGAGACAGAGTCTCACTTTGCCACCCAGGTTGGAGTGCAGTGATGCAATCTCGGCTCACTGTAACCTCTGCCTCTTGGGTTCAAGCGATTCTCCTGCCTCAGCCTCCCTAGTAGCTGGGATTACAGGTGCCCACCACCACATCCAGCTAGTTTTTGTATTTTTAGTAGAGATGAAGTTTCACTATATGTTGGCCAGGCTGGTCTCCAACTCCTGATTTCAGGTGATCTGCCCACCTTGGCCTCCCAAAGTAATGGGATTACAGGCGTGAGTCACCGCACCCAGCCTGCAATAAGTTTTTATTAGAAAACAGAAATCCTTTAGGTCAAAATCAAAGTTAATGCCTACTCATAAAATAATTATAAAGAGTACAGATCTTGGCCTTCAATGTAGTACAAAGGAATTTTTATAACATGTATAAGACAGAGGGATTAAGATGGAGTGGTTAAGGGCATCCATTCTGGGCTCAAATTCCTGCTTTCCTACTGCTTAGCTGTGTGACCTTAGACAAATTACTTAACCTCTCTCATCTCAGTTCCTTACCAGTGGAATGGAGATAATTATACCTATCTTACAGGGCTCTTGTGAGGATCAAATGAGATGATACAAGTGAATTGTTGCCTGGAACACAGTAAGCACTGAGTAAATGTTTGCTCTTTTTTTAGTAGTATTTTTAATATAGATAGAGCTGCTTATGCTTCTACATTTCTAAGGGGAAAGAAAAACGTGGCATCGGAAAAGCTTGTTTCAATGGAAATTTTAGTTAGATTCCCAAATTACTTAATTGACTATATCATTCAATTAAGTAAGATGAATGATGATGAAATAAGTTTTCCTAAAATGAATTAGGAAAAGAGGAAGAATTAAAACTGCTTGGAAGAGGAGGAATTAAAAGTAATATATAATGCACATATTATACCACAAGACTTACAGAAAAGACTGAGGCTATGCAGACTGTAATAATAATGTTAAGTGTTATCTTCATACAGTGTCTCGTATCTAAGGATCATGTCTGTATCACTTTACAAATGCAGACAATTACCTCCACTGAATATATGAGAATTCTGTGGCAAAAGAAAGCCTTCTAAATGCCAGAGAAAGAACTAGAAATTTAAAAATGCAGTATTTCTGGCTTTAAATTCTATATAGAGAAAAATAAGATGTCAAAAACAAAATTAAGAAGCCAGAAAGTTAAGCTGAAAAGGGAGGAAAAGTACACTAAAATCATTTAAGAATTAAAACTAATTTTTAAAAAATAACGAAAAGACACACACAGAATCTTACATCTTACTTCCAACACTGCCAAAACAAAAAGGCAAAACTTTGCTCCATGTCTGGAAGAAGCTTACAGTCCAGTCTGAGGACCTGGATCAACACAGGGAGCAGATGTCAAGCACTCAGGTGGAAGGAAACACAGGAAGTGCTACCTGAGCTACTTCTGCCTCCTCTTCCCACCTCTTTCTCCTGCCACTCTACTTCTCAGTGAGACCAGACTTGCTAACCACCTCTGCCTGGTCCTGGAACACATCTCTCTATACTCCTTCATGCCTGGAGTTCCCTCTGCCCGAAACAATATTCTCTAAGCTTTTTGTGACTTGACTGAGTCCTCTCATCCTTCATGAACCAGCTTACGTGTCACCTCCTCAGATTCAATGCTGAGGATTCACTGAATTTGATTCAGCTTTCACTGTTATTTTCTATTTTGGCATTTAACTTGTTTGGTTTTCTCTTAGTCTTACTGCAAACGTAATTAGTTTATCTGTCTGTTCATTATCATAGTCTGTCTTCCGCAGGGGTGGATCTATTCAACAGAACGCTGTTAACAAGAAAAAACTGAAACCAAAAAGGGACCTTAAGTCAGTGTTAAACTATGACTTCAAATAAATACTGTTTGAAGGCACATTTCAATATATTACCTCCCTTTTAAAGTGACACGTCAAACTTCTCCAACCGTCGCTTTGTAGGTTATCACCAATATTCAACAGGATTGCTGTCTGAGAAAGTGAATTCTCATAAACTAGGAGCTACTTTAAATAATGTGACCTCTGAGTATTTAAAAAAGGTGAGAACGTTTGCTGGAATAACAATTGGCTTTTGGCTGTGGAAAAACTACATGTAAATGCCTATTTCCCTTAGGAAAATGATACTGTTGAGGGAGAGCAGTAAATGGGGCCATCCTCTCCCACGGTGGTTCGAGGAGTGCATGGCCAGCACTCAAATACTCATCCATGGTTGGAAGCCCTGAGCCAGTTATTTGGCACCTGCAACACCTCTCTATCTTTCTAAAAAATGACACGAACATTTGTTTCTTTGGCGGGTGTTGACAGAAACAACCGAGAGTGGGAGTCATTACAGTTACTGTGGACTTTTCTCTTTGAGACAGGGTCTTGCTCTGTCACCCAGGCTGGAGTACTGTGGCGCAACCATTGCTCACTGCAAGCTCGAACTCCTGGGCTCAAGCGGTCCTTCCTGCTCAACCTTCACAGTAGCTGGGACTACAGGTGCATGCCACTATGCCTGGCTAATTTTTAAAAATTATTTTTAGTAGAGATAGGGGGTCTCACTATGTTGCCCAGGCCAGTCTCTAACTTCTGGGTGCCAGGGATCCTTTTGCCTTGGCTTCCCAAAGTGCTAGGATTAGAGGTATGAGCCACTGCACCTGGCCTTTTTAAATTTCTTAATCTATTCTGGTACAAATAAGTGGGTCCTCTGAGGAAAGGCAGGTCTAACATGAAAGCAGAACTTGCTTTTAAATTTTTAAAATAAACACTTTTGGGGTAAAAAAAAACTGTCTCCCAATATGTTACAATATGATCTCACATTTCAGAAACAAAGCGAACACAGAGGCAGACAAATAAGACTGAATAGGCTACTGAATCGCAGCCCAGACTTGTCCATGGGAACTGAGCTCCATCCTAGACAGCCATGGTGCAGCTCGCTGACCGTAGGGAAGCAGATGCCATGGCCACTACTGTTTATTCCCTCGTCGCTCATGACCTGGGGTGACCCTGGGGGACTGGTGGTTTTGAAGGGGGCTGAAGCTGAAGCAAGTCAAACTGGAGTGATTACCATCCTGGAAAAAGTAGAGCCTCAGGCTTAACAGGATTTTACCTTTCCTTCAGAAATAAAAATGGAGATCCAAAGAAATGATATATTTCAGGAGCTAGTGAAAGAATAGTGATAAAGCTATATTATCAGATCCCAAGAGCTAAGAATTCCAGTCACTCTTCTTCAAACAGAAGATAAAATGCTAGTTTGGAAGCTCTTTTGAAAAACATATCTTTAACTTTATGGCCCTCTGGAAAGGAAAGAACTTGAGTCTCCTAAGGCAGCAGAGTCAGTGCTGTTTTTGAGGCAGTGATAGGCTATGTCATCAGTAGGTCATAAGGCAAGGAGAAGTGGGCAATGGAGACAGAAAAGGTGTACTCAGGCCGAGGGAGGAGGGCCAGCAAGGGGCACTGGAGAAACCAGCTTGTGGTTAACAAGCAGCACAGGGGTAACTCCTCAAACTCTGCGGCAGAAGCTCATACAGAAGCACTAACTTTTTAAGATCAGTTTTTTTTTCTTCTGAAAATTATATACATGTATTGTCTCTACTGAACCAGAATTGCAAGGTATCCTATTTAAATTAGAAAAAAATGCCTTCAAAAAATAATAATGAAATGATCGCTTATTAAACAGTGATAGTAAGATACAAATTAGTCTGAAAGGCTGATGAGCCATTACAAACAATAATATTAATGTCACTACTCACAATGATTGCAATTAACACTCACTGTGCACTATGTGTCAGGTACTATACTATCTGTGTTACATATATATCTCATTTAATCCTCACACCAACCCTCTATGGTGTATCATCTCCATTTTAACGTTGAAGAGAGAGAGGTGCAAGAAGGTTAGGTAACTTGTCTGAGGTCAGTCAGCTAGAAAGCAGTAAGACAAGAATTTACACCCAAGGCATGTGACTCCAGAGTGTACCCACCTTTCAACCTGTTAGTCTTTACAACTACAGGAGTGGCAACAGGATACTTTATACACGTTTCCCAGGCTTTGGTGTTCAAAGTCCTATAGGATCGTTACCATTACTTTGTATAGTAGGAAGGGCCATTACATTTCTAGGAAGAAAGTGATCTACAGAGATCCCGTACTCATTTAAGGACACAGAGTGAGTCACAGAACCCCAGTGTTCTGCTTCCTTATCTTGTGCCTTTTATTTTAACCACATCCTGCTACAGAGATCTACTTTATGTAAATCATTAGATAATTTGGACTGCCAAAATGTACCTTCTATTAGGCATCTCTTGTTTTTGTAGTATAGCTTTTAAGATGTCTCTCTTTGCTTGGTTGTTTTCTTTATCCACGTAGATCACTATACCAAAAGAAAAAAAGGAAGTCACTCAGGAATAGGCTACATTAGTCCCACTCTGTATTTTTAAAAATACCTGTTTTTAAAGACACAAGTCATGCCACCTCACTTGTATGCCTGGGAAAAGAAAACAGCTCCAGAAACCAGAATCAAATCTGAACAGTCATGTGATCTAATGTCATGTCACTGGCAGGTTTATGTGCACACTGTCAGAAAAGATACAAGCAACATCTAAGAGTGCCACATCACTGTCACTGCCTGTTAATGGCACTGGCAGTCATGACAGTAAAAGCCAACGGTCTTTATTGCTTTGTATTTGAGGGATTTACTGCATTTTCTTTCACCCAAGAAGCAAGTGATAATGATAATGTATGGCAGAGTGCTTGTCCTTCCTGACAGCCTCAGTAATTTAATCCTTCTCTCCTGCCACAACATGCAATAAAAGAGGCGTCTAGTGTATTGGGTTGAGGAAATCCACAGGCTGACGCCTGCTGGTTAGGGGTATGGGAGAGAAAGGTGCAGGGAGAGAAAGGCTTTTTAGGGTGTGAGGTTTTTGGTTTTAAAGGCACATGCTGGCTTCGAGGAATGTGGCCAGACTTCACTTGGCTGAAGCATGAGATTAGATAACTGACCTCAAGTCTCAACAGAAAGAAGATGGTAAACTCTTGACATTGTAAGTAAGTGTCTGCACTTTGGGAAAATGGCATCTCAATGTGCGAACACTACAATTTTCCTCCTGATTATTTTTTCTCAGTTTGGCAGCCTTTCAGCCATGCATTAGCTTCTGAAGGCATTTCTTTTTCATATGCCATTTTGGATGTAAAGGCTCCCCTGTGACCAGATCTCAACTTAGAGATTATCCCTGGTCAAAAGCACACAAAGGGTGAAAGATATCATGATAATTCTAAAGCCATTTCTCCTTAGGCTGTGCCAGGAACAAACATCTTTTATGTTGAAAATGTTTCCCTGAACAATTTTAGTTCAATTCCAAATTATGATGCTATCAACTCATTTGTTTGGCTCAGTTGAGCAAATATTAACTGAGGGCCAAAGGCACTGAGTAGGCACATAGTGGGAGAGACATAAAGGTACAGGTATAGGGGTGGGTTAGTGGTTTCAGAGAAGAATCATCCAAGACATAATAACCAAGTTAATAATCAACTCTGGATAGCCAAAGTCAAACACGAGCTCCTAGCTTACTGCTCTTTGTATGATATCATATTAGTAAATGTGGCTAGTTATATAGATTACTGAAGTTTATAGAAATCAATACAGATTCAAAGGTTCAGAGTATTTTGTTTTATTTCTCAATGCCAAAAAGTCATGCTAACAGATCACTGGAAGATAGTATTTTGTTTTTTAGAAGCTGCTAGTTACACAATGCTAAAGGGGAACTTTTTTTCCAAATGGGATTTTTTTTTTTTTGGCTGTTAATTACCAATTCAAGATATGGTACACCATATTGTTTTTGACTTCAGAGTTGTAAAGCTTTTATGTCATACTGGCTTCCATTGTTTGAAGACAAGGGTAATCTCAGTGGTTAAAAAAAAAAAGACTGAATTTCAAATGCCAGCATTCAAATAAAGGGTCTTCCAATTAAACCTAGAACAGATTTGATAAATTTCAATGGCTTAAAACTTTTTTTATTGTGGCAAAATATGCATAACATAAAATTTACCATCTTAAATTAACAATTAAGTAGGCCGGGCGCGGTGGCTCAAGCCTGTAATCCCAGCACTTTGGGAGGCCGAGACGGGCAGATCACGAGGTCAGGAGATCGAGACCATCCTGGCTAACACGGTGAAACCCCATCTCTACTAAAAAAAAATACAATAAACTAGCCGGGCAAGGTGGCAGGCGCCTGTAGTCCCAGCTACTCGGGAGGTTGAGGCAGGAGAATGGCGTGAACCCGGGAGCGGAGCTTGCAGTGAGCTGAGATCCGGCCACTGCACTCCAGCCTGGGCGACAGAGCCAGACTCCGTCTCAAAAAAAAAAACAATTAAGTATTCAGTTTAGTGGCATTAAGTACCTACACATTGTGATACAACCGTCACCATTATCCATTTCCAGAACTTCTTCATCTTCCCAAACCAAAACTCTACACTCATTAATCAATAATTTTCCATTCTTCCCTCCTCCCAGCCCGTGGTAACCACTTTGCGTCTGTATGAATCTGACTACCCGAGGTATGTCATGTAAGTGGAATCATACAGTATTTGTCCTTTTGTGTCCGGTTTATTTCATTTAGCTTTGGTGTTCTCAAGGTTCATACATCTTGTAGCATACGTCAAATTTCATTTCTTCTTAAGGCTGTATAATATTTCATCATATGTATATACCACATTTTGTTTATCCACTTATCCTGTGACAGACATCTGGATTGTTTCTACCTTTGACTATTATGGATAATGCTGCTCTAAACATGGGCATACAAGTATCTGAGTTCTTGATTTCAATTCTTTTTGGTATATACCCAGAAGTGAAATTGCTAGACCATATGGGTCATTCTAAATTTACTTTTTTTTTTTCCTTAGAGATGGAGGTCTTGCTCTGTTACCCAGGCTGGAGTGCAGTGGTGTGATCATAGCTCACTGCAGCCTCGAACTCCTGGGCTCAACTGATCCTCCCACCTTAGCTCTTAGCCTCCCCACGGTAGCTGGGACTACAGGTGCACACCACCATGCCCACCTAATTTTTATTTTTTGTAGAGATGGAGTCTCCCTATGTTGCCCAGGCTGATCTTGAACTCCTGGCCTCAAGTGATCTTACAGTCTTGGCTTCCCAAAGTGCTGGAATTACAGGTCTAAGCCACCATGACTGGCCTAATTTTTCTTTTCAAAACATTCTTACCATTGAAATTGGTTTTAAGTGGTGTTGTTGGGGATTCCCTATGCTTCTGCTTTATCCGGTTGGCCAGCATACTATATTTCCTATTCTCTTAATAAAGATAAAAATAACTGCCACTATTTACTGGGTAATATTTATGTGCTAGGTACTACACTCAATACTTTTACTGTCATCATGTAGGTTAAGAACCTGACCCACATTTTACAGATGATTAAATGGATCCAGAGAAGGTTAGGAGTTTGTCCAAGACCACCTAGTTAGAATGCGGCAGAGCCAGAATTTGAATCCAGCAATATCAGCCTCAAGAGTCTGCTCTCTTAACCTCCATGCTACATAGCCTCTCCTTCTTCCATGTGCAGCCAAAGTTTTCCTGTTTAAGCTCTAGTCATTTTGTTAACACAAGGCTAGAGGGTGAGAATGTTTCATAACAGTATCAAGGGAAGTCACCTCATTTTCTTTTGTTTCATAAAGGAATGTTGCTTAGATATACCTTGTCTAGGTATGTCAAATCATATTTCTTGGCAGAAAACTTTCAAAATATTCTTTTTGAAAATACTCCAGCTACTTAACAATAAGCTTAGTTCTCCAAAAGTGTACCAAGTTGGAACTATGGCTCTCCTGCTTCCACAAATGAGGCCTAGAATGGGCATCTTTATCTAGCCCAACGGTTCTCAGTCTTCATTGTGTATTACAACCCCTTAAAGGGCTTGTTAAAATGCAGATTATTGAGTTGTATTCCCAGAGTTTCTGGTTCAGTAGGTCTGGATGAGGGCCTGAGAATTTGCAATTCTAACACGTTTCTAGCTTCTGTTGCTGCTGGTGGTGAGGGTTCTACACATTGAGAACCATTGTTTGGCCCAATATTCATTTGCCAAATTTTTAAATGGGATCAGGAGATAGTGAACACTTTCGGGTTGAATACTGTGGGAAAGAGGAACACTTTGGCCACCTCTGATATGTCATGATATCCTATGACTAACCATGGTTCATCTGGTATACTAAAATCCTAGAGGGTTAAAAAAACTTACAATTTCAAAACCCGAAATACATCCTATAAAAAGTAACTCTGGTGATTATTAAAAGTATCAGAACTCTCCAAAAGTTAAGGTATTTACCTTTCATTCCCCTCAGAAATCATATTTGTTTAGGACTTGTATGATTTTGACATAAACTTACTGAAAGCATATGTCTCAAAAAGGATACAAACTAGTAGTCCAAATACTTTAGTTGATCTTCAGTCATCTACCATTAAAAACATATCCTTTACTTCTGCAAGCTGGATAAATCCCTATATTCTGTTATCAATGTCATATGGCAGAAGAAATGCAGATGGCTTAATTATAAGGAGTTGATAACCTTGAATCTCAGATAATGTTTGTATTAAAGAGTTATCATCCCTATCATCCTTATCTTTGTCAAATTTCTGCTCCTATTAGTCATAAAATCTGATGTTTTACATCATCTTCATCTTTTGAATTAAACTTCAATTGTTCCAAAAGACAGACTGTTCCAAAAGACAGACTGTTCAGAGGCTAAAGGTCCAGACTGGTATAAGTCTCATAAAAACTTTGGATGATTTCATTAATCTTTTTCTTCCCACTGTCAATTCCATTGTAGGCTTTATTCGGCCCAGACAACATTCTTCAGACCTACCATTAATCTTATTTTTTCCCAAACTATTTTCTTGCCTTTTCAGCATTCTCTGAGCAAAATTTTCAGGCCCAATAAAATACAAATGTTTTGTTCTTGATACCACTATCTGGCAAGTAAATTCAATTTTAGTTTTTCAGTGTTGGTATTCCTAAAATATATATATATGTGTGTGTGTGTGTGTGTGTGTGTGTATATATATATGTGTGTGTGTATATATATA
>NW_012115722.1:1114915-1121097 GCF_000951035.1 Colobus angolensis palliatus | reverse complement strand
GCCCACCTCAGCCTCCCAAAGTGCTGGCATTACAGATGTGAACCACCACGCCCAGCCAGGAGATATATATTTTCTTTGTGTGTAGGTTACACTGGTTTTAATACCTCTTAATAAAGACTGAATTCAATTATGAATAATCTAGAGGATCACTAGCCTGCATCTCTCATTTTATGTACTTAATTTGGGCCTGAACATACAAGTCTCTTTTGTACAGATTCAGGTCACAACGTAGGGTAAAATCATTGCTAGGTTCAGCTAACCTCTCTACTGCATGGTGTTCAAACAGGAGATAGCATGTACTAATTGTCCTCTAAATTATCCATTTGAATTAAAAAGTCAGTTTGGAAATAAAATTACTTTCATTAATATTTAATGAGATTTGGAAGATCTAAGCCTACATTACACTGACCTTCTGTATCAGGTAACAAGTGAATGGCAAATCATTACAATAATTACATGAGATAGTTATTTATTAACCAAAGACTCAAGAAGATCCCCCTGCAATGGAGATGCAAATATAATAATTTGAAAATAAACATCTTCATTATGTCATACTTAAATGAAAAATAAAACATTCAACAAGCTTAATATTAATTATTTCTCAAATTTGCTGATGACCTAGGAGCTCATTTCTTCAGATATAACAGACATAAAACAGCATTAGTTTGCTTCTAAGCACGGAGTACATTCCTTTCCCCTCCTCCCAGAAAAATATCGTTAAAATTATTTTCAATTAATCTTGAAAATTCTACACAGTCAAATCTCATTAGATAGGAAAAGAAACCAAAAAAAGGTATAGTAAACACTTTTACTGAACTCATTTCTAACAGATTACTGGTTTTCTTGCTGCTATCAAATGATTAATTCATTAGAAACATAAGTAACTGTTAACATACCAATTAGACAATAAACTATCCTGCAGTAAAGGGAAAAAACAAACCAAAATGCACCAACAGGCTGGGCATGGTGGCTCACACCTGTAATACCAGCACTTTGGGAGACTGAGGCAGGTGGATCACTAGAGGTCAGGAGTTTGAGATCAGCCTCGGCAACATGGCGAAATCTCGTCTCTACCAAAAATACAAAAATGAGCTGGGTGTGACTGCGTGTCCCTCTAATCCCAGCTACTTGGGGGGATGAGGTGAAAGGATTGCTTAAACCCAGGAAGTGGAGGTTGCAGTAAGCCAAGATGGTACCACTACACTCCAACCTGGGCAATAGCCCCAGACCCCAAGACCTAGAGGTAACCATGTGAGAATGTACAAAATTTGGGCCATTTGAGCATATATCACAGTTTGATCTAAAGAAAGATCTGTATTGCTCTTCAAGCAAATGGAGACATCTATTCCCTGACATGGCCAAGTTTCTCAATATACAATTAATCTCTAAAAAACAATTTTGTTGCCAGTCCAACCAAATATTCTACTGCTGACCTTTACAAAGAATAATACAGAAGCCAAAGAGTTTGTCATTTTTCTTGGGGTATCTTTCTTAAAACTAGTTGACTGAACAGTTCTTTCATTATTACTAATATTTTGATATGGTTTTCTTTTCTGGTACTCTGCAATTGAGGATTTCCAGGAAGCCTGAGAAAATACTTTTGGAAATGTTTTCTTTATATTAAGTGCATGAAATGAAGGAGGAATCAGATTCTTGTCCTGTCCACACTACTTACTTCGCATGTGATTTCTTAACACCTGTTATTGTAGAATTTAAGCTGGAGTGGATCTTAGAAAGCACCTTACTTTTCAAATAAGAAACCAAGGAATCATGAAATTTAAACATCTTGCCTTAGTTCACATAATAGTAAAAATTGGGGATACAGGGAGGACTAGACCACTAGGCCACATCTCTGGATACTTAAGACTACTGTCTTGAGGAATGAACATATTTCTAAAACTGACAGATGGGGGAAAAAAAAGGTAATCATGAGCATTTGTAATCCTGCTGATACAACAGCATGGTTATACTATTGATTAAAATGCAATTTCTAAGATTAGTAAGGAAAAAATAGTGATGAACTAGCATGAGATGGCCTATTTTGCTAAAAATAGCACGACACTCCATTTTTATGGTTTGTTTTAATGTAGAGCTCTAGGAGAACATACTAAGCTGTTTTAGCTTAGGGTCATGGTAGCCTGATAATATTTTTTATTTCTCTCCAATTATATACTAACAATCACACAATAAAGTTGATTGATCTCAGAATTTATAGGGTACATGTTGGGTCTGTGCTGGTCCAGTAAACTTACATGTCAATTGGCTGCTAGATCAAGCCCTAAGACAGAAAACCTGCCTGCTGCTATGAATGGATGTGTGTGCTATATGATGAAAGGTGTAGTAAGAACTTACGCTTCACTCAATTAAAATCTTGAACATCTAGACACTGAGAGAGATATACGCACATATTGTAAAAACATCCAAGTGATGACATTGATCAGAAAGGTAGACAAAAAACAGGACATTGAAAGCTTTGAATCATATGATTAAAAAACTACTTCTTTGAAAGATGTTTCTTTGAAATATCATATATTTAAATTAAATACCTAATTATAGACCCAGCTGACATTTTTCTATTGAACTATTACATAGCAGGACCATCTTAGAAATATTTTTTCACATTGTTTTGTTTTCTCTTAACTTTGGTATTACCTCAACTTTCTTTTCTTTTCTTTTTGGGCACAGGGTCTCACTTTGTCACTCAAACAAGAGTGCAGTGGCAAGATCATAGCTCACTGCAGGCTCACCCTCCCAGGCTCAAGCAATCCTCCTGCCTCAGCCTCCTGAGTAGCTGGGACTATAGGTGTGCAACACCATGCCCGGCTAATTTTTGTATTTTTTTTTTTTTTTTTTGTAGAGACAAGGTTTCGCCATGTAGCCCAGGCTGGTCTGGAACTCCAGAGCTCAAGCGATGCACCTGTCTTGGTCTTCCAAAGTGCTAGGATTACAGGTGTGAGCCACTGTGCCTGGCCCAACTTTATTTTCTTAATCTTTATGCTACTGGTTTGACTTTTATTAATCAATTCTGACAAGACTTCCATGAATTTATGTGAACATTAGAGAAATAAACTTTCTCTCTGTTCTTTCTGCTTCTTTCATAAATAAAAAAGACAAACATAAAAGTCTATATTACAAATGAATCATACATACCATTGCTATAGTTATAGTAGACCCACTGCCCACTCTTGGGTTTTGGAAGCGACACGGGTGTCTCTTCAGCAGGAAGACTGTAGAATCGACACTCAACGAACAGCCGTTGGATAGTGTCATCCATGGTTACTTGAGAATCATTAAGGCTGAGAGCTATGATCTCAATTCGAATTTTTTCTGATGGCTGTTTAAAGAGCAAAAACAAACAAACAAAAAAAGAAATAAAATAATTGAACAAAAAGATCCACTATTACTTTCCACTATCAATTTTAAATAAAACACGAAGGCCAATGGGCTTCTTTTCTTGAATGCAATGTACACTACTGTATGTTACACATGATAGATTATTCACGACAGAGAGCGAGAATGAGATTCTAATGCCCCAGGGTTTGAAGTTAACAGTGTCATGGCAATAGTCTCCTGATTTACATTTGAGGCTATAAATACCCCACTAGTAGTCTATCAGGAGTGAAGATTATGAGATCTTCATCTCCGATTGCTTTCAGAATGACAAGTTGTCCTTGTTTCAAACTATGTAATGAAGTACGTGTTTATCACTGCTTTTAGTTAATCTACAGTACCTGAGAAAGTTTCAGTTATTCAGAGATCAAAGCCTGTTGAACACTTTATAGGTATTATGCTAATACGTGTAGCTATATGAATCAATATTAACTAGAGCAGAAACTACAGTTCATTCTCTTATATTCTGTCATAATATATTTTGTTCAATAAATAATACATTTTCAAGCAAAAGAAACAATTTTATGTCTAATTTGAACATTTTCTCACAATTTATTTTTAATTTTATTTTTACAAAATTAACAACTAAAATGGTGTTTATTTAATTTTCACTTTAATCCTTGCTTAATAGATTTTGGTGTTATAGACATTAACATGGGAATTACAAATGTTTCCTTGAGTAATGATTTCAAATAATTAATAGACTAGGATTAGAAATTGTATCACACTCCAAGATAACTCCTCAGTTAAATCTGTTTTTTACAATTTAAAGTTTGTCTTTTAGTATCAAAATCCTATTTTACTAAATTTAGAGACATGCTATAAATTATATAACTTCAAATAATAATTAGAAAAACCTGAAAATAAGACCTGTTTTTATGACCAGCTTTTAGGAATTCATTGTTAAATGTAAATCAGTGTGTAAATTCACCATATTGGTTACTTAGATATTTCAAAGCATATAATTAATCAAATTGAAAAGTATAAGTATCCTATTGTAAAAATATTACCATAAAGAACAATTTTCATTGCTGTCAAACCCTCTCAATATTTGATGAAGTAATTTTACCCCCTTCTTTCAAAAGACATTTTCTTTTATTATGTATTCTAAGACACTTTAACTAAAAACCCAAATCTGAATATTTCAATAAGGTTATTTTATTATTCAGTAGATTCATGGAAATTTTACTAGGATGATAGAGAAAATTCCACACCATTCTGTCTCCACTAATACAGGTACAAGGCTGCAGCTGGCAATATTACTAGGATTAGCATAGTATGATGAAATATTTAAAGGAAAATTTTTTCTAAAACCTAATAAATCAAATGACTGCCAAATGTCATTAAAGTGATGGTCTTTGACTTGAATATGCTTTTCATATTCAAATTTGAAAAGAAAGAGATGAAAGCCTGGAAAGGTTACTCGGTTTCAACTAATAACCTCGAGCCCTCTCCGTTCACGTGCATAAAAAATGAAGTTGGCTCTATTGTCTAATTTCACTTCAGAAAACCCCTTCTCTGCTCGTTGAAGACTACATGGTAAAGAAAATATTTTAAATGATATATTTTTTCTTAAAATGTATTACGGTTGTGAAAATACTGTAATATATATATTTTATAATTCTGGTCTAAGTGCAGCATACTGTATAGTTAATTCTTCTACATAAGTTGGAATTTGACAAACTTAGAATTATTATAGCAATAACATCTTATAAAACATTTATGTTTCTGCACAAAAGAATTAAAGGAAAACAGCCACAAAAAGAAAAAAGTGGTATACATACTTATTTCTACTCTGTGAAAATAGGAATTTAAAATTGTTTATCACAGAACTTGATAAAGAAGTAAACGAACTTGTAAATAGCAGGGGAATCAAATTTATCTAAGTGGTTATTTTATTAATAATATATTAGCTATACAATCCCCATATGAAAACTTGCATTGTTGTAAGAACCAATTTAGGCTGTCAAATAAGACTACATGCAACTCTTTAAAGTTTAAAATACAATCCTAGATAAAAGTATTCACTTGGATCCCAGCCAAAACACAAAAACAAAATAACAAAACCCCAAACACCAAAACAACAAAAAAGAAAACTCACTGTATTATCAAAAAAGTGAAGAACTTTAAAATTCTTTTCATGATGTCCATCTTATGTCTGGTCGATTTTTTATATTTATTTGTGTATCTCTACACTACTGCCATTACTTTGATCAAATGTCCTTTTTATTTCTCTGACCAATACACCTGGCAGAAATGATCAGTTACTGTTTCTTCATTCATTTAATGCTACATGAATCAACTTGGAATAAATCCAAAAAGGGGTAAATTTTAAGCAGCTTTTATCTAAGAAAGTAAGCTCTAAATAAAGAATTTTTCCAAACATAAATTTTGACAAATGAAGCTAGACAATTTATTTTTCAACACTGGAACAATTCCGGTTGTGTTCAAGCCCCTCTGATTAAAAAGTTCAACCAGATTTTGTATAAAGATCTGAAGACTGGCCAGGCGCAGTGGCTCATGCCTGTAATCCCAGCACTTTGGGAGGCTGAGGTGGGCAGATCACGAGGTCAGGAGTTTTGAGACCAGCCTGGCCAACAGAGTGAAATCCCATTTCTACTAAAATTACAAAAAATTAGCTGGGCATGGTGGTGGGTGCCTGTAGTCCCAGCTACCTGGGAGGCTGAGGCAGGAGAATGGCTGGAACCCAGGAGGCAGAAGTTGCCGTGAGCTGAGATTGCATCACTGCGCCACTGCACTCCAGCCCGGGCGACAGTGCGAGACTCCGTCTC
>NW_012115722.1:1077952-1114439 GCF_000951035.1 Colobus angolensis palliatus | reverse complement strand
TTGAGCCTGAGAGGTTGAGGCTGTAGTGAGCCATGATCGAGCCACTGCACTCTATGCACTCTAGCCTGGGTGACAGAGTGAGACCCTGTCTCAAAAAAAAAAAAAAATCAATGATTCACTGAATTGTTGAAAGCATATGATATTTCAGACATTGTTTTAACTGTTGGGGATATAAAGAAAAATAAGATGTTGTTTCTTTTCTATTTCTTATCTTAAGAGAAAATGCTAAGTTCCCATGGGGGTAACTAATACAATAGCTTCCTAATTATTAGAAGGTAGAAATCTGACAGAACAAGGAGGGAGAAAATAGAAGGAACTGACATAAGAGATTTGAGAGCGAACTGGTAGCCGACTGATGAGCGTTATGAGACTGTAAGCTCAGTGACGGTAGGGACTATTAGATTGCTCACTGCATTATGTAGTACACAATAAACAAGTGGATCTACTCTCATGACAAGAGAGAGGTGAGGCACTCATCTCTAATCTCTGGTCTGCAGTCCCAACCATTCTCCTTATTGTAGCAGAATTCTCTTCCTAAAAACCAATCAAATATCATCTTTCCATCTGAAAAGTCTTCCTATTGCTTTACACTCTAGCCACTCCTTTAAACTCGCAGTGTGCTGTTTTATATTGCTCAGTTTTTGCATCTGTTATTTATTGTGTGAAATCTTTTCCATCAAAATTCTACTCTTGTGAGGCCCTGAACCACATATCCTCTCCTTTATGGCAGCAATACTGATCTCCAGGAACGAGTTGGTTATTTCCTCCTCTGGGCCCTCACTGCCATTCTCCATCACATTGTACTACATGGAACCGTTCACATATTTGCCTCTCTCTATACTATAGACTCTGGGTTTCAGGAGGGCAGGACCAATATCTTACTCATTTTTTGCTACTTCACATCCTCCCCAACATAGGCTCTCAATAAATATTTAATGAAATAGTGGAGACTATATATCTTTTATTTTTCTTCAGGGTCTTGCTTTGTTGTCCAGGCTGAAGTTCAGTGGCAAGATGACGACTCACTGCAGTCTCAATTTCCCAAGCTCGAGTGATCCTCCCATCTCAGTCCCCTGAGTAGCTGGGACTAGAGGAGCAAGTCAACATACCCAGATAATTTTTAGTTTTTTTGTAGAGATGGGGTTTCACTATGTTATCTGGACTGGTCTCAAACTCCTGGCCTGAAACAATCCTCCCACCTGGACCACTCAAAGGGCCAGGATCACAGGTGTGAGTCACAGTGCCCAGCCTAGAATATATTTTATTTATTGCCAGAACTATGTGAAGCTGCAGGTATTATTGCCTTCTCATTTAAAAAATATTTATTACGGCTGGGCGCGGTGGCTCGTGCCTATAGTCCCAGAACTTTGGGAGGCCAAGGCAGGCAGATCACGAGGTCAGGACATCAAGACCATCCTGACTAACACGATGAAACCCCATCTCTATTAAAAATACAAAAAATCAGCTGGGCATGGGGGTATGCGCCTGGTACTTGGGAGGCTGAGGCAGGAGAATCACTTGAACCTGGGAGGAGGAGGTTGCAGTGAGCTGAGATCGTGCCACTGCACTCCAGCCTGGGCGACAGAGCGAGACTCCACCTAAAATAAAAAGGATGTTGTGTGCCTCTATGTTTTGGGGAGTGGTTATTATTAACTGCTGACAAATATATAGAACTCTTGTTCTTCTAGATTTTAATGAAATAAGACTATTGCAAGACAGCTGAATATTGTTGAATCTAAGTGGTAGGGTACTATTATTTCTACTTTTCTGCATGTTTGAAATTTTTCATCATAAGAAAATGGGGAAAAGTTTCACTCAGGTGAATTGGAAGAGGTCCTAAATAATATACTGATTCAAATGACAGTAATTGAAGCAAAGGCTTTTAAAGAGATGAATAATAATGGTTGTTCAGATTTACTAGAGCAACATAACGGGTCATCCCTCTGCAGGCTATCAGCATCCTTTGATACAGGAAATCGGCCAGACAGCACAGGCTTTAGACTTTTCCTGTTTTGTTTCCCCTCTACATGTATGAACTTTTGTTACCAGGTAAGATGCTTCTTCTCAGTTCTTTTTTTCTTGTTCACCAATTACTCTATTAGCGTCCTCAGTCAGCAAGATGTCAGTATCACCAGGTAAAAAGAACATTTGTAAATTTTGATTGTGGGCTGGCTGTGGTGGCTCACGCTTGTAATCCCAGCACTTTGGGAGGCCGAGGCAAGTGGATCACTCGAGCCCATGAGTTTAAGACCAGCCTGGCCAACATGGTGAAACCCCATCTTTACTAAAAATACAAAAATTAGTCAGGCGTGGTGGTGTGTGCCTGTAATCCCAGCTACTCGGAGGCTGAGGCCCGAGAATCTCTTGAACATGGGAGGCAGAGGTTTCCGTGAGCCGAGACCGCGCTACTGCATTCCACCCTGGGTGACAGAGCGAGACCATGTCTCTCAAAAAAAAAAAAAAAAAATTTTTTATTATGGTGAACAGAAGTCATTCAAATAAGAACTGCATGCAACTTAAATTTTTAGTTGTCTGTATAGATGGACACTATATATTATGTGATTAAATGATCTAGAAATGTGATGACAGCTTATATTACTCTAAAAAAATAAATTATAGCTCTTGTGATTTTGGCTCAATTCTACTATTGCTTCCTGACTGATGATAATTCATATTTTGGATCATATTTTTCTGTGTGATCTAAAGTGTTTACTTAGGCTTATTATTGGCATGCTTAAAATTTTCACATCCTACTTCACAGGATTGTGCGGAATTTTTCCTCTGGTTTCAGCCCTCACAGCAGCCACCCTGGAGTTGAATTGTTGGGCTTCTGAAAACTAACTCAACCTGACAACCCTTAAAAACAGTACTGCATAATTGAGAATGGCCTATGATAAAGGTCTTGCAACTTGTTTCAGTCAGTTATATTTAAATCTAGTTATGGTGAGATTACAGGTGAGCTTAATTGCATTCCAAGTTTCTGCAATGAATAGGCATTTCTTTAACTTTTTATTATAAAACATTTCAAACATGAGAAAGTAGAGAAAATAATTTGGCATATTCAAGTAGTCAGCCATCTCAAACAGATGTTACCATTTTTCCATAACTGATTTAAGTCTTTTTATTGTCGTTGAAGGAGGCTTTTTATTGTTGTTAAAGAAATAAAATATTTCAGATACAGGTAAAGCTACCAGCTGCCAAATCGCTTGCCCTCCCCTCCTCATTCCCCCACGGTTACCACTATCTTGAAGCTGGTTGTATCATTCCCAAACATGCCTTTATATTTCCTACTACATATGTGTATATCTATAAACAACATACAGTATTGTGTTCTGTTTTTTGGTTTTATATTAGTGGTATCATACTCTTATTAATCATTCTGCAATTTCTATTTTTTTATACTCAATACTATATTTTTGAGATTTATTCATATTTATTTTTCAAATCCAATTTATTCATATTAACTGTTGTATAGAATCCTATTTATATTGCATATATAATCTACAGTACATTTATTTACCTACTGATGAACAATTACATTGTTTACAATTTTTTTGCTATTACAAACAATGTTGCATTGAATATCCTTTTATGTTTTCTTGTATACATGCATGATTCCCTTAGGAGCAGAATTGCTGGGTAATAGGTAAAAGAATTTCAACCATAAAGGATTATCAAATTAATCTCCAGATAACTATAAATTGGAGTATTTTATATATTTTATATTTATAAAAATACTGTGTGTGTGTGTGCGTGTGTACATAGATACAAATAAAGCCTACCTGTAGGAGCCACAGTATGTAGAACTTGTTACTTTGTAACAAAACAACAGAGACAAAATGGAACTAGAAGGCCAAGATCTATGTCAATGCTCTTGAACAGTACAAATTTTAATTGGGGTGAGCACTAAGACAAGCTCAAAACAGTTGGTTAAAACAATCAGACTCAATCAATGGTATTGACAGAGCCATATGTAAGTAGACTAGGAATGCATATTAATTAATGGTGATTCTTACAAGTTCCCTTCTTCAGGCTGGGCATGGGCAGAGACATCATCTCAAAGACTCAAAAAAGTCCCCTTGAGTCCCTCACACTAGGCTCCAAAGCTTCCTCTTACATTGTGCATCAAATCCACTCTTCATACAAGTTCTGGTTAAAGCATTTTGATTGTTTTAAACTATAACTTTTTAGGGGAAATAAATACATAGAAAGGTGATGTCTCCAGAATCTTAAACTGTTAAGGCAATAAGGTTTTTAACAAACAAAAGAAAACCACCCAATTGTCATCAGTGGCAGTAATCTATCTTTTCTAACATGTTCTGTTAAAATGTACTATATTAAACAAATAAGGTAAATGTTGCAAACTTCAGTGATGGGGATCAAAACAGTGCTAGCTTTAAGAGTGCTTACTTTTAGAATATTGTCATGGTGTCCTTATATGCCCTATAAATTACTATGTCCATGCAGTGACTTGGATTATTTTTTCCTACCCTAATATCAAATTAATCTCAATATAATTATGCCAAATAATTATAAATTGGTATTATTTTATCACCATAAAAATGGTGTGTGTGTGTGTATAAATAGATAACAAACCTGAGGGACATGACACATTTCCATCATTGACTGTGGTTTACTATGGCAGCAATGTGAAGCAAGGAGAATTTTAAAAATCACCCTCAATTTCAGGTGATTTTGATCTGCTACTCTCCTTTCACCATCATTGAGAACAGATGTTGTAGTATGGTGGCTCTCGATTTTGGCTGCACACTAGAATCACCAGGGGAGCTATAAACAAAATTCTGACTTAATTTATCCGGGTGGAGCTTGGGCCCTGGCATTTAACAATGCTCCCCAGATGATTCTAATGTGCAGCCAAGGGTGAAAAGTACTGCTTTTTTCTAAAGCTATGGTTCTTGCACTTTAGCATACCCCAGAATCATTTGATAAAACACAGATTGGTGGACTCCATAGAACTTCTAATTCATTAGGTCTCCGGTGGGGCCAAGGATTTGCATCTCTTATAAATTCTCAGGTGATGCAGATGCTGATGTTGAGCTCTGGGGATCACACTTTGAGAAATATTGCTCTAAACCAAAAAAGATTCATCTTCCACCGATGGAGACTTCTAACATCTTTATAGAAAGCTTCCACAATATTCATGTTAAACTGTTATTGTGCTATTATTCAACATTTTAGTACAGAATTAGCTAACTACTTCCTTTTTTGAGTCAATCCAAGCTCACCATTAAAAATAATCCAACAATATAAATTACCAAATGTCAAATATAGAAGTTCCTTGTTTCATTCTACCACCTAACTCAGGAGTTGGCAATTTTTTTTTCTGTAAAAGGATGAATACAAATGTTTTTGGCATTGCAGTCTATATGGTATTCAACTTTGCCCTTGTAGAGTGAAAGCAGCAATAGATAATACGTAAACGAATGAGTGGCTGGGTTTCAATAACAGTAGAGGGCTGGATTTGGCACATGGGTCATTGTTTGCTGACTCCTGCCCTAGAGATATTCACTGCTAACGCTGTGTGATGTACATCTTCCCAGACATTTTCTTTGCTTACATAAAGCTAAAGGTCATGTCTGTATGCACAAATAAAAATATATGTATAGACCTTTTTGTTTTTCTTTCGTGTGTGTGTGTGTTGCAGAGACAGGTTCTCCTCTGTTACACAGGTTGGAGTGCAGTGGTATGATCACAGCTTACTGCAGCCCTGAACTCCTGGGCTCAAGTGATCCTCTAACCTCAGCCTTCAGAGTAGCTAGGACTACAGGCATGTGTCACCAGGCTTGGCTAATGTAAAGAAGTTGTTTTTGTAGAGATGGGGAGCTTGCTACATTGCCCAGGCTGGTCCTGAACTCCTGTCCCAAAACAATCCTCTTGCCTTGGACTTCCTAAAGTGTTAGGATTACAGGTGTCAGCCACCACATCTGGCCCCATTTATTTCTTTTTAAATGAAATCATCACTGAGGCATAATTTATCCATTAGTTTGGCTAATGGATAGTGTCAAATAGGTGAAAACATGAATTTTCAAACATTGTTATGTATAACAATGTTCATTTTAAGCAGAAATATTTGTATTAGCAAAACATGATAGAAACTTAAGGGTCCATCAAAAGGGGCTTATTTAAATAAATATAGTACAGCCATATAATGAAATATTATGGGTATGTTGAAAGAAATAGAGTATGCTGTCATGGAAAAATGTTGGTATATTAGTAAGAGTTAGTTAAACTGCAAAGCATAAAAAATAGTTTTAAAAGCAATTTCTACCAGGAGAGTATGTCAACATTTCTGGTTTTACATAAAATATATTTTATGGCCGGGAGCGGTGGCTCAAGCCTGTAATCCCAGCACTTTGGGAGGCCGAGACGGGCGGATCACGAGGTCAGTAGATCGAGACCATCCTGGCTAACACGGTGAAACCCCGTCTCTACTAAAAAAATACAAAAACTAGCCGGGCGAGGTGGCAGGCGCCTGTAGTCCCAGCTACACGGGAGGCTGAGGCAGGAGAATGGCGTAAACCCGGGAGGCGGGGCTTGCAGTGAGCTGAGATCTGGCCACTGCACTCCAGTCCGGGCGACAGAGCGAGACTCCGCCTCAAAAAAAAAAAAAATTTTATTTTTATTTATTTATTTTTGAGACAGAGTCTTGCTCTGTTGCCGAGGCGGGAGTGCTGTGGTGGGATCTCGGCTCACTGCAACCTCCGCCTCCCATGCTCAAGGATTCTCCTGCCTCACTTCTCGAGTAGCTGGAATTACAGGTGCCTGCCAACACGCCCGGCTAATTTTTGTAGTTTTAGTAGAGACAGGGATTTACCATGTGGGTTGGGCTGGTCTGGAACTCCTGACCTCAAGTAATCTGCCCAACTCACCCTCCCAAAGTGCTGGGATTACAGGCGTGAGCCACTGTGCCCAGCCAAGTAAAATATATTTTAAAACCTACTTTCTATCTCGCTTAAGCTTCCACATGTAAAACATTGAGAGTGGCTTATTTTATCCACTGATATCATATTTGATTCCTAAGTGATTTAATAATTTTTCATATGTGAATTCTAAAGCTAGTGAATTGCTTTTTGCATTGTGCCTTTCAAAGTTTTAAACATATTTTGCTGAACATCATTATTGTAATCACCTGGGAATGCCAGCTTATTGTTCAGAGAACCTAGTTTCCAGGTAGAATTGCAATTTAGTCCAATTGAATAAGGCAGTTTTTACAAAACTGCTGAGTAGGAACAGAGAAAGAGAATGATGTAAATATGGACTGCACAGAAAAGTCCATTGTCTTTCAGTCTGTAATTTCCCATTCTCACCTGTGGGCACATTTTAAGACAGCTGTGAGTTCATGGCGATACATTTTGTTGTGAAAAATGAAAGCTGCAGTATTGAATAAAATTAGAAATAATGCAAAAGACAGATTGTTAATTTTTTTAATGCCATGGCAGATGCAAATGTTCAGTTTTGATGTCTATTTTGAGGACCTGAAACAAGGCTTTTAATCAATGTATTATACATCAAATTTATACTGTTAACTTCTGATTATTCAAATTTATAAAATATTCATAGAGAAATGTCCAAAGTTTTACATTTCTCAGACTTCTGTCCCCCCACCCTCGCCATTAATTATCATGCCTAGAAGCTTTTTAGTAAAAGCAGCAGTTGTCAGGCTGACGGAATCTGACAGGCCAGCAAGGCCCAATTACACTTGCGCTATGTGGCACTTTGATGTCCGGGAAACGAAGAGAGATAGGGGCAAATTGGGTGGCACATTATGTTAATGACTTGATTTAATCCAGCCACTAAACTTTGTGTAGCCTGTTAAAAAAGATGCTAACACTAATTACGCCACTTTGGAAAGGAAAGGAGGGGACAAGCATTTCATACTGACAAAGTGAAGCTCATAAATGTTGTAAATGAAATGAAACAAAATGAAGTAATCTATGATTAATTATACATCACAGACATGAAGAAAACAGAAATAACCATGTAATATGTAGAAGTACTGGGAAATCTGTTAGATTCCTTCTAAGGATCAACATTTCTAAGAAATAACTACGAACTGTCAGATTCTGTAACATGAAGAACAGAAACTGAATGATCTTAAATTGCTTACACAGTATATCAGATAATTTGAATTCACACTGTAACTGGCATAAATGATACTTATCTAGGACACTACTTCTAGAGCTAATTTTGTGACATTATAAAATAGAGGCAATTTTTTAAAAAGTGGGGATAACTATAGAGTAGGATTATCTAATTCCTTTTTAACTAGTTTGTGCCTCTAATCTATTTTTTACATTACATTATTGACAGCATGATCTTTCAAAATGTGATCTAAGCATGCAAACTCCTTAAGATCAGGAGCTTAATTTTTGGTATTCGTGGATCTATTCCCAGTCCCTAGAACAAGGCTAGGAACACAACAAATGTTCACTACATATATATCTGTTTAATAAATGAGTGATCTTCTATCCTCATTCCTTAAGAATCTCAGAGGCCTCAATACTCTGGATTATGCCTACCTTTTCAGCCTATTCTCCTGGGCTCCCTAAGCATACCATAACGGCTTGGCCCACCCGGAAACCATTCTGAATTCCAGAACAAGCCATGCACTATGTTCTCTAAGATTCTCACGCTTTTCATTCCTTTGGCCTATGATTTTCTCACCCTTTTCATGAACTCCTAATCATCTTCAACACTGGCTCCAGCTTTACTGACTCTAGGAAGTCATACTTGATGAAGGGAAGGCCCCTCAGGTTGACTTAGGGACCCCTTCTGAATGCTCCCATAGCACCCCATGCATTCCATTCTCCTGGTGCAGACCACTATACATTTTAATTGTGTTTCCCCTACAGACTATGAATTCTTTGAGGGAAGGAACTGCTTCTTGTATGCCTGCCTGACACACAATGGATGCTAATAAATGAAGAAATGTTGTGAGGAAATATTAACATAGGATGTACTTAGCACATAACAGGCATTCAGTAATACACTCCTTCCTATGAAAGCTATGTTTCACTGTTCTGAGATTTTTACCAGAAGCAGTTCTTAAAGAGAAGACAAAAGAAAAAACTAATGAACCACAAGTACTTGTAAGCTTACAAAAGGATTTATGAAACAATACTACAACCAAAGTTAACACCATCAATAACTAGGCAAAATGACATTTTCTGCCTCCTGATATGATGCAATGAAGAGGACATAGTATCGCTTCTGTATTCCTATCAAAATGCATAACTGGAATCTGATCTTGAGGAAACACCAGACAAATCCAATGAAGAATATGTTACAATGTAAATGGACTGTATTAAGGAGTGTCACTGTTATAAAAGACTACAAGAAAGCCTGAAGAATCATTACAGATTAATGGAGGCTAAAGAGGCATGAAAACGAAACGCAATGTGTGATCTGGATTGGATCTTGGACCATAGGAATAAGATGCTATAAACGATATTACTAGGACAACTGACAAAATTCTAATGAAAACTGTAGATTAGATAACAATATTATGTAACTGTCCTGAAGTGTTTAGAATTAAAGGGGCATGATTTCTGCAACACTCAAGTGGTTCATAACAATTATGTATGAAAGAATGTATGTTTATAAGTAAATACCTAAGTATGTGCACTATATGCATATCCAGGAGACTGACTAGAAATGATAAAACGAATAGAGTAAAAACTTAAAATTTGCAAATCCAGGTAAAGAATACACAGAAGTTTTTTGTACCACTTCCGCAATCTTTAAAGAGAAAGGTTCTATTATTCATATTAAATGACTTGCTAAAGTAGTACACACAAAAACTGGTAAAATCAATAGAAAATCCTGTATTTCATTGTCTTAGTCCATTTGTGCTGCTACAACAAGTATCACAGACTGGGTAATTTATGAATAATAGAAATTTATTTCTCAGAGTTCTGGAGACTGGGAAGTCCAAGATCAAAGTGTCAGCAGGTTTGGTGTTTACTGAGGGTGCTCTGTTTCCAAGACTGCGCCTTGTTGCTGCATCCTCTACAGAGGAGGAATGCTGTGTTCTCACATGGCAGAAGAGCAAGAGAACTTCTCTTCAATATCAAGCCCTTTCATAAGGGTGCTAATCCCATTCATGAGAGCTCTGTCCTCATGACTTAATCAACTCCTAAAGGCCATATTTCTTAATAATGTTGCATCGGGGATTAAGTTTCAACATGAATTTTGCAGGGGATGCCATCATTCAAGTGATATCATTAGCCACTATGATTGCTTGAGTTTTGTTCCCAGGCTTTCAGATGATGTCATTTTACTATATTTGGTATACAATTTACCAAAATTAAATTTCACCTGTTAACAATATGGTATGGTATGAATACGGTTTGTTCGTCTCCACCAAAGTCATGTTAAAATTTAATCCGCAGTGTGGCAGTGTGGGGAGGTGGAGTCTAGTGGGAGATGTTCGGGCCATGGGGGCAAATTCCACATGAACAGATTAATGCCCTCACTCTGTTAGTTCCCTTGACAGCTGATTGTTAAAAAGAACCCGGCAACTCTTACCTCTCTCTTTCCTGCTTCCTCTCTTGCCATTTGATCTACACATGCTCTGGCTGCCCTTATCCTTATGCCCTGAGTGGAAACAGCTTGAGGCCCTCACCAAATGCATACGCCAGTGCCATGCTTCTTGTACTGCAGAACTGTGAGCCAAATAAACTACTTTTCTTTGTAAATTACCCAGCCTCAGGTGTACCTTTATAATAACACAAAACAAACTAAGAAAACATAGGATGCTGGTCAGTGACTGCTGCTGAAAATAGAATTTTTTAAAGCCCATGGGAGCTGAAGCATGAAGAATTGCTTGCTTTAAATGATGTTCACATTTGAGATAGCATCTGAAACCATTATAGGAAATCAAATTTTGGAATGGTAGTGAAGACCTTATCAGGCTGTAGCAAAGTAATACAAATTATTTTCCCTTAAGTAATGAGAAAAAAAATCCAGTTTATTACAAAGAAAAAATACATATGTATGTCAGAATTATGTGAATATTTTTGAGAAATAGTTATTTCTTTTTCTAAACTTCTTTGTTAAGGTTTATTATACCTTAGTTAAGAGCAATGTACCCACTTCACTGAGATGCTAGCAACGTTGCCAACATACACATGGTTCTATTGCAGGTCTAAGTAGGAGTTTTCATACATTAGATGCTGTTATTATAATTAATAAATATATAATAATAATGATAATAAAACTTTGGACAGATAAAATGTTCTATTTGTATTTATCATGCACAGAAACAATGGATATCTCGATTTCATGGAGGAATCTGTGACAACAACTGAAATGTTCTGTTCTATTGTTTTGTTTTATTTCTTTATTTTTTTAGAGACAGAATCTCACTCTGTCACCTAGACTGCAGTGCAGTGGTGCAGTCACAGCTCACTGCAGCCTTGAACTCCTGGGCTCATGTGATCCTCCCGCCTTGGCCTCCCAGTGTTGGGATTACAGGTGTGAAGCACTGTGTCTGGTCTGTGGTTTTGTTTTAAAGAGATACTAAGCTAAGAATGTGTGAAGGAAGAGTTAAAAGAAATATTCCAATTCTTATCAATAAAGTAAAAATTCTACAAAAGAAGTACAATTAATCACCAGAAAAATTAATGTAGATGCACAGAAAAAGCTAGAGCTTTTTACTCACATTTACTTTATAAAAACTTTTTCCCTCTTACAATAAAAAAATGCTCTGGTAAATAGTATACCTCCCATAAATATTTTAAAAAATATAATTCTCTTCTCAAAATTTCAATTTACATACTACTCTTCAGCCATGTGCTACAAGAAAAGCAAAGTATACCAGTGCAAGATTAATTGCTTTCTAAGAAGCCTTCATTTGTTTTGGCAGAAATGAAATAACTGTAACATATTATCAGTGGATATGTATAGGTAAGAGTAGTCTATAAATTCACATAGGCAAACTACTATAGTTTCAAAGGGCACCTCACATTTTAAGTTCTTTAAAGTTCAAATCTGTTTCAACACATCTTGGTATGCTAGTCTTGAAAAGGAGTCAAGAAGTCAGCTAGTTTTAAGCAAATAACTATTGTAGGTACAGATTTAAGGTACTCTTTGTGAAAATAATACTTATATGTTATAGTCCATTACATAATGAAACCATAAATAAAAATTTCTTGTACTAGATGACTACTTGGTTAAGATTATGATAAACATTAAAGTTTTTCCAGAAACAGTTTTCCTTAAGATTTTTAGATATGAAGACTGCACATGTACTGTGAATGAAAGGCAGCCTTATTTCAGAACATTTCTAGTTGGCATCAAGTTACTGACCTGCTTGATATTCTTGGAGATAGGACCTGGAATAATACAGTCATCACTGTCAGAAGCTGACATGTCCTCTTCAACTGTTAAAAAATAAAAGGGTAACATTTACACAAGTTAAACCAATTCTACTTATACCTTGTAAAATAAAGAGAAACAAGCACACACCATAAGATAACCTTAAGAAACACGGTAGTTATATCTAGATCTTTTTTAGTAGCAAATTTGTTTACAGACACATTACATTTTGGGAAAAAATAAAGACTAAAAATTTCAAGGTTAACTTTGGTAGAAGCAAAGGAGATGCCAATACAAATACAGCTTATTGTGAAATTTAAGAAAAAATTTTTAAAAAGAGAAGCATAGGGTAATAGATGTTTTTTAACAGTCTGACCAGTAATGTTATGTAAGTCAACGCTATTCTTATTATTTTAGAGTTTTAAAATTTTTATTGCTTTATTGAAATAAAACTGACAGACAAGCTACATACAATTAAATTGCAAACTTTGACACACACACACACACACACACACACTCTTTAATTATTTTTAGAGACAGGGTCTTGCTATGTTACCCAGGCTGGGGTACAGAGGCTTTTCACAGGCACCATCAAAGCACACTGTAGCCTCGAAGTCCTGGGCTCAAGTAATCTTCCCTTTTCAGCCTCCCAAGTAGCTGAGACTACAGGCGTGCAACACCATGCCTGGCTAAAATTAGATGTTTTGCCGTAAGTGTAACTCTGTGAAACCAACACCACGGTTAAGATAGTGAACATGTCCATCACCTCAAAAAGTCTCCTCAGGTCCCCTGTAATTTCTTCCTTTCTGCCACTCCCCATTCCTATTCTTACAGGTTAGTTTGCTTTTACCAGATTTTAAAAAATACAGTAAGTGGTCATTTTTGGCTGGGTTTCAATTTTTATCAAAGTCAAGACCTCTACACTAATGCAGACAATAATACTGAACTCAAAGAGAAAATAAAACTGTTTAAAACATAAATTGGGAACATGGTCAGCAACAACACTTGTATTCTATTGTGGAGATCCAAGTTTTAATAAGAAGAGATATAACAATTCCACCTAACTACAACCAAGCAGATAGAACTATATTCTATCATTTCTGTCAAGAAACAGGTATCGTGAAGTAGATGCTACCATTAAATGAAGATGTTCCATGATGCACACTCTAACAGATAAAACAAAGTACAGAGTTAACTAAACAATGTTAGTTTAAATAAGAAAGTCACCTTCTGGTTCCAAGTCCTCTGTTATTTCTGTTTCATCTTCAGAAGATGTCAAGCTTTGTTCTGCAAGCTGACCTTCAGATAGTAAAGACACATCATCTTTTCCTTGCTGCATTTTCTCAGTATTTTCTTTTACCTCATCTACACTGCTTTCTTGTGAAACCTGAAGAAATAAAAGCACACTGGTATATTTATTATTGCTTAGATCACATTTTATAGCATTATTACTGGAACAATTGAATAATAAAGCATGTACATTTGAGACTTAAATATACACATATGTAATATGTATGAGACTCAGAAAACAACCACTTCAATTTGTACAGACAAATGACAATATATAGATAAATGGAAATCTGAATATGTACTAAGAATAAAAAATGTATTAATCTCAAAATGAATTTTACATTAAGACTTTAATTCACATATCCATGTATTACCTGCCAATAGCAGTATAATTATAGCTGTTACCCTTGTCATATTTTTGACTGTCTATTCCAAGGAAGTCATATATAAAAATAGGAGAAATGCTATGACTTCCTGAGTCATGTCAAAACTTATAAGACAAAGTCTTTAAGAACCAAATTAAACCTTCCAAAATAATTTTAACACAAACACATACCTCGGGAACATGTGGAACAGTTGGCATATTAATTTCTATTTCTGGTATATGCTCTACCTCTGGTGAAATTTCCTTCATATCTTCAGAAGGAGGAGAAGTCTCCTTATATTAATGTGAAAACATGCATATATGTTATTTTTTATTTATTACTAAATCCCAAATCATTCTATTACATACATATTGAACTAATAAAAATTGGCAGCAAATATAATACTCATTTGACACTGAATTTACTTACTTTCAATAAAATGGTATTTATATTCTTTAAAATATAAATATATATAATATATATATGTAATTTAAGAACTGCAAGTTTAGTTCATTGAAGCACTGTTTACAATAGCAAAAAAAACTAAGAGCAATGCAAACATCCAATAGGGCATTAGTTAAATAAAATATGCTATATCCAAATACCTGAGTTCTGTGTTACTATGAAAAAATATGATGTAGATCTCTGTCTGTTAACATTACAGAGATTTCTATTTCTTTAAAACTAATTTTTGATGGAAATAAAAATTTTGGTTACACAGTAATAACCACATTATAAATACAATATATCCTGTTACATTTTAAAAAATTTAATATGAGAACATAAATATTTTCTCCTGATACGAAACTTCGAAAACATAATTTTAAATGACAATAGAATATTATATTGATGGGTGTGCCATGACTTAATGAACCATTTTACTACTGTTGGACATTTAATTAGTTCACAGTTTTTAGGTATTATGACTAACATTGCAACAAACACCTCTATGTTTGTGTCTTTTTAATGTTAGTGGTCATTTACTCAGGAATCAGGCTGTGTTCAAATCCCAGTTCTAATACTTTGGCCATGAGCAAGTACTTAACCTCTCTAAACATCACTTTCCCCAGCTTTAAATGGGAATAATTCTAGTATGAACCATATAGGGTTGTTGTGAGGATTAAATGAGTCCAATGTATATAAAGCACATAACAAGCACTCCATAAATACTAGTGATAAAACATCTACTGAATTATAATTATTGAATTCATTATTTATCATATACATATTAAATGCTCTGTATGTGCCAGGTATTATTTTAAGCTATGGAGAGACAGAATATTTAGATGTGGGTGGTAGTTACACAGGTGTATACATATTTAAAAATCCATTGAGCTCTATGCTTATGATTTATGTCCTTTACTATGTAAGTTATATGCAAATTACAAAGAAGACATATTTTCTAAAAAGTCCGCCAAAGAGAATGGTAACAATCTGAATACAGTAGACATTTTTAAAGTACAGCTGACACCTTTTGTGGATGACCTGGGTGTGGGGGTGAGACAAAAAGAGGAGTCAAGAGGGTGCCTCCAAAATTTCATGCCTGTGCAATCAAGTGAATGATTATGTCTTTTACAGAGAATGGGAAACAGTGAAAGAGGCAAACATTTTGGAAGAGGGTTGGTATAATCAGGAGTTTGGTTTCTGACATGTTAAGTTCAAATTCCTATTAAACATTCGTTGCACATTAAATAGGTAGTAAGAATATGAATATGAAATTCAGCAGTGAGGTCTAAAGATTATAGATATGAAAGTGTCAGCATATAGATGCTTTTTAAAGCAATGGGGCTGTATGAGAGCTCTTAATATGAATTGATATGATATGAGTTGAGAAGATATGATATGAATTGAGAAGAGGTCTAAGGATTGACTACAGAGGCACGTCGACATTTAAACGTATGGTCAAGGAGCGTGAGAAGTATAATAGCAAACTTGGAGGAAAGCTAGGAAGGCATGGTGTCCCAGAGGCCAAGAGAAGAGAGGCCCGTATTCCACTGTGTCAAATGCTCCTGGGAGACTAAGACAGGCACTGAGAATTGACTGCATATGGCAGAGAGAAAGTCACTGAGACCTTAGTTAAGAGTAGTTTTATCAGGATGAAAGCTTGACTGAAGTGAGTCCAAGAAACAATGTGAAGTGAAGGAGACAGAATTTAGAAAATATTTTGAAGACTTTCTTTTTTAAATAAATACGAGCAGAGGATTGGGGCAGAAGCTAGAGAGGTAAGGACCCAAAAAAGGGTTTAGATAAGAAATTTGAACAGTTAACACTTATATATAGTGCCAAAACACAAAGCGATCATTTTAATGGGAAAAGACACACTTTATTCACCTGTTTCCATTTAAATCAGGTAGGGACTAGTATGCCTATATAATTTATTTCAAATATTTGTTATGAATAAAATCACTATTTTCAGTGTTGACTACTTACATCACTCTGACGTGGCATGATATCCACGAAAGATACCTTTTTATCTACAGGTGTTAAACGTTGTCTTGGTTTAGGTCTTGGTGCCTAAGACAAACCAACCAATATGTCAGATTGAGTATGATGGCCATTAGATTTCAGATAAGACTTTAGCTATTACTATTAATTTTTTTTTGGTGGGGGTCACAGGCTTAGTTCTTAAGTTTTATATTCAAAATTTTATACTTGTTAAAAAAATTAATAGTCACTGTTACTCACTACAACTAGTGTACTAACAGAGGATGCTGAAGGAAGTCTTTGAGCAACTTCTGGCTCTTCTCTGCGAATGAAATTTCCTAAGTCTTCAGTTGTTATTGATCCACTTGGTGGAAGGTAAGCAAATTTCCATTTCAATATAACATGGATGGTGCCAGCAGGATGCTTTTGATGGTCTGTTAACTCAAATATTCCTGTCAAATTACAACAATTTTAATTAATGCTAGGGTGAAGTTCTATTACTGTAAGAATTAAAGAACAAAGAACTCTCTACTTTAAGAGACTCACGCTATACCGACTGAGCTAGCCAGGCGGTTGTACCCCCAATTTTGGCTTTTACTCAGAATTCAGAAGGCTTAGAGAGTAGAATAAAGACAAAAAACGATCTATGACAGGTTCATCCCTCAAGTAGACTTCCTTCAGAAGTTAAGGCCTCAAAGATAATACTGAGAAAATCAATTTATAAATAATTTAATTCACTGAAATTAAATTCAGAGATTATTCAGAATTCTTAGCCTTCCTTCGAGAAGGCTCAAGTATCCTCCATTTTGACTTGAAAGTTTTTGCAAGGCTTGTCTCTAAAGAAAAATATATTAATACTTTAAAATTTCAATTAATTTACACATCTAAAGAAATTTTTACATTACCATATAATTCTATTATAATTTTAAATATATTTTGTTGGGATTTGTTAAATCACTCCAAATTAATAGTAGCACAGAAAAAATCCATAAAATAAACGGACCATCTACAGCAAATAGCAGTAACCAAAGAAACATGAATCTGTTATACTGAGTCTCAAATTTTAATAGTTGCACTTGATTTCTGGGTATGAAAAAAAATCTCTGACTTAAAAAATAATCTATCTATCTTTTTAATTTTTAAAAAATAGACAGGGTCTCACTACGCTGCCCAGGCTGGAGTGCAGTGATTATTCACAGATGCGATCATAGCACACTGGCCACCTTGAACTCCTGGCCTCAAGCCATCTGCCTACTCAGCCCCTGGAGTAGCTGGGACTACAGGCACCGGCATAAACCTAAATTTCAAGCGTTAGCTTTTGCTTAAGAGTATCCTTTACTTTGCTCTCAAGTGTTGATACTCCTTTTAATGGCTGGCTGGAAAAAAAAAAAAAAAAAAAAAAACTCCCAAACTCTAGACTTTGAGTAGGATAAAAGGATGTAAGTAGAACATGAGGTGATAAACTTTTATAGGCATAGCAAGACTTCCAGAATAGCTAAGTAAAAAGCTCAGCAAATCCTCTCTTAAAAAATGATTTTAAAAACCAGACAAAATGGTCAGAAACAACCATTTAAGGACTCTGGAAATTGATCAAAGATATTGGATAAATCAAGAAGCATTTACTCAAGAAAATCTACTGTACCTTAGTAAGAGCAGTAGGAATCTGTGGGACTGCTCTCATCCTCCCCTTTCTCCCCTAGTCCCATTTTGCAGAAGTTCTCCCAGGCTAGGATAGGCTAAGAGGACTGGCAGCCTCTGTTGTAGGGCACTGACTATATGTGGACAAAATATAGATAATTTCATGCCCAGAGGTATTGTTAAAAACAACAGCAACCTCAATGGCAAACAATCAGAGAAGGTCAACATCACAGACCGTCTGAGGTCTCAATACTGGTTGGGGCAAGCCAAAACACCAGAAGGCCAGCCAACAATTTAAAAGGGTGATCCAAGGAATAAGATATCAAAAGTGGGCATTGGCTGGGTGCAGTGGCTCATGCCTGTAATCCCAGCACTTTGGGAGCTGAGGTAGGTGGATCACTTGAGATCAGGAGTTCGAGACCAGCCTGGCCAACATGGTGGTGAAACCCTGTCTCTACTAAAAATACAAAAATTAGCCAGGTGTGGTGGCGGGTGCCTGTAATCCCAGCTACTTGGGAAGCTGAGGCAGGAGAATTGCTTGAACATGGGAAGAGACGTGGGAAGAGGAGGTTGTCGTGAGCCCAGGTGGCACCACTGCACTCCAGCCTGGGCGACAGAGCAAGACTACAGTTAAAGAAAAAAAAAAGAAGTGGGACTTGACAAGATCCTATTTATAGCTCATGATGTGGAAGGCTATGGGCACGCACAAAGCTGTGTAAATGCTCAGGGGAAACCCTGCTAAGCTATCTGTCCCTGGTTGAATGAGAGGTCTAGTCAATTCGGAAAGTAAAAGCTGAGGCAGGCTTGTAGACCAAACTTTGATTTGAATGCATCCTCCATGCCACACACTGACCCATAGGCAAAGGGTGGAAACCTACTGGCTCAAGGTGTTTAAGCACACCTTTGAACAATCACTGGCTGACCACTAAGCTATGTTGACTTATGGTTAAAATTGAAACAAAAAGAAAAAAAGAAACAAAACTTAGCAGAAACATCAGTGGCTTACACAGCAGAGGAAATAGATTCTACAGAATTAGTCAAGGCAAGTCACCAAACAAACAAAAATAGCAACAATAACCACCTAGGAAATGACGTTACAATATATTCTCCAAAAATGTCCAGTTTTCAACAAAATACTTATGAGACATGCAAAGAAACAGGAAAATGTACTGCACACACAGCACAAAAACCATCAGTAGACATTTTTTGAGGATGACTACATGTTAGACTTGGCAAAGATCTCAAAGCAGCTATTATCCATATGTTCAAAGAACTAAAAGAAAGTGTATTTAGAGAATTAAAAAGAAAGTATAATGATAATGTTTTATCATATAGGGAATATAGTAAGAGATTATAATGCTTGAGTACAGTAGCATGTGCCTGTAGTTTTAGCTGCTCAGGAGGCTGAGGCAGGAGGATCGCTTGAGCCTAGGAGGTGAAGTCCAGCCTGGGCAACAGAGCGAGATCCCTAATTCTGGAGCTGAAAAGTATAATTACTGCAATGAAAAAATTCAATAGAGGGTTCAGTAGGAAATCTGAACTGGTAGAAGAAAGAATTAATGGACGTGAATGTTGATCAGAACAGATTATCCAATCTGAAGAATGGGAGGAAAAATGAACAAAAATGGATAGAGCCTCAGAGACCTGTGGGCAAACCATCAAACATACCAACATATGGTACATGTACTGGAAGTTCAAGAAGGAGAAGAAAAAAAGAGGAGGAAAAAATAACTGAAAAAATAATGGCAGTAAACTCCCCAAATGTGGTGCATAACATTACACTACACATACAGGAAGCTCAACAAATTCTAAGTAGGATAAATGCAAAAGGATCCACATTTAGGCACATCAGAAGAACTGTTGAAAGCCAAAACAAATAGAAAAACCTGGAAAACAACATCAAGTATGAGAGAACCACAATAAAATTAACAACTGATTTCTTATCTGAAACAATGGATGCCAGAAGTGGTCTGATGTACTCAAAGTGCAGAAAGTTAAAAACTAAGCTAAACTAAACTGTTGACCAAAAATATTATATACAGCAAGGCTATCCTACAAAAAACAAAAGCAAAATAAAAATACTCCCAGATAACAGAATCCTCCCAGATTGAGAGAATTCACTGCCAGTAGACCTAACTTATAAGACATATCACAGGAAGTTCTTCAGGCTGAAGGAAAGAGACACCTGTGGTAACTCAAGTCCACACAAAAGAATAGCGACCAATAAAGGTAATTACATAGGTAATTACAAAACACAGTATAAATATACATTTTATCTGGTCTTAACTGTTTTAAAAGATAACTGCATACGATGATAATTGTAAAATTATATTGTTGGGCTCATAACATAGGAAGACAAAATATATATGGTGATAGCACAAAGGAGGGGAAGGAAATAGAGCTATATTGGAATAAGAAAGTGGTATCAGACAGTAACTCAAACCTACAGGAAGAAATAAAGAATATCAAAAATGCAAATATGTAGGTAAATATCAAAGTCTTCTATAATTATATATTTTCTCCCATCTCTTACTTCTCTTAACTTTTTAAAAGAATATAAGATTTTATAAAGCAATGATTACAACATTGTATTGTTGGGTATGTATATAGCATATACATACCCAACATATATATATATACGATATGTATATATACGATATGTATATATGTATACATATATATGATCATACGTATATACGATATGATTGCATATATACGATATATATACATATATATGATAATAATTGCAAAAAGGAGATGAGAGAGAATGAAATGATGTTAGATTTTCTATATTTTAATTGAATTAAATATTTAATTTAAATACCTTAAGTATTTAATTCCATTAAGTTAGTATTAATTTTAAGTAGACTGGGATAAGATGCACATTGTAATCCCTAGAGCAACTAGTAAGAAAATAATTTTTAAAATATAGTAATATAGGCCTAAAGTTTAAAGACTTAGAAGAGGTTAGGATGATTAGCTACAAATCATATCCATAACAGTAAGATATAATTTTGTTTTGTTTTTACAATTTTATAGATTCAAGAACATAGGCTTACCTGAGATACACCTGTCATGTGCCAACGAAATCAGAGGCACATTGACTTTTCCTATGTAAATATTCTCCTGGGTATCACTATCATCAAAAACATAAAAACTCAGAGACTCTGACTTAAGGTATCGATCCAAATCCATATTCATTGGCACTGGGAAACACATATGATCATCAAACTGTGGATCATTGCTACTGGGAATGATGGCTGTATCATGGTCTGCAAAATCAAAAAACTTGTACACAACATATGGGTGTGGCTGCAGGTGGCTTGCTCGGGACTGCAGGTGGTTGCAACATCTTATTGTAATGTGAAGTTCATTTAAGTTGCCATCTGTGGAATCTGTAGAACTGAGTTGAGCAGTTTTGGGTGCTTGCTGACTTAACTGGAAAAACATACATATTTATATTACGGAAACAATACAGTTAAAAGATAAACAGCAGCTGCCAAGCCCCAAATAAGATAATTTTGTCAACAACAAAAGCTGCGTATTTTCACCTCATAATTTCTCTGTAAAATAAACTTTGATTCTAATGGAAAATCAGTATTCCCTAGAACATGTGTGAATAGATGATCCTGTGTTATTAGCAATAAACCTTAGAGACTGAGCATACATGTAGAGATTGGTGCTAAAATCAAATAAAACCAAGAAAAATGATAATCTGATGTTCTTCAATTCTATTTGATAACTAAAGACTATAGTTAGCAATGGGTCCAAAGATGAATGTCCTAACTAAAAGACATTCACCTGCCCACCCAGAGTAATGATTCCGTTATATTTGGGTTGGCCCTCATCCTGAACTGTTGGGATTTGAGGAAGCAGATACCTGAGGCCAAATTAGCCAGTATAACAAAGTCAAACTGTTATGAGAAAATGAGAACAGAGTCAGAGATAAACCTTGAAGGGAAAAACAGTTAGGACCGGGAGGATACTTCGGGAGAGAGATGAACAAAAGGAGTTATTAGGTAGAACCGGAAACTACTCTATGGTTCCTTTGGAACCATTACTGAGATGGACAGCACACAGGTATTTTAGAAAAGAATTGTGCTGACTGTTAAATATTCCATGGCTGATGTGATCTGGAAAAAAAAAATGCTAGTGTTTCTGTGCTTTGTTTGGTTTAGTGCTGGAGTCTCTACCTTCCACAAAGGCATCCCTCTGCATTTCTGAATCTGGATTGAGCATCTGGGACCCTGACTCCATGAGAAGTTTATTGGAGGAGGAAAAAATAAAGCTGTTGTCATAATTTCCTTAGTGGAGAAATCTGGTGTGTGGAGAGGAGAAACCTAAGAAGTGAATCACAATATTGCTTTCCCAGGGCTAGTTTGCCCTCAGCAATGGAAGGCTGAGAGGAATGACTGAAAAAGTACCTCCACTTCTCCCCTCAATCTACCTACCAGAGCTGAAATTCCACCAGGAAACAACTTACTCAAGTCAGAATCTGGGAGTCTAAAAAGCTTTACACTACAAAACCAAACAATGTGGTCTCCTTATTTCTAACTCCCGTCCCCGTAACAGCATTTCCCAAAGTGTGTTGTAAGGAATACTGGCCAGAAAGACGGTCTCTGGAAGCAGGTGCACTCTTTCTTAAGTTTGGAAATCAGTGTGATATTAGTCATGCTTCTTTAACTGAAAGTCATAGAAATTAATTCTATCTAGCAAAAACAACAAAAAAGGGACTTTAAGGTTACAGGCATATTTCATGGAATACAGACTAGAAATGTGGTTGGGCCTTCGGAAGGCAGTGGCCTAGAAACCAGCAGAATGTCCTCTCCATCTGGTCTCCATTTTTTTCTGTATGTTTGTTCATTACTCTCTTTCTTCAGACCCATTGTCTAACCTTCGCTGTTTAATATGGTAGATGATGGCTCCCTACAGCCCCCAATTTTACGTGTTCCAGATATGTCTTGCTTTCTCTTGATCTCAGAGGGAAGAATCTGACTGGCTCAACTGGTGTCAAGTGGGTATTCTCAAATCATTAGTTATAATATGGTGGGGAGTGAAAGAAAATGGGATCTGCTAACACAAACCTGGCCACTGGGAACCCAGCTCCATGGATTGGAGGTGAGGGAGTTCCAAATAAAAAAAGAGGTAAGATAATTATGACTTGAACAGACATACCAAATGTTTCTACTATATCCTATTCCTCTGATACTCAATGTGAGTGCATACTTTACATTGCCTATTAGAATTCACGTTATATAGGCTGGCCGCAGTAGCTCACGCTTGTAATCCCAGCACTTTGGGAGGCCGAGGTGGGTGGATCACAAGGTCAGGAGATCGAGACCATCCTGGCTAACATGGTGAAACCCTGTCTCTACTAAAAATACAAAAATTAGCCAGATGTGGTGGCAGGTGCGTGTAGTCTCAGCTACTTGGGAGGCTGAGGCAGAATGCGTGACCCCGGGAGGCAGAGCTTGCAGTGAGCAGTGATCACACCACTGCACTCCAGCTTCGGCGACAGTCCGTCCCAAAAAAAAAAAAAAAAAAAGATTCATGTTATATATGGGAACTCCTAAAGTCAAGAATCATATTTAACCTTGCTCAATTCAAGGTCTTCTGCATTTATTGGATCATGGAACTAATATGAAAATATGGTCATTAAGACTCCACGAAACATTGTTTGGGAAATGCTGCCCTAAGGAGTTGCATTTAAATTCCCAGTTCCCAGAAAGAGAATATTAATTTTGTATTCTACTTTGCACTTCAGAAACCTAACATGAGGAAATAATTTGAAAGCACAGTAACTGATAGTCCAGTAACAGCTGTTTATTTCCTTAACAGTAGAATTTTTAACAAAAGTCTTTTGATGTGTGACAGCAGTATTGTGATGATTAATTTTTCAAAAGTGTACTGAACAGCACAGGGGAGTTTCTTTGTGTTGATAGAACAGTTCTGTATTTTGGTTTTGGTGGTAGTTACATGAATCTATACATGTGATAAAACTGCAAAGAATAACTACACACATACGTGCACACACACACACACACACGTGTATGTAAAAACTGATGAAATTTGAGTAAGGTATGTAGCCTAATTAATAGTATTGCACCAATGTCAATTTCCCGATTTTGAAATTATACTATAGTTATGCAAGATGTTACAATTAGGAGAAATTGGGTGAAGGTTACAAGGGATCTCTTTGTACTATTTTTACCACTTCCTGTGAGTACATGATTACTTCAAAATAAAAGTTAAAAAAAGCCACTTGATGGCTGTGAAAGAAAACGATTTCAGTTTAAAGCACGACACATAAATAAATATTATAAAATTTCTATGTTATAAAAGGGTCTTAAAGCCAAATAAGCTTACCGACTGCATATGCTCTGGCCCCTTAAAATTTGATGTTATATATCCCAAAGCCTTTGCCCTTTCTCGATAAAGTCGAATTGCTTGATCCATGGGAACTCTTAATCGGAACCAGTATTCTACTGTGCCAAAATCTGGGATGTCTGCTTTTGTTCCTACAAATCAATACATAACCCAAGGTTAAAATAGTTTCATACATTAAAATATGTACCAGTAAAAATACATCAATGGCATTATGCATTAAAACTATACATTTTATGCTGAGTAAAATAATATGACTTGCACAAATGATGTGAGATTGGCAAACAGCAGATGAAGAAAATAGTTACTTCTGAAGTATGAGTTTCATTGTATACTAAATATTATTAAAGAACTACATCAAACTATGTTTGAGATATTCCAATTTGTACTATTTCATTCCTTCTGAAATATATTTTAAAAACCTAAACACTGAATCAAATACTCCACAGATTCTTTTTGATGTTATGGTATAATACTTTTTAAAAATAAGTTGCACTCAATGTTGTCTGACATTTATAATACAAAACCTCAAAATTATAAATATGACATTCCACATTCTAATTCAAGTTTCAAGACATCTTTGCCACCTTCCCATTTGTATACTATATCATAAGCATAAGGGAAAATGTCATAGCTATGCCAAACACATGTCGCATGCAGTATACCCTTGCACGACGTTTACCCTAACACCCTCAATACTCCTCTCAACTCAGGCAGTTCTTCATCTGTCTTCTGCGGGGCAGACTTTCTGTACGGCTCCCAGGAGAGTAGAGTATGTCCTTGCTAGGGCACTGACTGCTTTGGCCCATCTGTTCACCAGTCTATTTCTCTAATACGCTGTAAATTTCTTGAGAGCAAGGGCCATAATTTCCACCAATATATTCCTACCAGAGGAACTAGTTACAAAGGCTACTTAATATTTGTCAAATAGAGAATATTCTATACATAAACTTTTCTGAACACACCAGATTATTACAAATATTACCCCTACTCTCTCCTACTTTATCAATTTTTTTCCCTGCTAATGGATCATTCTCATCAGCATACAAATGTGACTTACTATCTGCCTGCTATAGTTCGAATGTCTGTACCCTCCAAGACTCATGCTGAAATTTAACTATCGTTAAGAGTATTATGAGTAGGACCTTTAAGAGGTGATGAGGCCACACGGGATCCACCCTCATGGGTAGGACTGGTACCATTATAAAAGGCTGAGATTGGCCCCTTCTTGCTTGCTCCCACTCTCTAATCTTCTGCCATGTTATTATGCAGTAAGACCCTTGCCAGATGTGAACACTGTGATATTGGACTTAGGTATTCTGCTACAGCAGCACAAGACACAGTACGACAGAAGTCATCATTTAAAAATAAGTCCTAAAAGAATAATATTAATGTAATATATATTTGCTTGTATATGCATAAAAGATCTTTGAAGCTGGGTGTAGTGGCTCATGCCTATAATCCCAGCACTTTGGGAGACTGAAGTGGGCATACTGCTTAAGTCCAGGAGTTCAAGACCAGCCTGGGCAACAGAGTGAGACCCTGTCTTTATGGAAAAACACCCCAAACAAATAAACAAATATCTTTGAAAGAATCTGTAGCCTTCGGTGAGGGGACCCAGGGTGGCTAAGGAAAAGGGGAAGGAGGTAGACATTGATGTCTTTTTGATTTTTGAATCATGTGAATATATTACCTATGCAATTGATCACTCAATTAATAAAATAAAATCCGTCCCAAGACCCTAAGTCACCCTCCTTCCTTCTTCAAATACTTTCTTCACTTGGTCCCTGGGGTACCACAGACTCTTGGTTTTCCTCCTACATCACTGGCCACTCCTCAGTTTCCTGTGCTGGCTCTTCCTCCTCTTTCTGAGGCCTTACTTTTGGAGTTTCCGAAGGCTTGGTCCTTGGCCACCTTCTTTCCTTTATCTACATTCACTCTCTATGTGATTTTATCTATGCTTATGGCTTAAAATATATTCTATATGCTAACAACTCCCACTTTTATATCTCTATTCCTTACCTTCAGATCAGTGTGTCCAACCAACAGCCTGACATTACCACTTGGATGTCTAATAGGCAGGTCAATCTTAACTTGTCCAAACAGAATTCTTGATTTTCTTTATCAGATGTGCTCCTTTCCCAGTTTTCCCTATCTCAGTAAATGGTATCATCATTCTTCTAGCTCCTCATGCCAGAAATTCTCACTTCATCCATTTCCCTCATTATCATACATTCAACTGATAAGCAAGTCTTGAAGGAGAAGTTAATAAAATATGTACTGAATATGACTACTTTTTATCGTCACTTTCATTACCATCTTAATCCAAGCCACCATCGTCTTTCCTTGATCAATGCAATAGCCTGAGAACAGTCCTATTTTCCCTCTTGCCTGCTTCAGATTATTCTTTCCACAGCACTCAGGATGATTTTTCTAAAAGCTCAGAAAATCCAAACTCCTCACTCTGACCTACAAGGCTCTGCAACATGATCTGGCCCCACCTATCACTTGAATCCCCCCTTTGCCACAGCCACTGGGCTTCCTGCTGTTCCTCCCACTGTCAGGCTTGCTCCTCCTCAGGTTTTTGCATTTGCTATGGCCTCTGCCTGAAACATTCTTCCCCTGGATCCTGGCATGGATCTTCATTCTTTACCAACGCTACCTTCTCAGAGAAGCCCTTACCTGAATTTGCAACCTGCCATTTCTCCCTTTAGCCTCTTGCTCTGATTAACTTTTCTGTATTGCCTATAATCCTCTCTAGAAGGTAAGCTACAAGGGGTAGTTTTGTCTGTCTTATTTACCACTGACCACTGTATTCCCAGTGCCTACTAATAGTGATAACATAAGGTCTTAAAAAAGGTAATAATTTTATAAATAGCTTATATTATTATTTATATTAGTTATAACTATTAAACTATAATTTAAATTATTATAAACTATTAAACTATAGTTCAATACATAAATTATTTATAAATTACATAATTTAGTCAGAGTATCAATACGATAAACATCCGAAGTTACAAGTTTTAAAAAATTAATAGCCATTGTACTGACATCATCAATGACATTTTTTTGGGAGATGGAGTTTCGCTCTTGTTATCCAGGCTGGAATGCAGTGGTGCCATCTCAGCTCACTGCAACCTCTGCTTCCCAGGTTCAAGCGATTCTCCTGCCTCAGCCTCCCAAGTTAGCTGGGATTACAGGCATGCACACCACGCCTGGCTAATTTTTGTATTTTTACTAGAGATGGGGTTTCACTGTGTCTGTCAGGCTGCTCTTGAACTCCTGGCCTCAAGTGATTCACCTGCCATGGCCTCCCAAAGTGTTGGCATTACAGGAGCGAGCCACTGTGCTCTGTATCAGTGACATTTAAGATAGTCCAATTAACTGTGGGTAAAGAACGCTGTCTGTGCTCTAAAGGCACCTTTAATATGTAAGAAAAGACAGTAATGTAGAGTACCATATCAATATATAAACCAAATTAGTAATTCTAACACCCAAAGCTTATACATTGTACTTACCAACCAAACTTGCTGTACAAAATATTCGGCCGCTTTTTTCAAGCAGTTCGTGAAATTTTAATTGACATGCTGCAATTGTTTCATATTCTGTGCTATAAGCTTGGTGGACCTCAAGGGTGATAGTATTCTTCTGAATATATTGCAAAAATAAGTCATTAACATGAACAAGATATTGAGAAGTGAAGTTATATTCAGGATGAAGGCCTCGCACTACGGGAGTTGTCTGTAGTTCAAAATCATAGAAAGCATAGGTACAGAAAGTGACAGGCTCTTTATCTCCAGATGCCTGTAAAACTTCAGAAGAAAAGGTTACTTTGTTGATATGGATTTCAAATAGATTTTCGCCTCGTTCTAAGTGGATGGTTTCATCAAATTCATCAACAGAGTCATCTGGCATGATTTCTGGTTTAAATTTGTACTGCTTGGTGCCATAGGCAATATCCTTTAATTGGGCTGCAAGAGAAGACACACAGTTTAGAGATTTCAAAATATTGACATAAGAAAATGAAAACTGGCTTTTGAAGTGGTAGGAATGAGTACTTCTGGTGAATAGTCTCTATTTTAAATTCTATGACTACACTGTTTTTCTGTAAATAATACTTTATCGTACAAAAATTTATCATTTCTGTGTTGACATCAGCTATTAGGCAACAACAAAATTGCAACCTCAGTCGTAATACAGTCTCAGCCATGAAAAAGGGGAGAAAAACATCAAAAGAAAAAAAGCCCTCTGAATGAACAGCTGAGGTAACTACCTGGCTTTCACCTGCTTCCCTGTCTCTGCTCCACCCATTGTCTTCTTCCCTATAAAGTCAGTCTCTCTTTCTGCTGCCTCCTTTCCTTTAACTTATTAAGATTTATACTTTTCTTCTTTGTGGGGTGATGGATAAGTTTATTACCCTGATCATGATGATGGTTTCACTGTTATATACATAGGCCAACCAAATATCACCAACGTGAATATCTGCCTTACTTTTCTGTGAAACTGCTCCAGAAAGTCACCAATAATCAGTTAATCGCTAGACGCAATGAACGCTGGTCCTTGTATTACTTGATTTCTTTGCTACATTTGACACTGATGAGGATCTCCTATTAGTGCACTCTGTCTTTCTTACCTGGGCTTCCATGTCATCATCTTCTCTGCTTCTCCTCCTATCCTTCTTCTCATTCTTTTGGGATTTCTCTTTCTCTGCTGGTTTTCTGGGCTTCTGTTTTTAATTAGTTTCTTAGTCTACATATTCTCATGAGTGATCTCATCAACTTTTATGACTTTTGTCATTATTAATATGCTAAAGGCTTCCATATTACTATTTTAAATTCATATTTATCTTCTCAACTCCATTCCTATATTTCTAATGTTTTGTTTAACCCTCTATGTAGCTAGGTATCCCACACAACATATTCAAAACAGAATGTATCATACTGTCTTGTTTTTTTGTTTGTTTTGAGACGGAGTCTCACTCTGTCACCCAGGCTGGAGTGTAGTCATGGAATCTCGGCTCACTGCAACCTCTGCCTCCCAGGTTCAAACGATTCTCCTGCCTTAGCCTCACGAGTAGCTGAGATTATAGGCACCTGCCACCACACTTGGCTAATTTTTAAAATATTTTTAATAGAGATGGGGTTTTGCCATGTTGGCCATGCTGGTCTTGAACGCCTAGCCTCAAGTGATCCATCCACCTTGGCCTCCCAAAGTGCTGGGATTACAGGCTTGAGCCACCGTGCCCAGCCCATATTGTCTTCTAGCTATTTCTGTACTTTAAAGCTCAAGTGATGATTCATTCATTCATTCATCCAGTTGCCCAAGCTAGATTTCAGAGAGTCAGCCTCAATTCCCCTTTTTCTTTTTTTGAGACTATCATAAAACAGTAACTCTTTTTATTTTATTTGCCTCACATCTATAGGGTCACTACTATTCAATACTGTTTCCTAACTCTTCAACAAATTTGTTCTTGTTCATTTCCACTGTACCTAATTTTATATTTCCAGTTTACTATCCAGATTATTATGGAACTCAAAATGTTTCCTTCCTTCAAATCTTCCTCTTTCTCCTCAATACCTGTAGCATAATCTCCAAAATGCAATTCTGAGTGTATCACTCCCTACTTTAAAATCCCTCTGTGGTTCTCCAGGTTAATAAGGTTCTACCTCATCAACCAGGGTATAAACAGGGCCTTCACAATTTTGTTCCTTCTGGCTTTATCTCCAGGTTCTCCTCCTTTTTTGACTTTCCTGAATTCCAGTTGGATGGATCTACAGTGCAGTTTCTCAAATGTACTGCAACACTTCATATTTAGGGCATCTTTCCCTGCTTTGCTTACTGCCTGTAATGCCATATATTACTTTTACTTAGTAGTGAATTCTGTCATCTTTAAAGACTCCATACCTTCTGTGTGAAGTCTTCCCTGAATCTTGAGGCAGGAATAGGCATTCTCTCCTCAATGTTTCCTTGATACCTTTAGATTTTCTTAGCTTTAAACTCTTCATAGTAAAACATAACCGTTTATTTACTTGTCAACATCTTAGGAGTTCCATGAGGATGGTGCCTTGATTTTTCCTATTTGTATTCTCCCTGCCCAGCACTTTGCTTAGGATGCATTAGGGGCTTGATCATGTTTATGGAGTGAATCAATGAATTGAGGGGATAAAATATGATGGTTAAAATTTAGTAAGACTTCAAAGGAATAAAAATTCCAACCATTGTGACCTCCCTTTTAACCAAGAAAATTCCATTAAGCAAATTTTTATTGAGTACTACTTGGAATGAAAGGTACACATTGCTCCTCGACTTTTGGAAAACGCTGCTTCATCAGATAAAGACATGTATTGAGCTCTTCTACCCAGATCAGAGTTTCTCAAAGTGTGGTTTGGAAACCCCTGATGGTCTCTGAAACCGTTTTGGGGATCTGTGAGGTCACAGCTATTTTTATTCTAATGCCAGTATGTAGTCTGCCCTTTTCGTTTCTGTCCTCTCACAAGTGTATAACGGAGTTTCTTGGAGGTTACGTGGTGTGCGATATCACAACAGATGAAATGCAGAAGCAGATATAAAAATCCAGCTGTTTTCTATTAAGCCAGTCTCTAAAAAGATTTGCGAAATGTTAAAAATTTAAAAAATTTTAAACAATGTCCCTCTTCTTGAAGTATTTTTTTGTTTTGGAAAATATAACTTAAAAAAATAAGTACTGTAATTTATGTTAACACGCAATAAGTTTATTATTATTTTAACAAATTAAGAATATTTAAATTTTTTTCACTTTTAATTTGTTATGATAAATATCAATTAAGTATAACTCACGAATAAAGGCCTTTTCGAACCTCAAAGTTTTAAGAGTGTAAAATTGCTGCTGGCATAGACCACTGAAATAAGTATGGTATGTAGTGGACATGGACATGAAAGAGAGACAAAATACTTATCAGTGTAGAACTTACATTATGGTTACGGAGAATATGCAAAACTCCAACAACTGAAGAACACTTATATGCTCCCCAAACATACAGCTTTTGAGTGCATGAGAAGAAAACTGGGTTGGTAAGTGCTGAGCTAGTTTTTTTCAACATGTAGTCTTGTACCTGCATCTGAATAGCTTGCAGTTATTTCTAAATACAATATAAAAAAGAATGGGCTCCAGGACCTCTAGGGGTGGGGCCCAGGAAACTACATTTTAAACGAGTTCCTCAAGTGATTTTTCTACTTGCTAAAGTCCAAAAATCACTGTAAGGACATTTCAAGTAGAGGGATAGCTAGGAATAATCAGAACCAGCTTCCTAGCACAGGTGAGTATTGTGTTAGGTTTCAAAGCAGGGAAGTGTGTATCTTGGAATCATGGTAGAAAGGAGGTTTAGGCAAAGCAAACAGCAAAAACAAAGGCATGGCAGTGGGCCTGAGCACGACATATCTGCAAAGAGCAGGCAGAGGACCTGTTTGGCTGAGGTGCCCAGGTTGCTTTGAAGAGAAATTAGAAAGTGCTGGTAAATTTGAATCTATAGTAATTTGTGAAGTACTTTGAAATCTTGCTTGCAACACTGAATTTAAAAAGCAGTAGGGAATTACTAAAAATTCTTGAGTAGAAAAGAATCAAGGCCGGGTGTGGCAGCTCACGCCTGTAATCCCAAAACTTTGAGAGTCTGAGGCAGGAAGACCATTTGAGCCCAGGAGTTTGAGATGAGCCTGGGCAACATAGGCTCTACAAAAAAATTAAAAATTAGGAGTACTGCTTGAACCCAGGAGGTCAAAGCTGGAGTGAGCTAGCTATGAATTAGGGGTAAACACAGCAAAAATACATGGTAAGTGCAGATTTGGATGACTTTATAAACTGTTATAAAATCCATTCCTCTAGTTACTGTGGACCAAAAAATCATGTATGTTGTACCTTCGAGTTTCTGGATACGTGCAGCCCTGATATCAAGAAGATGACCATATTGTTCCACTTTGAGTTCATAGTCTTGCCGCAAATTTTCCATCTTACGGGTCACTGCCTCAACCTCTATCTAAAAAATAAGAGATAATAAGTTTTAACACTTGTGATTAGTTCTATTTTCATTATTCAAAGCAACTATGATTCAAGCATTTTCTAGATCCTGGAAACAGTAGGAGCTATGAACCACGGTTTCCTGACCTCAAATAGCTTACACTTTAGAAAATTATGCTTGGCAATATTCACAAATCAGAAGAAAGAAAAAACTCCAGATTCCTTTTTATGGAGATGTGTTTTCATTTTGTTAAAAGCTAAGACAATACGGTTATGGCATGACTTCAGGATAACTATAACTCACTTGCAGAATGTGCTAATGCTAACAAAGGTGATTTCATTGCCACTACTCATTCCCTAAAATCAGGGACTTTAAAAACATTATTTGTGGTGGGGTACAGTGGCTCAGGCCTGTAATCCCAGCACTTTGGGAGGCCGAGGTGGGTGGATCACTTGAGGTCTGAGTTAGAGACCAGTCTGGCTAACATGGTGAAACCCTATCTCTATAAAAATATAAAAATTAGCTGGCCGTGGTGGCGGCGCCTGTAATCTCACTACTTGGGAGGCTGAGGCAGGAGAATTACTTGAACTGGGAGGTGGAAGTTGCAGTGAGCCAAGATCACGCCACTGCATTCCAGCCTGGGTGACAACAGCAAAACTCTGTCTCAAAAAAAACCAAAAAAAACAGAAAACACCCCACATTATTTGTTTTAAAACTATTTATTCTAATTAAGTACCTAGTTATGAGGTTACATTGCAGAGATGTGATATGTTAATAGATTACAATAGATGATAATAGATAATGTAACAGGTGATAACATATGGTATTTAGAAAAGTAAATCATCAGCAGAATATTATAGAAAATGTACCCTCCCCATTTAGTGTATTACATTACCTGATAATCTTTATTAATTTTGTGTTGCATAATTAGCATGTTTCTTGTCTTTTCCAGCTCTTGTACCGTTTCTGCATGAGTTGCTTGCAGCTCTCTCATAGAGCGTTCTAGATCTTTATTAATTTCACTATCTACTTTCACTAAAAAGGAAAGGTCTCCATTTTTTTGTTCTTTTTGAGCCTAAAATAAAAACACGCTTTATGACTGAAACAAAAATTTCTAAGATGTGATTTTATCAATTAATATAGATGTATCAATAAACAATTCATTGATTCATCAATTTTCAATTCATTAATTGAAAACAGATAGAGGAAGTCCTGATATATACATATCAGGACTGCTTCATTCCTGATGGAAAAAATGAAATTTACCTGTTAATCAAATTCGAATATTTGGATAGACAATTGAAACAGTTATAGAGAAATCAAAAAATAGTTTGTTACTTTATAACATATAGAAGAAACATGCACATTTATTTTTATTTCTTCATTTGATTAAAACCTACACTGTGATCTAAAAGGAAGGAAGTGTATTTTTTGTGTCTTCTTGTAAATAGCAGAATATTCTAGAACTAAAAACTATCTTCTTGAGATATTTATAATTCAATATTTTACTTAAAGGGTGTGCATCAAGGTCTCTCTTAGGGCAGAAAATTGTTGATTAGTTAAATAGTGAAGCAGGTAAAAGTAAAATGTTTGTTATAATTAAAGAAAATGTTTTAAATGAGAGTTTTTGAGGTCTGGTTTAATGTAACTTTGATGTCATTATGAAATATATATACGCTATAACTAAAGGTCACCTGACCACTTTCCTGAATCTTAGTAGTGTTGATACGTTACATATATATTTGTAAAGGACATACTAAGTTTCAGAAGATGCAAGAATAATTCATTCTCCAAATGTAAGGGTTACAGATAAGGGTCATCATTATGCTGAAACAGTTGTAAGCAGACATGAAAATCACAACGAATTTCAGAACCTTACCTTTATAAGTAGGAGAGCTTGACTCAATTCATCAGCATTAATATCATTCTCCTGCAATAGATTAAGTAAAAGCTCACAATGAGTTATGAATGGAAAATACAAGAGACATTCCAAGTATTCAAATTATCCTCATGAAACACTAAACTGACTGATGCCATGAACTAACAAACTAAGTCTACAAGACGTTCCAGCACTTCAAAATGTCCCTATGGAACATAAACTACCTGATAGCTTCAGTTAATAAACTGAGTAATTAATATATCTGTATTCTTTTGCTTTGTAGTATAGTGCTTTCTCTATGCATAAAATATTGAGATAAAAATTCTGAGTTTTATTTCTTAAATAAGGAAATAATTCACCTGGTTGTACAATTTCATGCGTTTTTTAAGTTCATCAAGTTGTTGCTTTTGTTCCAGATACTGTAACTGTAGTTCTCTATTCTCTTGAACAAGTTTTTCATTTTGATCTTAAAAATAAAGTCAACACAATTGGAAAGGTAAGCAAAAATCAGGTTTAAGAACACATTTCAAATTACTTTAATTCCTGTTACACACCAGTCTTGATCTAGTATTGTTCTGGTCAGAAAGGAAACTGAGCTAGTCCTTCGACAAAGACAGCAGGGGAATGAGGAATAAATGAATACTATCATGTGTCTACCATATGAATCACTTGCTTATCAAAAACCCAAGACATAAGTTCACAGTATTAATATAAGGAAATTGTGGCCTCTGGGACTTCAAAGGAATGTTCTATTTAAAATACCTGAGAAAATGTGTTTCTAAATCTATGATTTTTTACTTACTTATTAAGGGTCCTGAAAAGCATGTGAAAAAAAAAATTGTCTTTTAGTTTTTTAGTCGATATCTTCGAATTTTATTTTCCCAACTTAGCATATAGTATTTTTATTAAAACAAGGTAACTTCCAGAACATGGTAGGGGGATGAGGGATGAAATATTACCTGTTGGGTATAATGTACATTATTTGAGTGATGGTTACACTAAAAGTCCAGATTTCACAGCTATCTAATGTACCCATGTGCACTTGTACCCTCTAAATCCATAATAAAAAAATTAAAAAGGAAATTCTGAATCCATATTTAGTCAACCATACTTCCAACAGGTCTATTACAATAGGAGGAATGGATTTTTAAGCCACGCATGGTGGTATCAACAATAATTCATATGGGTTGGGCATGGTGGCTCATGCCTATAATCTCAGCACTTTGGGAGGCTGAGGCAGGAGGATCCCTTAAGTCCAAGAGTTGAGATCAGCCTGGGCAACACAGGGAGATCCCATCTCTAAAATAAATAAAAAATAAATAAATAAATAAATAAAAATTAGCTGGCCATGCTTGTAGTCCCATCTACTTGGGAGGCTGAGGCGGGAGGATCAGTTGAGCCTGGGGAGTTGAAGCTGCAGTGAGCCATGATTGTGCCACTGCTCTCCAGCCTGGGCAACAGAGCAAGACCCTGTCCCCCCAAAATAAATAAATTCATATGTGTTCTTTATTCACTGAGTTCATGCTACTAATCAGTAGGAATGGACTTGGAGCTAGTGCTAAGAAATGGAATAATGGTTATGCTTGTCTAGGTCCTCAGTTGCCAGGACCCACAAACAGGAGGGTAGAGTAGAATTTAGAAGACAGCAAATTTTTCATAAAGAGACTAATTTTTCACTCCCTGCATTAAACATGTTTAGCTTTTTTTTTTAAAAAAGCATAATAGCTAGTGAACAAATTCACAGTATTTGATAATCTCACGTTCTTAAGTGTACTCTGCTAGAGCTCACTGTGGCACTCAGGTATCCTCCTTTGTTGACTCCCTGTGGACTAACTCTAAGCCGTGTCATCTAAAGTATCTCTACCAATTTCATCCTGCTCTCAACCATTTATGTTTATCATAAGTCTTCAATTTATGATGTACATTTTTGTTTCCTTTTCTTAAAAAAATGAACACATTTGCCAAGAATTCTTTGAACAAATGCATTTGCATAATGACTGCATTTTAAACAAAAATATGTTTCTTTTATAAGGCATTGTGTTCTTAAGCTATAAATACTACATATAAATAAAAATGTTAAATTACACAGTTAGGAATAAATTTGGATGTTTTAATGTCACATAATTCTTGGCAGATTAAAAGTAAAATAATAATAATAATAATAATAATAATAA
>NW_012115722.1:1003187-1077677 GCF_000951035.1 Colobus angolensis palliatus | reverse complement strand
AAAAAAAAATCAAATATACTGTATAAACACTTTTGTCTTATTGATAGAAGGTTAAAAGGTTATCTTAGAGTATAAATTGCTTATATGTAGTTAACTAAAGAAAAGAATATCCAGGCCAGGCGTGGTGGCTCACACCTATAATCCCAGCACTTTGGGAGGCGGAGGCAGGTGGATCATGAGGTCAGGAGTTCAAGACCAGCCTGGTCAACATGGTGAAATCCCATCTCTACTAAAAATACAAGAATTAGCTGGGCATGGTGGCACACGCCTGTAGTCCCAGGTACTCAGGAGGCTGAGACAGGAGAAGAATTGCTTGAACCCGGGAGGCGGAGGTTGCAGTGAGCCAAGATTGCACCACTGCACTCTGGTCTGGGCAACAGAGTAAGACTCTGTCTCAAAAAAAAAGAAAACAATATCCAAATATAAACAATACTTGAAAATTTTGAAGGTACAGGTTAAATACTTGTCTTTAAACTAAAAATTCAGATGAATAATAAATATGGATTTTTATGAGATAAACTTTTTTGTCAGAGAACAGAGTAAGAACGTGGGACTCTTTATGTTAAGTTAAAACAACATCTAGACAACATGGTTAGGTAACAAAAAGAAGGCAAATATAGTCCGAAGTATGTAAAAACAAAGGTACTGAGGATAATATAATTTCATTCTCTGGCCAGTAAAACGTCTTAGGGTTTCTAAGGGTGAGCTAAAGTGTGAAGGACATGACTGTTCCATCTTTATCCAGACATAGTGTATTTTGATTATTATTTCTATGTTCTAGTCTTCCTTTCCTTTCAAGTTTTCAGAGCAGGGTTCCTATATGTTATTAAGTAGAAATCAACTTATTTATTTAAATGTTTCCATACTTTCCTAACATTTGTTTCAACAACGATATCTCCATTCACTGATATTTTTTAAACAAGGGCATTATTAGTAGAAAAATAACTTAGTGGGAGAAGACATTACTGAGTACTGGTAACTTACCTTCTACTGAATTTTATTTAGAATTATCCACTACATTTTTCCTTTCTCAAACTGTTTATTTGGGACATAACTCCTGGGTCTTTAAAAAGTACTAAAATGCTATAGCTCAAAGAGGAAATATACTTGCTGAATTATAACAGGCAAAATCAAAGCACTCTGTACAAGATGAAAAATAACCTCTTTACCTTATGATTTGACAAAAAGCAGGTTAAGCTAAACAGCATTTTATTCAAATGAGATAACATTTCACTCTTTTAAAATTATGTTCTTCCAGCACACCATTAATAAGCAGAGGGCAGAGAACAATTCAACTAAACAATTTTCAGAGCGCCTTTGTGCTAATATCTTCAGCTGTGATCAATATAACCATATGCATTATGCTGAATTATGCATTTCAGCTACAGATAGAAAGGAACTTTCAAAAGCAAGCCCTTAAACACATGCAGTTAATTTAAGCATTAACCAAATGCAAACTGCATTTACATATCCTTCCCCCACAGATTCACACAATCTGAAACTAATTTGTACCTTGAATAAAGAGGTGAGTATTCTCTAAAAATAATTTACCAGTTAGATGAATGACTACAAGAAGCCAGGGAAACATCTTCTGGCAAAGAACACTTGATACATGAGAAGGTAAATGTATGAAGACACTTCAAAGTAAAATTAAACAATTTCAAAATCTGTAATACAAAATGGAACTTTCTAAATATTAAAAGATTTTCTTAAATAGACGGTTACAGTTTTTTTGTGTATTATTTCCCTGGAAGAAATGGTTAAAGGCTGTAATATTTTTCTTATAACCCATTTCCACAAAGAAATGAAAACTTAAATCCTTAGACTTGTAAATTTGAGGTATTCAAACAAAAATAACTGGAAAATAATAGTTGCATTAAAAGTAAAGATTCAGTTCTAGCAATTTTTCTTTAGGAAATAATTGGATAAACGTGTAAAAATTTGTGTGGAATTGTTTATAATACTTAAAAAAACTGAAGCTATTTAAATATTCAATAGAAGATTGTTAAATAATCCATGTTACATTCACACACTGGAAAACTGTAACAGCCATTATAAATGATTCTGATGTAGATTTATATTAAGGAATGATTTTACAATACAGCAAAAAAAGTATTTTATAAAAACTGTATCATTTAGAAATAACTCCGAAAGGACATAAATCAAATATTAGCAGTGATTATTTTGCTAATATTTTGTGGGTTGTGGGATTGATTTTTATAATTTACATACTGGACTTTTTTCATAATGTACATGAGTTACATTTATTATTTAAAAAATTCCCAAACAATACAAGAGCCAGTAAAAAAGATGAGGAATAAATTAGATAAATTAAAATAACTTCAGAACTGTAATACAAAGTAAGAACCCTCAGAATTAATTCAACGACAATAAACAGGTCTAACAAAAAAATTAAGATTCTACCCCCCTTAAGAAAAGCTTGTTTACAAAGATTAGTTCAGATATCCAAAAAATAACAGCTTTAGAATTCTTGATATCTAAGTAAATACAGAAAGCATAGAAATAAAAAAAGTTTACTTCATTTCCTTTCTTTCTAAGAATGAGCAATTTATCTGCTCTTGGAAAAGAGAGAGGGAATATAGAGCACTTCCACTTTTTTTACCTAAACAATAATTTATTGAGCAATTACTAAGGCAAAGCACTCTGTTAGGTATTCGATACTGCACATTAAAGTCAGGAACTGTATGTATTTTTGACATGAAAACTTAAAAAAAATCCACCAGGTCAGAAAACCTGTCATCACCATTTTATTCCACTCACAGTCTTCTAGAGAAAAAGTCATAAAAAAATCTATCATCAAATGTAGTCACTTGGTGAATAAACATTGTACTAGTGTTTCATTGAAATTAAGACTCCATTGATGACGTGTTCCAATTTCAGACTTGCTAAAACGTGAAAATAATGTCACACTGAAATTTAAAAATGCTATCACTTATAAAATGCAACTCAATATTAGAGATGTTAAAATATGAAAAGATAATGTTCCTTACAGTCAGTGAAATATGGCATTGTGGTCTAAATAAAAACATAAGAATACTAACTAGAAACATAACTGTTTTTTAGTGAGTCTGTATTAAACTTTTAAACATTCGCACGCAACTGAATTGCAAGTGTTCAAAAGGAGCATATGACTCGGTTTATCTAGGGCATGAGCAAACAGATAATGACACTTAAAGCAAATAATTTATTTCCCCTGTTGTGCATTTGTGTGTATATCTATGTGTGTGTAACACAGTAAAATTCAGACTTCTTTAATTATAATTCTTTTACTTCTATGAGGTCTGTGACTTATACTGAAACTTATTAGTGATTATTATTTTAGCAGGGGGCACAAAACTTCCTGGCATTTAAGTTCACTGTCACGGAGCAGAATTAGACATTTCATCAGAGATTTTCCCTATTCGAACTCTCAGAACGGCAAGCTACTATGTCTGCCAATCTCTGTCATCTTACACTAGTGTTTTTATGCCATTACACTTGCCACCACCTCACATATTACATATTTATTTACTTGTTGTAGTTTCTTCCTATTAAATTTATATTCCATGAGGGAAAGACCTCTGTTTCTATTCATTGCTGTATCCCCAGAAATTAGAACAGTGTCTAGCACTAACTGGTGCTCAATAAATACTTGTTGACTGTTGAGTAAAGAAAGGCTTAGAATTTAGGAAAATTGAACAATGAAAAACAACTTAAATAAGAACAGCTATGAGAAAAAGTAATTCTTTTGGCATACACACCAGGCCGAGTATGAGAAATTTTGACCAACCGCTGAATTCATGAGAGTGGATGACTGTGTTTGCCCCTCACACGTCGCAGGGTAAGTAGCAAACAGTAGGCACCAGAGTAAGTACTGACTGATTCAATGAACAAACATTAGATGTCTGAAATGAGAAAGGCAGTGGCTATTTTAAATGTACCTCTTTCAGTTTTTAATCTGTCAAGAATTTCAGTTTTGTCTGTTAAGTCAGACTTCAAGGCAGTCTCGAGCTGAGCAATCTGTACTTTCAGCTGCTGCTCCTTTACCTTCCATTGCTCTTCATGGGCAGCACTGAAGGCACTGCAAAACACACGTGACATGCAAGGAAAGCTTGGAAATCAGCTTCAACCGAAAATAATAAAGAGAAAAGCTTTTAGTGGCACAGAGACCACTGTCATCATGTCTTAGGAATTAAGTAAACATATGCTGGTCTGCTGCTGTTGAAACCAAGGCGCCTTTCTCAGGCTGCGGTTAGGGAACATGAAAGAGTTTGTGGGATGAGCAAAGGAACTGGCCTTAATTTAGAGCTCTAAAGTCAGAAAAGCTGGCAGTGTGCTGCTTTTGTGGGACTAGTAAAGGAATTTAGATACTGTACATACTCCAGAGGAATCCACAATTCCAAACCTCAGCAACTGACATCGTACAAAACCATTCTCTCCCACATACAAACCTCTTAATACAGAGAAAACAGACTTTCCACCTGATCTTTAATTCTGTGAAACTTTTAAAGAGTCTGCGATAATAACATGTTCACAAAATAATGGCCACAGAATGATAGCATATTGAAACGAAGTAGTGATAATACAGTTTTTGATAAAAAACAAAAAACAATAGGCTAAAAACGGTTTTAGTTGTAACACATGATTGGAATGAAAACCAGTGCTCTGTGCCTGATAAGAATGATGAAAATAGAATTACTATTACCCAATAAAAGTACAGCAGTTTAAAACATGGTTAAAATTTGCTAATGATCAAGAATCAGCATATTAGAAGAAAGAACCGGTTGAAAAATAACTAAGCGATGCACAGAAAGGATACCATAAACATTTGTTTATGTCAGTGATTCCCAAACACTGACTGAAATACTGGTAGTAGGCCAGCTGCAGTAAGGACACTTAGGGAGATTTTAAAATGAAGATTCCAGGGCCCAGGTATTCATATTTTTATACAGCTCCCCAGATGATAGCCAGGTTTTGGAAAAACTGATCTTGATCTGAATTTCAGCAGAAAACCATTATCTGTGAAGCTTGATATGACTGAATAATCATCAGCAGCTTTGACCATTCTAGTTATTTTAAGCCCAGTAAATACAACAAAAACTTATAAAATCTGGTTTTATACTGATGATGAAGTAAATGGAAAAGAAACATATTACTGGAAATTGCCCTTAATGTTGCTCCCAACTAGTCTTCAGTTTTTATTCCAAAAAAGATACTTTTCTGGGAGGCATAGCTTTTCAAAAGAGCAAAATTGTGTATTCATTTCACATTTTGAATATTTTACTGCCTTTAAGATAACACGACCTTGAAAATAAATGGAATTCTGGAAGCTTCTCTAAACATGACATCTATTTCTTCTATTAGTGTTCTCATTTCACTTATGGAACGTTAAAAAAATATAGAATCTATATGCCAATTATTTAAGTTGATTTTATCAAAGGTACAATGACCTAGACTTAAATGAAATCCAAATAAAATATGCATTTTAAATACTAAATAATTTTCTTTTTTACGTTTGTTTTTAAAATAAAGAACAAATATAATTTCTATGTATGGCCAAATTGTATATATCAAACACATCCATATATATGCATGAATGTGAGTACATCTATGTGTGTGTATATGTGTGTGTGTGTGTGTGTGTGTATGTATGTATATGCATGTGTCTTATTTTATTAAAAACATGTACCACCCGGAAAAAAAATTAGCATGATGAAATAGGCACAACTATACATTATATCAGATGCCAAAAATTAGAAACAGTAGTGTTCCAATAGCATTAGTACCAGCGAAAAGCTCACCAACGGCTAATCTGGCAGAAACATCAGAAGCTGTATGTGTTTAAATTAAGAACAATTTAGCAGCCTGGGTTTTCCAAACCCACAAAATACTAGTGTAAATCAGCATAAGTCAATCTGAATTTAGTCCACTGCTATCTTCCCTCTAAATTTAGGATTACATTCCACTGGAGTTTCATGAGGAATTCCTTTTGAATTTACTGTATTCCTCTATGCTTAGAGCCATCTGTGTAACTATAAATGGTGAACCACATCTGGCTCCATTTTCTTTGTAAGGGCTGTGCACATGATTAAATCTGTGTATGAGAACAGTCTTTGAGAACGTTTTATTCATGAAAAAGTTTTTGCATATTGCCTATAGTGAAAACTGAAGTGGGATCATAGTTAGTCTTTGTACACATTTCACTGTTATATGATGTTGCAGGACTGATCAAATGTCAGCCTGCAGTGGAATGCCCATTGCTGCTTGTGGTCAATGGCATGTACACTGGCAGACATGGGTCAGCATACTGTAAATACACACCCTTGTTCAAAAACATGATAAAGATCTAACTAAAGCCAAAGAGTTCATCTGCTTCCTAAGATCTTTCCTCTTACAGAAGAAATTCCATTTGTTCAATGTTCAAGGACATCCTAATGTGAGAGATAGGAAAGAACAAACTCTAAATCATCCATAAAGAAATCCATAGTGGCCGGGTATGGTGGCTCATGCCTGTAACCCCAATGCTTTGGGAGGCTGAGGCAGGAGGATAGCTTGAGCCCAGGAGTTCAAGACCAGCCTAGGAAACAGAGAGATCCCATCTCTATAAAAACTAAAATTAAAGGCCGAGTGTGGTGGCTCGTGCCTGTAATCCCAGCAGTTTGGCAGGCTGAGGTGGATGGATCACTTGAGGTCAGGAGTTCGAGACCAGCCTGGCTAACATGGTGAAACTCCGTCTCTACTAAAAATACAAAAATTAGGCAGGTGTGGTGGCATACACCTGTAATTCCAGCTACTCAGGAGGCTGAGGCAGGAGAATCGCTTGAACCTGGGAGGCAGGGGTTGCAGTGAGTCAAGACCGTGCCACTACACTCCAGCCTGGGTGACAGGGCGAGATTCTGTCTCAAAAAAAGAATTAAAAAATAATAATAAAATTAAAAATTAGACAGGTGTGGTGGCACATGCCTGTAGTCCTAGCTACTTGGGAGGCTGAGGTGGGAGGATTGCTTGAGTCCAGGAGGTTGAGACTGCAGTGAGCTATGATTGCGCCACTGCCCTCCAGCCTGGACAACAGAGCAAGATCCTGTCTCTCTCTCTTTGTTTTTTTTTAAGTCACAGTTACTTTATTTGGGGCCCAATGAAAATTAATTTCATATTCACATCAGGATATTTCACTTACTGAAAGAAGATGATGACCCAAATGTACTTGGAGTTTCATTTCTGGGAAGCATAAGCTGCTCACATTTGATCACATGAGATTTTATGGTTTCTAGAAGGTTACAGGGCACAGACGCTCACTTTATGGAAACAGAACACAGAGCATCTATGGGTGTCAGCAGTGCTCTTCTACATTTTGAGAAGTAGATGACTATCACATCATAAAAACTCCACCCAATTCTTTAAAAGGTTAATATCATCTTAAAAACTAGAGGAATACCTTTTTAAAATAGACATTATATTAGGGTCTCTCAGGAAGTTAATACCTCAAAATCACATTCAACAGATTTTTTTAGACCCAGTCTCAAATTAACTGAATCACAGCTGGATGGTATCGGGGCAGAGGGAAGGGTGCAGATGGATAGGCGAAGAAGCTCTGAAGAGGTGGTGAAACCTACATTTTAATAAGTTTTCCAGGTTATTCGCATACATTATAGTTTAGGAACCATTGCAATTATCAGTTACATGGCCCCAACACTAACTAACTTCAAAAGTGAAGCACAGCATTACCAAATTATAGCATAATTACATAACACTGTATTACATACCACAGTATAGAGCTTCTCTCTGACCCGAGAGAAAGATATAATTGTCAAAAATGTGTTCTGAACTTTTAAATTGAACATTTCTTAAAGTTATACTTATTTCTCGGCAGTGTATCAAAAGTGTTTTGGCATATTAAAAAAGGCTCATACTAAAAAGTAACATGAGGGTTTTATCTTCCCAGATGATTCTCTAATACGTCATATGTCAAGTAATAAACACATTCAAAATTTCATTTGAAAAGGGAAGATGAGAATGCAATCTGCAAATCATATTTTTCTCCTGAAACCTAGTCAATTTTGAATAACAAACAAACACTGTCCTTTTAAAAACGTGTTATCGTTATGACTAAGCAAACAGGGAGTATGCGTAGTTTTTGGTGAACATTAGTCGTTGGCAATAATGAATAACAGTGTCATGAAACAAAAGAGCTGTAAAAACTCTCAGAGACAATGTCGACTTTTGTCGAATTTCTCCAACTATACTTCTAAAATGTATCATATATTTCAAAAACACTATATTAGAGAATTCTGTAGTTCTGTTGACTATTATGTGTGTTTGCTGGGTTTTGTGCTTATGTGACATTAATTCTTCTTTTGACATTAAATGTTTTGACACTCATTACACACATTTACTTGCATATATCTCACATAAACTTCACGTGTGAGCAGCATAATGAAGTCTGCTTTTAGTGTGACAGGCAAAAAATGTTAGCGCAAGCATAAAACATTGAAAAAAAAAACCCTTCAAATTTATACCCTTAGATCATCTTCTAATATGGAAAGATAAAGTTTTATGGTGGGAAAGTAAATATGAGAAAAACATGACTTTCTCAAAGTTTCATCTATACATTATTCCCAGCTAAGTTCGATTTTTTTTTTATTCCAAGTAAGTATGTTCAGTAAATTTTCAAACTGGGGAGAAGTAGAAAATTTGGAAGTAATCGCCATATGGCACTATTTTCTTCTATTTGGACTATGTAAATTATTTGAAATTACAAGATACTGAAGATACATGTAAATCAGTAAGAATTTCTGGATTTATAACAGTTCTGTTATTCCATGAATGTTTCCCTTCTGCATATACAATTTGCCAATGCAATTAAAATCAGAGAGATAGTGAAGCATAACAAAAAAAGAATTCAAGTTTTAGAGTAAAAAAAAAATCTGGGTTTTAGTTCTAAACTACAGTCTCAGCAATGCTGTGTTACTCTGTACAAGTCTTAATTTTTCTGGAATCTCAATTTCCTCATTTAAAAAAGAGAGATGATATCTTCTCTAATAGGGTGCTGTGCAATTTGTATACTGACATTTAAACTTTTCAAACACACGTATGATTTTAACTGGTGTCCGAACCTACTGTTGGTAACCCTTAATATAATGAGTCACTGTACAAAGATAGTCCCCACAAGTAGGTAAATAACATAGATGATACAAACTACTGAAATAATGCCTATGTTAATTTACGTAACTTTCCCGAAGTAAATAAAAATAAAAGCCTATCCTCACACTCCTTGGGTATAATTTGTTTAATTTACAAAATGTAAATTTAATTTATAAAAAATAAGACAAAGAGCTAAAAAGTTAAAGATGCACAGATGCACTTGTAGCTCAAATGGTTATTTTCTGAGGTTTCAGCACATGACCAGTAGAAGTAGCTGTTGAATATCAGCTATAACATATGTATTTAGGTATATATTACATTTGCTTTCATGTAAACCTGTATTTATCATTTACCAGTATCATATACTAAAAAGACTTAAAATTACATACACACACACACACACACACACACACAGAGAGAGAGAGAGAGAGAGAGAGAGAGAGAGAGAGAGAGAGATCTGTATCACTTAACCAAACTTAGATGTGGAGTATGATTTTGTTTCTAATATTACCAGAAAGCACTAATTTCTAAAATACCATAATTATGAAGTAGATTAAGAAACAAAATTGAAGCAGCCCTTTAAAATGTACCTTGAGATAAAGATGCTTGTGTTTCTCTTTATAAGGAACAGAGACAACTGTAAGTGAACACTTTTGTTTTTCCCTAAAAGAGTAACTCTCAGTTAATAAGCTGGGGAGTCTAGGAAAGAGACCAAAAGAGGTTCAAATACAAGCTCTATCACTTTATACATTTAAAAGGTATTGGCTCGGCACAGTGGCTCACCCCTGTAATCTCAGCACTTTGGGAGGCTGAGGCAGGAGGATCACTTGAGCCCAGGAGTTCAAGATCACCCTGAGCAACATAGAAAGAATTTGTCACTAGCAAAAAAATTTAAAAAATTAGTCTGACATGGGGGCATGTGCCTGTGGTCCCAGTTACTCAGGCGGCTGAGGTGGGAGGATTGTTTGAGCCCAGGAAGTTGAGGCTGCAGTGAGCCATGATTGTGCCACTGCACTCCAGCTTGCATGACTGAGACACTGTCTCGAAAAAAAGAGGTAGGAAGTGCTTCTTAATGTTACTTAAATTGCTTTATCTTCCTTGTTTGCAAAATGAGAATTTATAATACATACATTTCAAGGTGCTGTGAACAATTTATAACAATAAATGTAGAGTATCTAACATGCTGTCTGTTTATAGTTAGTGTTCAATAATTGATAGCAGTTTACTGGCAACAAAGTGATATGGTTTTCTTAGTAGTGATAGGCTACTGCTCAGGTTAAACAACTTATTACCAATGTCTTTAAAAAGCTTGTATTTCCTTTATAAAGTTTGTATATTTCTTGCTATCATTTGTTGCTAATTCTTTGATCAACATGATCTATTCTGACAACAGCAAATGCTTTCATATAAAAGAGCACAAACAAGACAATGAAAGAACACATGGAATCATGATTTACCTGTCATAAAGTTTATCATAGTTTTCCTTTAAAAGTTCCCGTTCCTTTTCTAAATCATTAATTCTATCCTGCAGCTAAAATGAAAATAAAATTACATGTTAAGTAAATATTACATAAAACTACTTGGGGGTAAAAAAAACATAAAAAACTCTATATGAGAAGAGGTTAACATGTTTTAATCTTGATTGCTAAATGGTAGCTGCTAACCAGACCACTTATATTGCCTGCATTTAATTCAGCACTGATTCTTTCTAAGTTGTTAAATAAACGTGAAATTAATATTCCTGTTTTAATTTAGTAGAAACGTACACAGTGCTTTATGCAACATGTGCCAGAAGTCAGTAAAGAATATGTTAAGAGCTTGTTAAGTCCCGGGAAACATAATATTTTTTACTTTTCACCATGATAACTTCTGTCATTATATTCATTTTGTATTAATTTACAATTGGCCCACAAAAAATTAAAAGGATTGAATTCTTTTTAGGTTCATGGTTCAACTGTGTTGTTAATCACAATTTACTCTGAAGATACAATTTCTCACAGTATCTGAAATTTATAAAGAGCCACTAACACATTTTGTGAATAAATGAATAAACAAAGTTATATACCGTTTTAGCCCATGAATAGTATTTTCAGAAATAAACAGAGTAATAATTACATCTCTATGACTAAAATGTAGATTTCCGTACTCTAGCATTTATTTTTAAGTTTTATTCATAAGTATATTTTGCAGTCACAACTTTTCCCTGTGGATCAGAGTACTCTTAAACTTTACTTCCATTTTCAAAATTCTCTTTTGATGCTAGTATGAGACAGTAAAGGATTCTCCCAAGATCAGAATAGAATGCAGGCATCTTATTTCACTTCCATTCTCCCTGGGAAGAAACTTAACAGGCTACAGAAAATACTACGATAATAGGAAGATGAGTTTTCAAACAAATCCCTAAAAAAAATAGATAATTTCATAAAATTACTGATAATGCAGAATACAACAGCCACCTCCTCAGAAACAGATATAGTCCTGTTATTTTGTCTTAGTATCTCAAACGATTAATAAGCTGTTATGGTTGAGAAAATTAAGTTCCATAGGTAATCTGGTATCACTTTCAAAATGTTGGTTTCATTTTACTCAAGGATCTTTAATCCTTTGGGTAAACAGTGGATCTTGCCACATTTGCAATACAGTTAAACACTGATTTGCCATTCATATATTAACTACTATATTTTACTGTGCTCAAAACACCATGTATACAGCTCATAATTTTAAATAAGTAAAATTTTGAAATGTCTCTATTTTACTTTTCCAAAACAGTTACCAAGAAGTTGTAATGCAACAGATGGCTAAACTCTTTGGGAGCTTACCTCTTCTATTCTTCTTTCAGAAAACTTCATAGAATGTAACTGTTTCTCAAGACTGCAGCATTTTAAACGCTGCTCTTTAAGTTGCACGTTTAACTCATCCCCATTCGCCATCAAAGCATCGTGGCTGATTCTGAGAGTTCTTTGCTTCTAAAAGATAAAAAGAACATCTTTTAAACATTTTTGGTTATGACTAATCATTTGACTAAATGATTACAATTCTGTAAATGAATTTACTCCTGAAGTTCACCTTATACAGATTATTTTTTACATAACAAATGATGGGTATGGTGCTACTTATCCGTAGGAGACACTCTGAACATGTGTGTGGCATGAGGAAGAAAATACAGGGTTATGTTAGCACAGAGTCACATATTTTATTTTCCTCTAGTTTTTGACTTCTTGATGGTGACCAGCAAGTAAATTTATTTTAACAATAACTTTTTTCTTCTTTTTGCTGTGGCTACATTGGTTGGATGTGCTGTCTAAAAATGCTGTAGCATGGGTCAAAAATGCTGACCACAGATATTTGAATTGAAGGGATTCGCCGCCACATCATATAAAGAGCCTTGGATGGTTAGCTTTTAATTTGCATACAATTAAGTTAAAATTTCCAATTTAGTAAAATTACGAACTTTTCTTAATTTTTAAAAAACGGTCTATTTATGACCATGCTGTAAATTCAATTTTATATACTTTAATGTCACATGGTTTTTTTAAATAAAAAAGGTAATCACATTAAAGTCTTTTCATAGAGACCATATAACCATAACATGCATTGCCTCACCTGCTAACTAAAATCTCTCAAGTCCTACTGAAGTTTTTCTTCATCATTTAAATGAAACATGGCTATTGAGCCATTCAGGTCAATTTTCGTTAATCTTGGTATTATTATAGAACAGTATCTTCAGCCATTTTCTTCTAGGCTCCACACTTCACTGAGGCTGTTGGGTTTAACCTCTCAATTTTTTACCCTATGTCAGCTTCCAAAAGAGCTGCCTGTACCACAGCAGACACCTATTATTGTTGGTATTTAAACTAATACCTGGGTTCACTGTTAAATAGAAATCAAAACTGTCAAAGTGATAAGAGGATGTAAAATCATTTTTCAATTCCTTTCTTAATTCTTAATCTTGGAAATGGCTTTCAACCATAGGGATTTTTAAAATTTCCTCCTTCTAACATCTGTAGATAGCACTATCATTCTCACTCTCTAATCAGTCTCCTCGTTGACAAACTCTCACATTTATGCAGAAGTAATTACCACTTGGCATTTAAAGAGGTTCCTGCAGGATGGAAAACAAAATCCCCAGAGCATGGCTGAAAAATATTTAACTATTGAATTCAACAGTGAATTTAGGCTTCAGATGACCCTTTGCTTTGCATCAATCTACTGCTCTCCTTGTCTTGGGACTTCAAAGAAACTATTACTTCACATAAATTCTGTTCAACTGGAATGTCTTGGAGTTCATTAATTCCAGAACCTATGTTAATTATGCAGTGCCAACAAACAGAAGCCCTCAAATGGCATATTCCTGTGGGGTCATAGTCCTTGTTAAAACAACCATGGGCATAAAGAATCCCAAGTATTGTCAACCTGAAAGGTTAAGGTTTAAAATAAATACACTGATAGTTGACATTAAGAGTAATCAAATATTTTGAAGTAATGGTAGTGACCAAAAAAGAAAAAAAATCCAAATCAAAGAAAGTTTTAACAGAACATGATTACTGACCTATTCATCACTTTGGTCTATCACCAATAATTTTATAAATGCTTAAAATTGAAGATATATGCAAATATAGCAAAACTTCAGTGCTATGTATCCATAATAAATTCAGATAAAAGGAGTTAAAAATAAATTTCCTTGGTAGAAGATGATTTATAATAAATGTTTATTATTTTAAGATGACACAGATATTTATAAAAGGTCCAAGCAGTTAATAATTTCTTTAGTACTTGAGTTATAAATAATAAACAATATATTAAGGGAAAGGATACACATTTGTGAATACAAAGAACAATCTTTAAAAATTACGTTTTAGTGTTATGATCATTCTATGTTTAAAAAAACAACTTGAAAACTACTTTTGAATCCTTTGCATCTCTGTAACAACGTAATGAAATAAATTATCACTGTACCTCTTGAAGCTGAATAAATTTTCCTTCCATTACTGAAAGAGCATTGCTTTTCTCCACTAGCTGTTTATGAAGCTTAATCATTTCTACATTGTCCCGAATGTTTGACCTTCAGAGTTGTGTTTAAGAAAAAGAGAGACAGAAGTAAAAAATGCAAGTTAGAAGAAAGAGAAGCTATGGTGGAATCACAATTTTTCAATTAATGCTACACAGAAAATATTTATATACTTGTACATCAGTCAATGAGGTTTTTGGATTATTATAAATGCAGGATAGATTATTTAAAACAAACCAATAATCATTCCTGAACTTTCATAACCTCGAACTCACAAAGTTTGAAGGGAGCCCCCCAAACTTCATGACTATGTTACCTCTACAATTGATAATATGGATTTAAAATCATTTTATAGTATCCTGAAAGATGGCACAAAAACACAACAGTTTTTAGTACATCAATGATACCATTACCAAACTTCACACTTACTTTAAGGAGGACTATCATGCTACTTTTCCCTAAATGAAAAATATGCAATACAGCCATTCATCTTTCTACAACTCTCTTGATGCAAATGGCATCATAAGATTACCATTTATTGGAGTTTCCTCTTGGAGTTTTAAACTTTTTAAAATATTTGCAAAAAAAGTGACCTAGCATTTTACACTAATAATATCCAAAGCTGGCATTTAAATATGTTGCAGATGTGCCTTTAGCTGTAAGAGATCATTTGATGTCCACAGGGTATACAGAAACCTTATATGTTACAATACTATTTTGTATTTTTCCTACTGAGATTAAAGCAAATGTAGAATTCAACAGGAAGATCTAGTTAAAGGTTAATCATAGATCTAAATGAGTACCTGTTTTCAAAAGACATTTATTTTCTTGATGGAGAAAAGTTCCTTAATTTAATACATTTTATATTAAAAATATTTTGTTAATTTTGAAGTTTCATTTCAGAGTTTACTTTTAGGAAAAATAAATGTAAAAAATTTAAAATCAGAGTTCAATATTTAAAGTAAGAGACTTTACTTTTAAAACTTATCTAGTTTACACATATTGGAAAAATTGTCATAATGCCCTACTGGAACCAGAAAATGGACTACAAAGCTCACACATCTGTAAACCAGCTGAGGACTTGAAATACTTAATTTTCCTCTTTGATATTTGAAAGTTCATTGTATTTTGGCATCGGACAGTTAGTTGTCCTCACACAGAAGATAAACAAGTTCATGGATCCGAATCTTGCCCAGGGTACAGTCTTAACATAATGTTAAAATCATTATATATCTAAAACATGTAATCTGGTAGTTCTGAGCACATATTCAACAATATACTCACTATTATTCACTACTACCTTTAGTCACCAAAAATACAATATATATAATACAAAGAGAAAAATATATCTTAAAGTCTATAGAAAATATTTTTTTTTTTTCATATTTAGAAGCCAAAATATAATTTACTTATTTGCCCCAGCATTACTTGGTTTGACCACTCAGCAGTGAATGACATTTATTGATATGTAAGGACAGAATGTGATTCAAATATTTTTAAATCTTTTCATATATTTCCAGTTGTCTCTGATATTTTATTTTTGTTTTAAAGTATGATTTTTTTTTTTTTTTTTTTTTGAGATGGAGTCTCGCTCTGCTGCCCAGGATGGAGTGTAGGGGCGCGATCTCAGCTCACAGCAACCTCTGCCTCCTTGTTTCAAGCGATTCTCCTGCCTCAGCCTCCTGAGTAGCAGGGACTACAGGCGTGTGCCATCACGTCCAGCTGATTTTTTGCATTTTTAGTAGAGACAGGGTTTTACTGTATTAGCCAGGATGGTTTCGATCTCCTGACTTCATAATCCACCCGCCTCGGCCTCCCAAAGTGCTGGGATTACAGGTGTGAGCCACTGTGCCCCGCCGCAGTATGTTGATATTTTTAAGATTCAGATATATTTGAATAATAACCATTAATTAAAGTAACACAGAATTAAATCTCTATAATCCATTCAAGCACATAGGGTGACAGAAATAACAGTTTCAATTTTAAATTTTTTTTGTAAGGCAAAAACCAGTAAGCATATGTCAAAAACTTTCAGTGGTTTAATTGGTGGGTGCTTTCCCGAATATTTTCCTAAACTCCTTGGAGTTTAAACTTTTCAAAATACTGCCAAAAACAGCAACAGGGCATTTTAAACTGGTAATGCCCAATAGGTGGGCATATATACAACTTACGTAGTATTTAGAAAATAGCAGTAATGTACTTTAAACAATACCTTAAGTAACAATGTGGTATAATAATGTTGTACTTTAAATAAAAAGTCAGTTTGCCGCAGAGTACATCTTTCTAGGGACAATGCTAAACTTGTAAGTCTTTAATAATTACTTTAATGTATCAGTTTTAGGGGCTTTACTATTATGCCTTTTTTTTTTCATGTAACAATGAGAAGAGGATAATCTGTTAAACTAAAAGTGCTAGGTCAGTGATAACATAAAAGTTCAAATCAGCAATGTGATAAACGTGGTCTAGCCTTTATGAAGACGTGCAATAAAAATTACCTCAAACCTGACAATCAAATCAACATTTTTGTATAGATGAAATATGGTACAAGAATAATGGGGGGAAGTAAGAGAGAAACAGGGAGGGAGATGACACAAAAAGATGACAAGAAATGTGAGAAGGATGCTGTAGGCAAGATGGAGCTAGGGTGCATAGCTAAGTGACCAGTCCTAGACCTCTGTGTTTGCAGAGCAAGGCCTCAGGTTGGTCTTTGGAGAACAGACTTAGGGCTAATTTTATGAGTAATATTTTAAGTGACCTCCACACAATACTTTTTTGCCCTCTTCTACACACTACAACAGGAATACCAAATCTTCAGGATGAAGACATTCTGACAGAAAGAATAATGCATGGTAAAAACATTCAGACATTCAGATGAACTCTGTCATGTACCAAATCATACATGCTGCATTACACATGGTGAAACGATCTGCAAACAGATATCAAGCATACTAATTAAGTGCTTCGTAAAAATAAATTTCTCAAAATTTTCATCAAGGATTTTGAAAAAGCCAGGAATGATTAAGTTGGAAAATGCAGTTTCTTTTCTTTTTCCTTTTTTTTTTTTTAAAAAAAACCATGATTTAGAATTATGATCAAATCTTATAAAACTATGAGAAGAGTTGTTGGCCCATCTCTAGATTAAAAACAAACTGAAATAAATTAGATTTTATGTCAAAAAAAAGTAATCCAGCTCAACAACCTGTGTGCCAAGTTTCTCTCATATAATTTGAAACAGTCAAGCAATAAACTCTGAAAAAGGAATTTCTAATGGAAGCCTTGAAAACACTTGACTCCAGCTTTGCTACTGGGTGCCATAATAAATCCAGAAACCTAAAACCTCAGATACACTGGAGAAGTAAAAACTTTCAGCGGAGCTATGTAATGTATAGTCTGATATGAAAGCTTAAGAGGCAAAAATCTTTGCTCCAGTGAAAGTTTCATATACTTTATTCCCCAGGCATTCAACTCCCCTCCCCCACCCTTTGCCAACATTTCATTCCTTGCTACCGTATTATGAAAGCTAAAAAACGTTTCTTGAAGTTTTGAGATAAAAATGTCATAGTATTTAACGTCATTTAGAAGAAAAGGCTTTAAAACACAGAAGCTAGGCTATGAGATTCTGGGAAGTAGTTACGTCAAATATTTATGAGATAGAATGGACAGACTGTTTTTGAGTAATAATGGTTATAGGCTGCCCAAATTTTGGGCATAAGGTTGAAAACAACCTTAGGGTTAAAAAAAGCGCTCTAGATTTTCTTTTCAAACAGTGGCAGACATTCTGTAGCTGCATTGTTGAAGGAAATGTAGGTCATTCATAGTTTTTATTAGGGATACACAGATAACAATCACCAGCAAGGCTACCCCCAGGACCAGGGCTACAGAAGGCTGCTAGAAACCGAATAGAATGAGCTTCACTGAAATAGCTGAGCAAAGTCTATTTGAAAGATAATGATTTTGCTCAAAATTGCTACTTGACTTCACAGGTGAAAACAGTGCTCTCTGATTTAAGATTGCTCAAAGGAAAAACACTGTCTGTGTATGTTTACTTGCCTCTGAATCATTACTTTCCTGTGGTGTTGGGTCAAACTATAAATCAGAACTTAGTATTTTCTTACTCTTACCACCCACAGGAATGGAGGGGACAGTTTTGTCGGCTCTCTACATGCATAAAATCACACTCAGTGGAAGAGCACTCCCAAAGGCTGGTTGGGGACAGGAAGAACTCAAATCCTGGCTCATCTTCTTATACGGACCATTTTTACGATCAAGTTTAATGGATTCCAACTTGAGATTTACAGTAAAAGAAATGGGAATCTGATTTTTTTTTTCCTTTTTTTTTTTAGACGGAGTCTCACTCTGTCACCGGGGCTGGAGTGCGGTGTCAAGGTTTCGGCTCACTGGACCCTCTGCCTCCCGGTTCAAGCGATTCTCCTGCCTCAGCCTCTGGAGTAGCTGGGACTACAGGCATATGTCACCACACCTGGCAGGAATCTGAACCTTACAGTCAATATTTCAAAAAGCCCAATAAGAAACGCAGATTTACTGGCAATGAAGTTGCAAAAGTGAACTAATGGTTTTGTGTTGTTCTCATTTTTCATAGAATTATGCCAATCCAGTGTCATAACACAGATTATTTAACAATTAGCAGAAGGAGTGATTGGCATGATACAGGTCTTTGATGAATACAGTTAATTTAGTAGGCCAAATCTTTCTGAATACAAGGTCCCTAGAGAGAAAAATAGCTGTTGTTTAAAGGCAGGGAACCATTTCAATCCACTTCAATCTAATTGTTTTACAGTTCAGGTGGTTAACTGAGGCTCCCAGAAGTAAAGAATTTGGCCAGAGACCTTAGGTGATGAAGACAACACTCAAATCTTGCTCTAAGAGTTAAATTCTTCCCATTCTTCAAAGTTAAATTCTTCCCATGCTTCTAAGTTTTTTCCTCTAAGATCTTCCTAAGTTTTTAACTTTCCCTCTACTATCATGCATACACTCACATACTAGTAACTATTAGCTGTGACAATTTCTGTGGTTTATATAAAGTGGCAGGAGGGTATGTTAAGTCACTATCAAGGAAATATCTTAGATAATATTAATAATAAAAACACGAGGATAAAAGAAATGGTATTTGAGTGTGAAAATTTTCATTGGGTGAACTCTAAGCTGTTCAAAATAACAGTCAGAGCATGGTGAATATATTTTAAAAAATGACAGATCACTCCCCTGTGTAATAAGGTCTGCATGGCTATCCCTGCTCCCAGTAACCCATCAGAGAACCAGATGTGCCCTTTAAATTAGGGGGCTGGGCAATCAGGCAAATCCAAAGTCATTCTGCATATGACTGTCAGTGGGCTATAAAAGAGTGGGGGACCATTAGAGAATAAAGGATACTTAAAAGACATGATAACTGAATGCAACAAGACGTGACCCTCGAGTGGATCCTAGATTAAAACAAAACAAAAACGGCTATTACAAAAAGACCAAGCTGCAAAAGATATTATTGGCACAATTGGGGAAATTTGGATATGGACTGTATATTAGATGCTGCGGCTGTATCATTCATTGTTAAGTGTACTGAATGTGATAGCTGTATTGTGGTTATATAGGAGGATGTCCTTGTTCCTAGAAGATACTTACTTGTAACTGTACAGAGGGTGAAGTGATACATGCACCCAACGGGAGTAAGGAAGGGAGAGAGGTGAAGAGAAGGGAAGTGAGGAATGAGTGAAGAGGAGAGAGAGAGAGAGGGAGAAGGAGAAATAGGAGAGAAGAGGAGATGAGAGATGTTGAGAGAAGAAAAGAGGCTGAGTGAAAGAAGACTTAAGCAAGAGCAGGCTGAGTGCAATAATAGGCTTGTTGTACCATTCAAAAAGTATGCTAACAGATGAAAGGTTATGTGAGTGCTCAACTATTCTTTCCACTTTTCTGAAGGTTTGCAATTTTTCAAAATGAAAAGTTGGGAATAACTTAGAGTGCTAGAAAGTAATGTTGTATCTGTGCACAGCGGAAAGAGTGAGCCCTTAAAGCCAAACTGTTTCTTATAATGCATGGCGCGAAAGGCCTCTCTGTTGCGAGATTTGACAGTCGGCTGTCCGCCAAAGGGAAGAAGGCAAGTCAGAGTGTCTGAAATACTTATGGGTTAAATTTCCTCCACTGGGACATTATGGCAGTTACATGATTTCTAATTAAGAAGGTAAACACCCTAACATTTATTTAAAAAAAACACTTAGTACAAACTAGTTACACATTTGTAAGAGTATAAATATTTTTGGAGTTGAAAAAGGTCAATAAATGGTAAAATCATTTTGATTTTAATGTTCATGTACATATGTTCACTGGTTACTGCTTTGAATTTAATTTAAGACGGCCTTTTTAATAAGCAGAAAATGTGCATTTTTATATTGTTTAAATTTAATATGGATTTTTCTTCAAAACAACACAGACATTCAGGCTACTTGTAAATGATACAAGATTTTTTGCTAATGAGGCATTATGTAGAACATATGCAAAAATCACAACTCAGTCTTCCAAAATAGACCACAACAACAGGAAAAAACATGATTTTAATAAAAAAGAGCAGCACTGGGCTTTGACTTCAAAGCAATTAAGGGCTTTGGATAACCAAAAGTTTATGTCAAGCTGATGCCAAACCAAACTGGTCTATTAAACACATACTATGAAGAGTTTCTGTAATATTCTATGAAAAGGCTCTTTGCCATAAATATCAAGAGCTGCCACTCTGAAGATTACAACTACGTTAGGTTCATGTTTGAGAACAAGGAGTCCAACATCCAGATCAGGCTTCTAGAATTTCAAATCTGAAATAATGCATCTGTGAAAGAAAAGTTTAAACATGTTTCCCATTTTGTGATTTTTCTCTACAGTAAATTATACTAAGTTTTATATTCTCCCTAACGTTTTTTTCAAGTTTTCCATTAGTCTCAAAAAAATTGCTGTTACATAGAAAATTATAAGCTATGTGTAAACATGTAAAAAAGGCATTGAAGATCCTTATTTTAAGCTATTTCCTCAGTTTCAACAACTGTATTTCAAGCAACAATATGCTATTCATTATAGGTATCTTTCCTTCTAAGCAAATAACATGTAAATTTTCAATTTTATAAAATCAGTAAGGTGGGTGACACACTGATTTATTTCTCTGGTCTCTGCAATAAAAGTTCCTTTGCCTGTAATACTCATTTTGTCTCTGCTTTTAATTCTTGATGTGACAAAAACAGACTGCTACAGAGTAAATAATATAGCCCCCTAAGAAGGGACTTACCTCTTCTATGTGTATATGTTGGTGTCTCTTGTTGGTAATATTTATAATAGGAAAGTATGTATCCTTGTCTATCACTCTATTTCTTCTGTTGTTCTAGTTTTAGGATTGAAGGACTTTTGGATTTCCCTTTCAGTTAACACCAGCTCCTAAATGATCACATCCCTTTGGAAAAGGGAATGGCCAACACAGTGTCCACCTTACTCTATATGAACTTGAGAAATGTAACAGGGAAAGCAATCCTTGACAATCTTGTACTCAGTGGTTGAGTAAAGATGGGGACTGACCCAAGCTTGAGCTTGGCCCCATGTGAATTTTTATATTCAGACTGTGTCTTAAACACGGCTGCTGGCATTTATTAAGATCACCATATTCAGTGTTGAGGTCTGGTCCTTTAGCACTGCTTCTCACAAGGAACCATTCTTGGTTTTTAAAGTAGGCCAAATCTAAATCTTCTTCCTACAGAAATATGAACAACTCGGAGGTATTCAAGCTTACGCTTTAGCCAGAGTTCAAATTACATCTCCTAATTTAAATATGAATCTCGAAAATATTCATGTTTCTTTTGCCTTGCACTTAGAAAGGTATATAATGTCACTAGACATAAAGGATTTCTCATACAATTTAATTTTACACATAGTATTTTAGGAATAGAATTTTTAGAGGTAACAATAATCTGATAAATCTATGAAATATAAAGCTTTTATATATTCTTAGTCCACTTTTTTTTTTAACAAGTCTGATATTAAGCATCCTTTCTTAGTTTCCTTATATATTACCATATACGTTTAGTTTGTTAAAAGATGAATAAACTCTGAATCTGAAATGAAAAGCTAGAAAATCTTACTTGGTTTTTCTAATAAGAACCTAGCCATACAAGTATGATATTCAACTTGGGGAGAAAAATAAATAGAGTAACTAGGTCTGGTTTAAAAAAAAAATCCAGAGAAATAAAAGAGACATTATAACCAAATGCTATGTGTAGACCTTATTTGGATTCCAATTCAAATGAACAGTAGAAAGACATCTTCACAGAAGTTTGAATATCAACTAGTTATTAGACAATATCAAAGAACTATTGTGATTTTTATTAGGGGTGACAATGGCATGGTAGGTACGTTTTTAAAAATTCCTTTTCAGGCAGAAATAGAGGTAGAGTATTTATGAGTGAGGTGACATGATATCTGGCTGGGGATAATTAGGAAAATAAATGTGAGGGGGCAGATAAACAAGATTGGCAAGATGCTAATAGTTGTTAAAGCTGAGTGATGTGCATGTGGGGGTTCAATATACTATTCTCTACTTTTGGGTATGCTTAGTTCAAAAAAAAAAAAAAACAAATGAAAAAAATCCATAAAGGAAAAACATAATTCAAGAAAGAATATGTTAAAAAGATAAAGTATTGTTGAAAGCACAATGTTGGCCGGGCGCGGTGGCTCAAGCCTGTAATCCCAGCACTTTGGGAGGCCGAGACGGGCGGATCACAAGGTCAGGAGATCGTAGACCATCCTGGCAAACACGGCGAAACCCCGTCTCTACCAAAAAATACAAAAAAATCTAGCTGGGCGAGGTGGCGGGCGCCTGTAGTCCCAGCTACTCCGGAGGCTGAGGCAGGAGAATGGCGGGAACCTGGGAGGCGGAGCTTGCAGTGAACTGAGATCCGGCCACTGCACTCTAGCCCTGGCGACAGAGCAAGACTCCGTCTCAAAAAAAAAAAAAAAAGAAAAAAAAAGAAAGCACAATGTCAAAGCAGAAAATGAATGAACAGGTACTAGGAACCAAAAAATGGCAAAAGAGGATTGGACATAAAATATCGTACATTATAAAATGTCAGAGATGACAAAAACAAGCAACCCCTATTTTATAAATGGTGCTGGGAGAACTGGCTAGCCATACGCAGAAAACTGAAAATGGGCCCCTTTCTTACATCTTATACAAAAATCAACTCAGGATGGATTTAAGGACTTAAATGTAAAACCCAAAAGTACAAAAACCCTAGAAGAAAACATAGGTGATATCATTCAGGACATAGGCATGGGCAAAGATTTCACAACAAAGATGCCAAAGCAACTGCACCAAAAGCAAAATTGACAAATGGGATCTGATTAAACTAAAGAGTTTCTGCACAGCAAAAGAAACTATGAACAGAGTAAACAGACAACCTACAGAATGGGAGAAAATTTCTGCAATCTATCCATCTGACAAAGGTCTAATATCCAGCATCTAGAAGGAACTTAAACAAATTTACAAGAAAAAAAAGTCAAACAACCCCATTACAAAGTGGGCAAAGGACATGAACAGACTTCTCAAAAGAAGACATCATGTGGCCAAAAAACATATTAAAAAAAAAAAAAGCTCAACATCACTGATTATTAGAGAAATGCAAGTCAAAACCACAATGAGATACCATCTCACACCAGTCAGAATGGTGGGTCAAAAAACAATAGATGCTGGTAAGGTTATGGAGAAAAAGGAATGCTTTTACACTGTTGGTGGGAGTGTAATTTGGTTCAACCATTATGTAAGACTGTGTGGCCATTCCTCAAAGAACTATAGGCAGGCCATTCCTCAAAGAACTATAGGCAGAAATACCATTTGATGAGGAAATCCCATTACTGGGTACACACCCAAAGGAATAAAAATTGTTCTATTACAAAGGCACATGCACAGGTATGTTCACTGCAGTACCAGTCACAATAGCAAAGATATGAAATTGACCTAAATGCCCACCAATGATAGGCTAGATAAAGATAATGTGGTACATATATACCATGGAATACTATGCAGCCATAAAAAAGGATGAGATCATGGCCTTTGCAGGGACATGGATGGAGCCGGAGGCCATTATCCTTCACAAACTAATGCAGAAACAGAAAACCAAACACTGCATGTTCTCACTTTAACTGAGAGCTAAATGATGAGAACAGATGGACACACAAGGTCAGGGGAATAACACACACTGGGGCCTGTCGGAGGGTGAGGGGTGGGAGGACGAAAAGCATCAGGAAGAATAGCTAGTGGAAGCTAGGCTTAATATCTGGGTGACGGGATTATCTGTGCAGCAAACCACCATGGCACATATTTACCTAACAAACCTGCACATCCTATACGTGTACCCCTTAACTTAAAAGTTGGAAAGTATTAAAAAAAATGTTTTTTAATGTCATAGATGAAAAGGCAGCAAGGATACTATCTACAGGTCCTACAGTGATCTTATCACAGCCAACAGATTACAATCCAAACTTGGAATATTAGGGATCTTTTTAGGATTACAAACTGGTAGCATATTATGGAATTACCATCTTTTAAGGTTGAAAAAACTAATGCTGGACTTAACGTACAAGGTATGCCAACAGCTGAGTGCTTGTCACCCATACTTCTCTCAGTAGTTACAATCAAATGGTATCAGAACTTCCTGCAATCTTGGCAAATGGGGTAAATGAACAGAGAAAACAAGATGAGGGTGATTTCCACCCATCAGAAGCTGCTTAAAAGCACAGCAGGTTAGGGAAAACTGTCCTTAGACTAGAGTTCTTGACAGCAGTTGGTAGGTCGAGCATAGGCTTATATGAAGAATGTTAAGTAGAAACATGATTTTTAAACAGACTAGATAAACTTATCCTTTTATGGCACATGATAAAGTATTTTAAACTAATTTTGACCTTATCCAAGTGATATTTCTGTTTTAACATACCTTTGATCTGTAGCTTGCTGTTCTCGAAGCTGAAGAAGAGATAACTCAATTTCATTTTCTTTTCTCCTCAACTGAGTTTTCAGGATCTCAGCCAAGTGCTCTAACTCCTCTATCTGGTCTCTTTGTGACTCAATAACATTTTCCCTGAAATAAAGGGCCTCTGTAAGAACTTGTAGTTTGAGGAAAAATTTTCAGTAGTTAAGATCAGTGCAAAGAAAGTTCTTCATGAAAAAGAGCAAGCAGAAGTTAAAAAATTTAGCTTAAGTGCCTCTGCACACAGTGAAATAGTAGCAGATTAAATGTGATGATTTGGAAATACATATGGAACAATGCAAGATACTGCTTTTTATGATAAGTTCCCAGGCAATGGATTGGACTTTGGTTTGATTCAATTAAGTAAGTATTTATTGTGCAGTACACCTACTATGTATGCCACAATCTGGTCTTCAGAATATTTATATGCCTTTGTTCTTTCATATATGCACATCTGCTTATTAACACCCAAATTAACACTTCAGAGAGAGGTGGCAGGAAATTTGCCAAGTATAACTTAGTGGTCTCTGGCAAGCATTTATGCCAGACTCTATCATGTCTGGCAGCATCATACTGTAATGAGCCTCAGGAACTGGTATAAACATTGGCTTTTCAGGTGATCATCAGGCAACAAGGTTATGTCTAGTCTTTTATTTTCCTGCAGGCTAATCATTACTGTAATTGCTACTTAAAATATTCAAAAGGAAACATTTGAAGACCACATTATTCTTAAGCAACTATCTTAAGTAGGATACTGTGTGCCATGTTTTCCTTTCTCATGAAGTATTGTTACTTTTTGATGATCCAGGTGAAGGCTTAAAGTGGAACCTTACCTTCATTTGTGTGACTCACGGACACTGAAACCATGAGGCTTGGATTAACTAGAAAAGTAAGCTAAATATGGTAGAAGTAACTTTTTTTGAAACCATGATATGATGAAGAATGCAGTGCCATAGACTCACACGAAAACAAAATCTGAAATCCATATGTATCTGATAACTCCAAACTTTTATGCCACTCCCCAATTCTTTATTTTTTTTTTAACCAAGAAAAGGGTTAATTGATTCAGGATCTAAAAAAATTACCTGTGATTTTCTGGGAATAAAAATGTTGTCTCTAAAGCTTACACTATTCTATCTGACTAGACTTTATGCCATTCCTCTGAGGGTAAAATTATAATAAAGAAGACTATTCGATAAATCCTTCCATTGAGGCAGCTGGATAAGTTCTTCATTTTCCTCATTTTTCTGAGAACATGTTATACAATATCTGTTGTCACCCTACAGAACATAGCTGTATTTCAGTGGAGCAAACTGTTTATATATAGCCCAGTTTGGTTTAAAATAAAGGAAAGGGAAGGATAAAAAAAAGACATTATCAATAACCAAAGCTTTCAAATGACCAAAAAAAGAACACATACAAATTTCTTATTTCTCCTCTGGCTTCTTCAAGTAAAGTGTTGCCATATTTTGTAAACATGGGATGTAGAGTTTCTGCTACATCTACATCTTGGAATCTTATACCTAAAAACAAAGTAATAAAATATGATTATAGAATTGAAGTTAGAAAAGAAGGATCTTTGATTTGCTATAATAAGGATATTTATAATAAAATCTCTTATTAAGTATTAAGGGGTATGTGTTTTATAGTACACAGAATTATAAATACACTGCCAAAGGGAATATATGATCTCAGCCACCAGAAGGCATTAAATAAAATACAGCAGCAAGTATTGCTCATTTTGCAAATCTACTGTAGAAATCAAATTACCTAGAAATAATTTTATTCAACTTAAGATTTAGACTCCTGCAGTAATTTCTGAAATAAATCACTCCTCTATCCAAGTTTTAACAATGTAAATAGGTTATAAAAGCTTCATTTTTCCCCCAGTGTTTGTGATAAGGGTTTTTATTTTTATTTTTAAATTACTCATTTATATTCCTTGCCCTTAAATGTTTAAGTAAAAATGTTTTCTGCATTTTGATTTATTCCAACCCAATAAGAAAATCCCTATTTATGAAAAGGTACTTTGAGAATGGATCATCACTAGAATTCCTTTAAATAAAACATTTCCCTGTTGCACTTAAAATATATTTTTTCTTATAGAAATAATTATGTACAATTTTACAGAGACAGTTCCATTGTTAAAAATAAGATATATTCTTAATTATGTGAGTTATTTTACATTCATAGAATAAATACTAGAGTTTAAGGTAGATAAAGCATCACAGATGATTGAGATTTTTAAATGGAGAACAAAACAACAAATTTATTCTCTCTAGAAAAGTTAACTTTCTAAAAGTGAGATTTAATTGCTCTGCATATTCTCAGTAAAGAGAAAATTTAAAAAAAGAAAAAAGAGAATTTTAACAAGAATAATGGAACTATTACTTGCTCTTTCCAAAGCAGTCAATACCTATTGCTGTAATCCTGAAAAATAGAAAAGGCTCTCCCTAAAACATTAAAATAGTTTACTGTGTTAGAATTTGCCAATTATATTATTTTGGCAGTAATGCTAATTCTTACGCTTTTCCTACATACATCATGAAAAAATTCAGCATTACTAGTGGAAATAAAAAATACTCAAAACATATCTTAAAACTTACAGTCTCATGTTGATTTGCCAATGGCTATATATATATATATATAAAACCTTTTAAAGATTGATACATAGTATTTGTACATATTGGTGGGGTACATGTGGTATTTTGATGCATGTATACAATGTGTAATGATCAAATCAGGGTATTTAGGATATCTATCACCTTGATCATTTATCATTTGTGTTGGGAATATTTCAAATCTCTTCTGGTTATTTTGAAATATTCAGTATGCTGTTGTTGCCTATAGACACTACACTGTGCTATAAAACATTAGAACTTTTAATCTATCTAACTGTATCTATGTGCCCATTAATCAACGTCTTTTCATCCTCCCCAGCGTCCCATACTCTTCCCAGCCTCTAGTAACTAACTATCATTCTACTCTCTACCAATGGTTACATTTTAAAACCTTTGCTTTACAAAGATCTCTGTTCCATTGGTTCCTCACAATAAGTATTGTTTCTATATTACATTGATCGCACATTTAGCCAGTGCTTTCCATCCTTTATCCTGACAAGGCACAAACAGAAAACAGTAGTATTTGTATAGCAGCTTGATGGTAAAGGCTGCCTGTGGCCAGAGAGGGGTTTTAGGGTTCTTAGCCAGCCATCCCAGGCTGAGATATTTTCCAGACAAGTCTGGCCTGTCTCAGCCTCAAAGGTAGTCCTGAAGAGCCTGTTAAGGTGTCAGTTTTGGTAATGATGCCTCAGGTTTACTCATAAAGACTGATTAAGAAAGTATTCATCACTACTTAATGTTTTGTGTCACTTCCATGTCCTGAACTCTATCCTGAACAGTGAGAAAGGTCTGAATCACCAACAGAGTACAAATGTAAGGAGAAATTTAAACTATGTATCATGTTTTTAAGAGTCTGCTGATCTGTGGCTCTTAATTTCTCTATAGGGAGAAACTTCCAGCAAACTCTCCTGTCTGAACAGCAATTTATAGCACTAGATTAGCTTGCCATTTTAATTAACATTGACAATATTATGATTTTATCAAAGAAAAAGTCAAAACTTATTTTTCTCTTTCTAAAGACACTTAAAAGCATGAATAATACAGAAACAAAACTTTGTGTTTTTTTGTGTTAAGTGAACTAATAAAACTTCAGTTTAGATTTAATGTAAAATCTGGGCATTAGACTTATTTATTTATTTATTTTTGAGACCGAGTCTCCTCTGTCACCCAGGCTGGAGTGCAATGGCGCAATCTCGGCTCACTGCAACCTCTGCCTCCCGGGTTCAAGCGATTCTCCTGACCCAGCTTCCTGAGTAGCTGGGATTACAGGCGCGTGCTACCAAGCCCAGATAATTTTTTAAATCTTTAGTAGAGACGGGGTTTCACCATGTTGGCCAGGATGGTCTCGATCTCCTGACCTTGTGATCCGCCCACCTTGACCTCCCAAAGTGCTGGGATTATAGGTGTGAGTCACTGAACCCGGCCTAGACTTACTTATTTTTAGAGACAGTGTCTCACTATGTTACCCAGGCTGGACTCAAATTCCTGGGCTCAAGTAATCCTCCCACCTCAGCTTCTCGAGGACCTTAGGTGTACACCATTGTGCCTAGCGTGCACTAAATATATTTTTATTTAGTATAAAAGATCTTGCAGACTTTAGAGATCATCTTGCCCAGTTCCGGTTCCAGATGGCAAAACTAAGGTTCAGAGAGGATAGGTCACTTTAAAGGTAAAATATATTATTGTGTGAGCTACCATCTCCTGATCTCTTATCCAAACTGTATTATTATCACTCCATTTTATAGATGGGGAAAATGAGGCTGAGGTCAGTATTATCTTCCAAGTAAAAAAGTTAAGCAGTGGCAGAATGTACTTTCTGATTTATAATTTATTATGCTTACTTTAGTTGTATTCAGAGTCTACTGCCAGTCTCACATAGCTAGGAGTAGCCAAGCCCTTTCATCCTGCAGCTGCCTCCTGCCTGTGTGGAGGCCTTATTGACTTCAAAGGAACTCTATCTAGGGAAAAGATAGTGTTAACATTTTGGCTTGGAGAGCAAACTACAACAAATTTTTCTCCCTTTCTGTTCATGGTTTTTTTTGTTTTGTTTTGTTTTAATTCTTCAAAGAATTTAAAGTTTTACATGCTACTTTATATCCCTAAAAATGTTTGGTCTTTATGTAAAGTATATTGCAAACAAAAACCAATTAGAACTAAAACCTAATTTCCTTTCCTAGTAGTTGAAATTTTAAAAATGTTACTTAAGATATTTATTGAATTGTGGTTCCATTATAATAAAGTTTCTCTGTGGGTGAAGAGAACTGAAAATTTTTATTAGAAATATTTATGTTCTATATTGAGTCTTGTCTACACAATTGAATTACTTTGAAACTTGGGTACATTTTAGGTTATTAATTTTTAAAGTGAATAAAATGATTGGCCTATGACCATTTTTAGAGATGGAAGAGACCTTTATCGTCACTTGTTTCAAGCCTTTTACTTTACACGTAAAGAAAACTCAGGGTCACAGTGATTAGGAGACTTGTCTAAGGTCACCAGCTAGTAAGTGGAGAAATAAGGACTCAACTTTTTAAACCTCTGGTTACATGCACATGCCACTGTCATGCTACTGCCATCCAATGAGAAAGATTTCAATACTTTTGCAAATTTTCGAAATGATTTTTGGATGAAGAACTTAAATGTGATCATTCAATACAGTAAATGTGGTCATATGTAAGCAAACTAGTTTCTCTACCTGCCTAAGTACAGTGTATTTAACCAACCCAAACTCAATTCAACTCATTTTACTTAGTTTCATACATGTCTCTTACATTAAGGTTATGCGGAATGTTTTTACTAAATTTGAGACTGATATAGTGATTCTTAAATAATCTTCTTTGACATTATTTTATCAAAGAGAAAGTAAAAAATTATTTTTCTCTTCCTAAAGACGCTTAAAAGCATGAATAACGCAGAAGTAAAACTTTTGTTGTTGTTGTTGTTGTTAAACAATCTAATAAGACTTCAGTTTAGATTTAATGTAAGCTTTGTTTTACCTTTCCTGGGGCACTCCTGTAAGCCTGCATTTTCATTTGCTTTTCTACGCCCAGTGTTAATACGAGATTGTACATTATTGTATGGAGTTTGCCTGTAACCCTGGGTTTGAAGTTGCTGTTTGGCTGAAATCAGTCTGTTTTTGAGGGCTTCATTTTGTCTTTCAAGCTCATGAACTTTCTCTTGCAGCTGCTCCATCATTTCTTCCATTTCCACATCTCTTCCCAGCCGCTTGGGGCCGCCACCAACCCGCTCATATCTTTTCTTGTCATTAACTAGCCGTATTAACTTGGTGGCCATTCTGGGGAAATAATAAAAAGATGAAAAGGAATGTGAGAAGTCAGCATAAAATGCATTCTGTTGAAAGGAACATAATCACTGTGAAGACTTCAGTGCAGAACCTGAATAATAAATTTCAGGTTTTGATGTAACTATTACTGCCTGTGAAGAATCCTTTGATGATAATTGAAACCACTGGGCAACAATCTGCTTTATAGCACTGACAAATAACAGTTTCCTAAGGCTTATCATTTAAGGTTAGTAAAGAGAGGACACATATTTACTCCATATGTTCCTGAAATGCAATTTTTAACGCATGACCTTATATAGGAATGCTGTATGCAGTCGAGTGTAGTTACAGATTGTGGATGTGGTGGGTTATATCCGCAATCCACAGTAAGTTAAAACTTTTGAAAAGTGTGTTAAGACTGTGCAGCATTTAGGTAATATATTGTTTTCAGTTTTTCCAGGATTAAGACACACTATAAATACAAAAATGTTAGAATGCATAAATGCACACATATAAAGCCCAATGAAAAACCCAAAGGAAACCAAAATTCACCAATAAATATTGCTTAGTGCTCAAGAAACACTTGTGTTTAATGGTAAAAAATAATTAGATGCAAAAGCATCATTTTAATGCTATCTTTAAATTTGGACACAAATTGTGCTTTTGACATATCAGGAGTTTATAACCTTGATTCTTTAAAGTTTTGATAAAAACTGGTTAGAAAGAACAAAAGACAGAAAGGGCACATGGGGGTGATGTAATATACACGTACGGAAAACATGCCTGACAGTGAATGGAAAAATCTTGGCAGGACAAGAAAGAAAAGGTGGCTTTGATGAGAGACACAAGTTCAAGACTTTACAAAATTGGTCGCACATCTTCAATAGCTGATTCTAGTTTATAGTGAATCTATTTTTATAAAGACCCAGACAGGAGATTGAAAATAAAACACACTTCATTTTTCTTTAAATGGGTTTTGCTTTATTTTGGCATGGTTATGGACAGAAGCTTTTACTTAAGGGAACAAAAGTGAAATAAAAAAATCCTTAATAGCTTTGGGATGTCACAGAACAACCTTTTTTCTGCCCTAAGCAGAGTCCGCTGTAAATGCGGTAGTAATACATGTCTATCTACACTTCTGGCTACTCGGCCTACAGCATGTGGCATCAGGGAGAGCTATGCATAACATAATCAGTTAAGATTGTTTTCTCCTTCCCTTGAGGCACATCCATTAAGCATGCTTTATAAAGGATACAGGATAATAAAAACCAAGATCCAAGAGTACCACAAACACTCTAGTAAAATAATCAATGGATTAGTTCCTTTTCCACCTAATTCTGAGAATGATATATCACTGGGAAATTTGGGCAGGTACCACAGTCCAAGAGGGCCACACACCCTACCTAGTCCTTTAATGAGTTTAGGGTCCTAAGCCCCACCCAATGGCCTGTGCATAAAAGTAAGGTTGTCATACAAATGAGATGTCAACCTAAATATCTGAATTTTCTGTTACAGAGAGACTTTCACACAGAGATATAGATTACATTCAAAAGAAAGACACAAATTTAATATAAAAAGGCAGTTAACAACCAGAGAAAACTAAACGATCCTAATTTTTAAGGCAGGAAAAGCACATCAATAGGGGATTTTTAAATTCTTCAAATGATGTTCAAATAAACTTTGTCAAGAAACATGACTGCATGTGTTTGTCTCGTAATAACCATACATTCCATTTGTTGGATTTGATTATTTTATCATATTAATGAATCATACGGCAAAGTCTGAGTGCTTATTTTAAAAGGTAGTTTTGGCTAGACGTGGTGGCTCACGGCTGTAATCCCAACACTTTGGGAGGCCGAGGTGGGCGGATCACCTGAGGTCAGGAGTTCATTTGAGACCAGCCTGGCCAACATGGTGAAACCTTGTCTCTACTAAAACATAAAAATTAGCCAGGTGTTGTGGCAGGCGCCTGTGATCCCAGCTACTTGGGAGGCTGAGGCAGGAGAATCGCTTGAACATGGCAGGTGGAGGCTACAGTGAGCCGTGATCGTGCCACTGCACTTAAGCCTGGGCAACAGAGTGAGACTTCCTTTCAAAAAAAAAAAAAAATAGAAAAAAAATAAAAAGGCAGTTTATAAAATCTACATTTATAGAAAATAATAATATTTACTTTTTTTTTTTTTTTTTGAGACAGAGTTTCGCTCTTATTGCCCAAGCTGGAGTCCAATGGCGCAATCTTGCCTCTCTGCAACCTCCGCCTCCCGGGTTCAAGCGATTCTCCTGCCTCAGCCTCTGAGTAGCTAGGATTACAGGCTTGCGCCACCACGCCCAGCTAATTTTTTGTATTTTTAGTAGAAATGGGGTTTCACCACGTTAGCCAGGCTGGTCTCGAGCTCCTGATCTCAAGTGATCCGTCCATCTCAGCCTCCCAAAGTGCTGGGATTACAGGCGTGAGCCGCTGCGCCCGGCCTATTTACTTCTTAAGGATAAATTTAAAGACAGTTCTACCCATGTATCTAGGTCACAGTCAGTGGTGTGAGATTGAAAGGAATTTAGAGCTTTTGGGTCATATTGTTCATTGGATCATTACTCTCATAGCTAAGTAAAATAAACTTCCAGGAGGTTGAATGGCTTGAACATATCACAGGCTAGTGGCAGAGAGATAACAGAATGCATACATACAACTTGATTCCTAGCTCAGTCTTTTTCCCATTAAACTACATGGCTCATTATTAAGTTGTTTTTTATTTTCTGGCTATGACAAATTACCAATGAGGTCAAATATGTGAATTCAATTCTTTTACTGACCAATTAGGTTTACAAAGAAAAAAATTGTTAGGTGGTCATAGCAGACTACATGCCTCATTCTGACTGGCTGATGTATGTGGAATAATGGTCAGAAAAGGAATCAGGCAAGTGAGTCACAAATCTTGAAAACAGCCGTCATCATGACTAAAACCAAACTCAAAGTAAAAGGCTTGCACATAGCAGGTCAGCTGGTTGTTAAAGTCCACAGAGTAGAAACTAAACTGGAACCACCTCCTCAGGATGGAATCTAAGCAGAAAAACCCTATTTTCATTCTTCAATGGCTGTCTCACCTTTTCTTTGAACCTAGAACATAAATATGAATACAGACCTGCTCATGATTATACATCTGAAGACACTTTGTTTTTAATGCTGTCCCTTCAGAAGCTAGGCACAGCATTTCTGAATAAAAAAGAATGAAAGAGTATCTACTCCTAAGAAATCATTTTTGCCAAGATTTTTTGCACATAAATCAAAAGTGACAATACTGTTTCTTCAGAAACAGTACTCTTTGAAATCAATATAGAATCTAGTATAACCCAAGCAAAGTTAAATATGTTCCAGAGACTGAAGTGATGTTTTCATTAGTAAACCCCAAATCTTAAGGGAACGTGCATTCTAACAAGTTAGAATAGTTAGTTACTTTTTAAAACTTTCATTTTAAAATCAAGACATTTAAAACACAGATGCTTTGGCCATTTGCTTATTAAACTATAAATATTAAACCAAAAGTTATTTATAGATATGATATACTCCTGGCACTCTTAGCTATTAGCTTTTTTCTTTTAAACAGCAAATTCAGACATAATAAACACTCATTATCTTTTTGGTTTATTATTCTAGTTTGCAAGATTTTCCATTTTTAAAAATTGTACTTATTTACATCCTGCCTTGTTCCAAAAAAGATTCAAGGTGGGGTTTTCAATTAAGTTTATAAAATACCATACCCTTCAAATTTTACTGAGTCAAGAAAAAAAGCTAAAAGCTTTTTATCATAACCTTTTAATTTTATCCTCTTGCTTGCGGGCATGCTGTTTAAGTAAAATGTTCTCATCATGCAAACGCAAAAATCTGTCTTCCAGTTCCTCACGACTGACACGTGACACTGCCTGGCGAGACTTCATTGTCCGTGTTGTTGAAGCTTCTGCAGAAAGGCCAAGATAATTAATCATGAGGTTACTTAAAATAGTCTCTAAAAACTCTTGATATTAATATCACCTCTGATGCACTAATCTTAGATTTTTTCCTTTGGGACCTACAGTTAAGATTGCTTTAGAAAATGCTGTAGTATTGTTTACATCAATTATTTAAGGTAAGAATAAAAATCTTTGCTATTAATACTTTACATACAGTACTAGGAATTTGAACAACAATAGTATCCATTCAAAAATGTATTCAAGTAGCCATTCTTTAAGAATATAAGATGGAATTCTGATTCAATAAAGACTTTCGAATTTACATGCTGAATGTTGTGACAACTAAAAGAGTATCTGAAAGTTATTTTTTTACAAAGGCAAGAGTAAGAGTAATTTGGTAAACGTAATATGACTAAGATATTTTTCTGCGCTATGGGTGTTTTAGAAAACAAACCATAAAAGTTGTAAGATCAAATCAAAAAAAACCTAAACTTAAAAATTATTATTTGAAAGCTTCACAAATAATTTCTCTATATACTACCTTATACAAATTTTAAGAATGTTTATACTCTTTAGCATGCATATATGATATCTTTTTACAGACGCTTAAATTTGGTATTTTCCATAACATTGTGAAGTAGGTCGATTTTCAACAATTCTCCAATAGAAACAAAGAACAAACTGATAGAGACTAAGGTCCTGTGATAGGTTACTGAGGACAAGAATTGAACTCACAGAGTATCAAAACCCAATAAAGCCCTTTGCACACTTAAAATTTATTTGTATTTTAATACTCGATGCTCCCTGAAAGATCTGCAAAGCAAAGCTTACACATACTTTTTACTTTTAACAATAAAATCTGTGTAGCCAAAAATTAGCTGGGCGTGGTGGCGCACTCCTGTAAACCCAGCTACACAGCGGGCTGAGGCAGGAGGATCGCTTAAACCTGGGAGGCGGAGGTTGCAGTGAGTGGAGATCCTGCCACTGCACTCCAGCTTGGGTGACAAGAGTGAGACTTCATCTCAAAAAAAAATTAATAATAATAATAATTCTGTGTAGCCAAATTTTATCTTTTTCAATAAACAATACATTGACCACTTTTCTGGTTTTCACAGTGGCCATTTACACCGTTCTGATTAAAAAGTGTATGTAGATTCCTAAATGGAATGTATCTTAAATCCCTAGACTTCTCAGGCTAGAGGAGGATTTCACATTTTCTATGAGCTGTTGATAATTGATACATGCATGACAGCATAGCTGACACAATGGACAAACAAAGATAAACAAAGCTCTCTGTTCTAAATTGTACTTTAATGTGGTGCTTTTCTTTCTCAATTTGAAAATGCTTTTTAGCTCTACAGCAACTACTAAGTGATAAAAGGATAAAGAAAACCTTTAATCCATATTAATTTGATAAAAAAGTCACTATCACGTGAGATACTCTACTTAAAAGGCAAAACACTTAAAATATGGCCTTTCCTCCCATATAAAATTTAAACACAAAGAAATGTTTTAATACTGAATGTAATTTAAACCAGGCAATTCGGTTTGGAGGCTTGATACTCTCTACGTAGTTTCTACTGATGTAAGGAATTTTAAAAAGATGATTTATGTTAATTTTTTATCAGAACAGAGGGGGGATTTTACATTTTCTATGAGCTGTTGATAATTGACACATGTAGTAAAATACCATATGTGTTCTAAACTCTCCATCTTTTTGTTTAGTACAATCAAGGACTATATAGTTACTTAAATGGTTTGGGTTGTATGAGTATCAGAAATACTTTAAATTAAAAGTAAAGAAGTCAGTGATCAAAGTTCATAACTGTAATAAATAACAGCTGGCCATACCTTGTAACCCTCCCATTCCAAAGAGGTTTAGACCTGTATCTTTCACAGGCAAGTCTCCTGCAGTCTCATCAGTTGGACCAGACATGGCCTAGCTGTGGAAAAAAGAAAATTCAAATAAACTCTTTCCAAGTTATTACATTAACTATGTAATGGAATGAATCAAATAAAATGAAAAAGGGACTAGAACTTTAATGGGCATCTTATTGTCCATATGTGCTGCTTGGAGAAGATGAAAGCTTCTCTTCTAAAAGTACTACTACATTCAATCATAGAGACAGTGTTCCTTTCAACAGTATATTTCCTGCAGTTTGCTTAGGAAATGAGGTAAGATTATCGTTTAAGAAATACCTCCTCTCCATCCCTTTCCTCTCCCCAGCCTCCAAAAGAGAGCAGGTATCTTGGGAAACACTCAGGTCAGGAACTTGATTCAAATAGTTGCTCTATCATTAACGAATTAGTCAAGCCACCTAAACTCTCTGAGTTTCAGTCTCTCAGCTTTAAAAAGGAGAAAATAATACCTATCTCAGAGTTATTCTAATGGTAAATGGGATGAGTAAAGTAAAAGCACTGACCACATGTGTCTGGGATGTCAATATTACTCAAATATTAATTGTCTGCTTGATGCGCAAATGAGTGGGCAGTTCTAAGTTTTGTGAAAGAGGTTTCGTTGCATAAATTTACCAACTGGTTTACGTTTTTTTGTGTGTGTGTGTCTTGCCTTTGTTGCCATGAGGCTTAGGTCCCGCGCAGAGTTCAACTACTTCAACATATAGGCTGTCTAGCTAATTCTGGTATTTTTATAGTTTCTATTCGTTACAGAAATGCACCACAGTAGCTTTATTTTGAATGTGGATATGAGTGGTCCACACAGTATTTAGTATGCAAAAATAAAGGATTTTATATTTTCATTTCAATCTACCTAGTAAGCTAAATGCAAACTGTGAATGAAGATACTCTAAAGGGCAGAGTTCTTAAGCTCTAGAATATTGGTTCTAGAATGTAAAGACCAAGAGAGTAGCAAGCTTCATTGTCTTGTTCACCTCTGTATTCTTTGAGGCTAGCATAAAGCTTGGTGCATTGAGAGCAGGCATTCATTAAATAGTTGTTGAGTGAGTGAATGGAGTCCGTGGGGTTTCAGGGTCTGTGAACCCAGAGATGGTTTACCAAATTTTGTATGTATACGTATATATGCAATATCTTTTAAGGAGGGTTCATAACTTTTATTATAACTCACAAATGGTGGAGAACCATTGCATTTTGCTGTTACAGAAACAGCTAACAGACAAATCCTTGGGAGATCATCTACTTCTTTTGGAAGTACTGCTATAGAAAAGGTCAATTTTTAGGATCCTGTTGACACACAGGCCCATGTATGAAAATGATTAGTTTTCCATGACAGAGTTAAGGTCACTTTAAAAATAATGAGAATGATGATGATGATGATGATGATGTTGATGGTGTTAACATTCATTGAATGCTTATTATGTGTCAGGTACTGTTCTAAGTGCTCTGTTATAGGAATTAATGAAGTGTCTCGCCATATCCTTGTGAGGTTGTTACTCAAATGATTACCGCTTTACAAATGAGGAAGCTGAGACACAGATTAGTTAACTCACTTAAGGTAGTAGTTGGAAGTATTAATAGTTGTATCTGGTGATATTTTTGGTTGTCACAACAAGGAAGGGGGATGCTACTGGCATCTAGTGAGTAGAGGCCAGGGATGATGTTAAATATCTTACAGTGCTTAGGAAACATAATAATGAATTATCCAGCCCAAAATGTTAATAATAGTGTGGAAGCTGAGTAATCCTGCACAATGCTGCAATGCCTCTCCAACACCATCTCATGTTATCCTTCTTTGCTCAGTATGCTTCACCTACATTATTCTTTACTTTCCTCGAACCCCCCACACCCTCGTGTACTCAAGGCCTTTGTATTAGCTGGCTCCTCAATCTCTGGAGTTCAGCTCACTTCCTCAGACAGGCTTTCCCTGACCATCCTATATTAGAGTAGTCTTCCTTATATTTCTTCACTATTTATTTCTTTTCTTTTCTTCTTTTTTTTGAGACAGGGTTTTGCTCTGTTGTCCGGGCTGGCCTGGAATTCACAGGTTCAAGTGATCCTCCCACCTCACCCTCCCAAGTAGCTGGAACTACAGGTGCATGCCACCACGCCTGGCTTGTTTCTCTTTTAGCAACTGTCTCTATCTGAAATTATCAAATAAATTATTGTTTGTCTCCATGAAAAAAGGATAAACATCTTGAGACGGGTATTAGTCTTGTTCACAGCTGTTCAGGAACAGTGCCTGGTACAGGGTGGGAACCAACATTAATATATATTGAATGATTGGCTGGGCGCGGTGGCTCACACCTGTAATCCCAGCACTTTGCGAGGCCGAGACGGGCGGATGACTTAAGCTCAGGAGTTTGAGACCACCCTGGCCAACATGGTGAAACTCCGTCTCTACTAAAAATACAAAAATTAGCTGGGTGTGGTGGCGCACGCCTGCAATCCCAGCTACTCGTGAGGCTGAGGCAGGAGAATTGCTTGAACCCGGGAGGGGGAGGTTGCAGTAAGCTGAGGTCTTACCACTCCACTCCAGCCTGGGCGACAGAGCAAGAACCTGTCACACACACACACACACACAAAAGAATACAGAAAAAATATTTATTTGAATGAATAAATGAATACCAGGCACTGAGATTAAAATGGCAAGCAAAATCCCCGCCTTTATGAAGCTAGCGAGTTATGGAGATAATCAGATGATAAACAAATAATATATAATTAAGCAAACAATAGAACACTCAGGAGTTTTAGGGTCTACCAACCAATTTCTAATCCAGGGCAAATGAGCAAACTGTGTTAGGGACCTACAACTTGCAGGATCTGGATAGAGATGGCAATTAGCAGCATCAACTCTCACCTTCATGGCTGGGATACAACATTTCAAGTTGGTCCTGGATGTGAGGATAAAGGGCGGGCTGTGATTCAGGCCTGAGGATGTGGAGGTGTCTCGGGCTCCGCTGCTTTCCGGGAGCAGACCTCCAGGGCCAACTACAGGGCCTTCTCCAGACCGCAGAGCGGAACCTAGGACCCTGGCCCGCGCTGCAGTGGGGAGGGTCCGCAACCTCCACCCACCCCCATGCTCCCGCATCCTCCCAAGTACTCACCGCTCCACTGGCCCTGCAGCTAGCTACCGTTGCTATAGCGCCGACAGCGTGGCGGGCGGCTGGCCGAGAGGAGCACGGGAGAAACATGGTAGGCACCCGTTGCCTCCTGGGAAATGTAGTTCTCCTTGGACTCCAGCCTGTTTGCTCGCGGTGTAGCGGACTACGCTCTTCCAGCTGTCGGATCTGGGAAATTCTCCTGTTCTAAATCCCGAGGCGCTCGCGGGCGTCGCCGCGGTGCATTCTGGGAGTTGTAGTTTTTCCACTGTGAGGGAGAATGGCTCCGGACGGGAGCAGGACGCTGAGAGAACTACATGCAGGAGGCGGGGTCCAGGGCGAGGGGATCTACGCAGCTTGCGGTGGTGAAGGCGGCTTTAGTGGCAGCATGAAGCGCACCCCGACCGCCGAGGAACGAGAGCGCGAAGCTAAGGTATGTGGGGCTCCCGGGGCTTGGGGATCTTCGTGCGCTGTGAGCTAGGATCAGGGAACCGGAAGGGCTTGGTTTGATGGCGAGGGGATGCACGGTGTTAAGCTAAGGGATGACAGGGCCTTGTCAGCAAGGGACCTGGAGACATTGGAGGGGGTGTTACAAATTCCTCTTCAGGATGCAGGCCGAGTCTTGTTGGATCGGCTCAAAAATGAGAAGCAGGATACCTATTTCCTTGTCCTTCCTCAGCACCTATTCCTTGGTTAAATTTGTAGCCAGCTCTGTGCCTCAGTTTACCGGATTCTCAGGTGACTGTGATCATACCAGCTGTGCTTTCTTATAATGGGCTCTGAGGACTGAGATCGGCTTAGATGAAATATCTCTGCGGTCAGCTGTGTTTCTTTGGAACAATTGTCTCAGTGACTGGCTGATAACAGTTTGTGTCTTTCAGCCCTGTGGATATGAATCTTTAACTACATTGCTCCTCTCTACCTGTGGTGTTCAGTTTCCGGTAGTTGCCATTCCATGGGATGACCATAATAATGGCAACAGCGAATTTAAAAAGCATTTGCTGTCGGTCAGGCACTGAGTTAGGTGCATAATATTTAAATTATTTCATTTCATTGTCACAGGAGATTACAAGGTAGGTATTATACAGATGGAGTATAAACAACAGCCCTGCTTCACAGATGAAGAACTGAGACTCAGAAGCATTGAGTGTTTTCCTTTCTCTCATTCTCAAAGTCAGATCCTGTTGATTTGTCTACGTGTATTGGGAATCCGTCCACTTTTTTTTCCCACCTCCACTACCTTGGACCAAGCTACCATTATCTTTTTAATGGACTGTTGGAATAGCCTCTTGATTGGCCTATAATCACTCAACAACTAACTTAACTCTTCTTCCACCTTCTCTCCCTTCCCCCAACTACCATTCTCTTCTGCACACCATAGAGTAAGATCTTCATGAAATGCAAATCTAATTATGTCCCTTTCCTTTCTCCTTACTCTGCCAACCACCTGTTTAAAAATATTCCATGGCTTTCTGTTGCTCTTAGGATAAAGACAAAACTTCACATTGCCTACAAGATCCTGCATGGTGTGGACCCTACCTGCTTTCACAACCCCATTGGACATGACACTCTGCTCTCTGCCTCCCAGTCACTTTGGCCTCTTAAAAGTCATTCTTTCCTGTACTTCATCTGGCTTCAGGTCCTTTGCACGCGTTATTTGCTGCCTACTGTATAAAAGCAAATATTGGCAGTGAATATCAGTGTTAAATAACATAGACACAGTTCTTGCTTTCATAGAATTTCATCTTACAAGTGAGTCTGTTTTAGGGCAATGCACCTAAGGATTTAAAATTTAAAATATGCTCTATATTGACTTGAGTTATCACAGTATATCATAAGGGACTGGAAGTTTTCATGCTTGAGTCTGCAAATGATGTGGACAATATGCTAAAGATAGGCACAAAGAGAGGGTGACTCTTCTGCTTTAGTCTACACAGTGCAAAGAAACAAATGTCGCCTCATGGTGTTGTGCACAATATCCTTCTCATCTTTCAGGTTTATTTTTAAAGTAATTCATTTATTCTGTGAAGATTTATTGAGCACCTATTATTTGCCATACATTGGGATTATAATTTTGGCTAAAATAGAATCCCTGCACAAAAGGAGCTCTTACTCTATTGAAACCATAACTGTTGCCTGTGAGGTAGTTATTAGTGTCATCTATATTTTAGAGATGTAGAAATTGAGACTTGCAGGTAAATCGTGACTTGCTCAAGGCCACTTGGTTGCTAAGTGGAACTAGCCCTCTGAGCCAGGTCTTCTGACTCCAAATTCAAGGCTTTTTCCATTTTCTGCTTGTGAAACATGTTGAATTAGTAGAGCAAGTTGTCTCCCTTTTTTCTTTAACAAATTTGCTCCTCATTTAAAATTTGTTTGCTTAATATTATTGGTTAGAACAAAGTATAAGTAGTTGTTTTAAATCTTAAATGTAAAATGTCCAATGGCTCATGGAATTATTTTCTCTTTTTCTAATCAATTTTATTGAGGTATAATTTACATACAGTCATTTGCAACCATTTTTTGTGTACAATTTGATGCCTTTTGACAAATGTATATACCTGCAAAACCACCACAATGGGAATAGCGAACATTTCTCTCCTTCTCACTTCCCTCTCGTTAATTTGTGGTCTCCCCCTCCACCTCGGCCCCCAAGCAACCACTGATATGTTTTTTGTTTCTGTAGATGCATCTGTATTTTCTAGATTTCATATAAATGGAAACATACAGTGTATACTTTTGGGTCTTTTTTTTCATTCAGCATAATTATTATTATTTTTTTAAATAGAGATGGTGTCTTGCTATGTTGCCCAAGCTGGTCTGGAACTGCTGGGCTGAAGCCATCCTCCTGCCTCTGCTACCCAAAGTGTTGGGATTATAGGCGTGAGCCACTGGGCCTGGTCAGCATAATGATTCTGAGATTAATCCATGGTGTTGTATGTATCAATAGTTTGTTCCTTTTTATTGCAGATTAGTGGCCCACTGTATGGAGATACCACATGTTGTTTATTCATTCACTTGTTGCTGGACCTTAGGATTGTTTCTGGTTTTGGACCCTTATGAAAAAAGCTGCTTTGACCATTCATGTATGAGTCTTTCCATTTTCATTTCTGTCAAAAAAAGCTGCTATGACCATTCATGTAAGAGTCTTTCCGTTTTCATTTCTGTCGGGTAATGCCCAGGAGTAGAATTGCTTAGTTATAGGGGAGTTCTTTGTTTAACCTTATGAAGAAATTGCCAGTTTTCCAAAGTGATTTGGCATTTGTTTTAGTTTCCTATGGCTGCTGCAACAAGTTACCACAAACTTGGAGGCTTAAAACAACATAAATTTATTCTCTTTCAGTCCTGGAGATGAGGCATTGAAATTAAGATGTCAACAGGGCTATACTCCCTTTGAAGGACTCTAGGGGAAACTCCTTCCTTGCCTCTTCCAGCTTCTAGTGGTCCCTGGTGTTCCTTGGCTTGTGGTAGCATCACGTCATAACTTCTGTGCTTCCATCTTCACATGGCCTTCTTCTCTCTGTTTCTGTGTCTCAAATGTCTCTCTCCTTTCTCTTAAAAGGATGCCCGTTATTGGTTAGGACCCATCCTAAATCCAGGATGATCTTGAGGTCCTTAAGAGCCTCAACTTAATTACATTTGCAAGGACACTTTTTCCAAATAATGTCACATTCACACGTGCTGGGTTTCTGGATTTGGACATACCTTTTTGGGGGACAATATTCAAATACACTGCACCCTTTTACATTCCTACCAACTGTTGGTAGGAACGTAAAATGAGAGTTCTACTTGTTTCATATCCTTGCAATGCTTGTCAGTCTTTTACATTTTAACCATTCTAGTAGGTGTGCAGTGATATTTGTGATTTTAATTTGCATTTCAGTGATGTCTAATGATATTGCATATCTCTCTTTTTATAAATCTTTATTGAGGTATAATTTATATACCGTAAAATCCACCTGTTTTCAGTGTAGGACTCAATGGTTGGTAGCATATTTGCAGAGTTGTGTGACTATCACCACAATCTTATTTTACAACAGTTCCCTTCCAGAAGAAACTGTATTCATTTGCAGTTATTTCCCAATTCTACTTCATCCCTAGGGAACCATGAATCTACTCTGTTCTTTAGATTTGCCTTTTCTGGACATTTTTGTATAGATGGACTCATACAATATATGGTCTTTTATATTCAGCTTCTTTCACCCAGGATGTTTTTGAGGTTCATCCATGTTACAGCATGTATTGGTACTTTGTTCCTTTTTATTACACAGTAGATAGAATTCCAGTGTCGGGCCGAGCGCAATGGCTCATGCCTGTAATCCCAGCACTTTGGGAGGCCAAGGCAGGTGGATCACCTGAGGTCAGGATGACTTAGATCAAGACCAGCTTGACCAGCATGGTGAAACCCTGTCTCTACTAAAAATACAAAAATTAGCCAGGAGTGGTGGCACATGCTTGTAATTCTAGCTACTCAGGAGGCCGAGGCATAACCTGGCAGGCAGAGGTTACAGAGAGCCCAGATTGTGCCACTGCATTCCAGCCTGGGTGACAGAGTGAGACTCTGTCTCAAAAAAAAAAAAAAAAAAAAGAATTCCAGTGTCAGGATATACCATGTTTTGTTTATCTCTTCACCAGTTGATGGACATTTTATTTGTTTCTACATTTTGACTATTATGAAAAATGCTACTGTGAACATTTGCACCCTAGTTTTTGTGTGGATGTGTTTTCATTCCTCCTGGGTAGATACCTAGGAGTGGAATTACTGGTCATATGGTAAATCTATGTTTAAAATTTTAAGAAACTGACAAACTGTTTACTTGTGTGGTTACACCATTTTACATTCCCCACTAGCCATTTTGAGGGTTACAATTTTGTCACATCCTTGTTAACACTTGTTATTGTCTGTCTTTTCTATTGGATCTATCATGGTGGGTGAGAAGTGGTATCTCATTGTGGTTTGATTTGCATTTCTCTGATGGATAATAATGTTATGCATCTTCGCATGTGCTTATTGGACATGTATATATCTTCTTTTATGAAGTATCTGTTCAAAATCTTTGCCCATTTTTTTGTTGGATTGTTTGTGTTCCTATTATTAAGTTTTATGAGTTCTTTATATTTTCTAGATACAAATCCTTTGTTTACTATGTGTGTTGCAAACGTTATCTTCCATTCATCTAGGTTACTTAATAGTTTTTAAGAAAGGTCCAATTTATCAATGTTTATTTTTATGATTCGTGCTTTCTGTGTCGTATCTATGCAATCTTTATCCCAAAGTCACAAAGATTTCTTGTTTGCTTTTCAAATTAAACTTTGTCATCTCCATAATGGGTACTTAGTTTTTATTTTTCTTTTCTCTTTGAAGTAACTTAGATCTTAGTTTCTTCCTTGTGATTGCTTATGCTATAGACTTTTATGCTGTTTCCAAGTCTGGAGGGTGAATAAGAAGGTTGGACCAAATAGCTTCCTATGATTAACATTTATCTAACTTGTGTTCAGCATATAAGAGTACTATATGGTATTCATGCATTTTTAAAATGAACTTTTCTTATAAGGCATATAGTAGAATAGTCCAGATTAGTATTTGATGGTTTGAGATAGAACCATGGCGTCTACTATTTCCTTACTATTGGGATAGGGGATTCATACCCTGTGCCTCAGTTTCTCCAGTCATAAATGAGGTTAAGAATAGCTGCTTCTGTGGGTTGGTGTGAGGACCCAGTGTGATTAGGTCTGGCTGCTATCCCAGGAATAGAGTAGCATGCCCTTGATTGAGTTTGGTGGCTTCAGAGTTCCTCTGCTGGGGTGGGGCTGGCCCTGTGCATTTTTTCTCAGATGTTATAATTTATTATTTTGAATGATTTAAAACTTATTGAAGAGCAAGAGTAGAATCTAGAGCTCCCATAGACCTGTTGTCCGTATTCACAGGTTAATATCTTGCTGTGTTCACTTGATTGCTCTCTCTCTCTTGCCATATATATCCATATGAACAATTATTTTTTTTAATGAACCATTACTCTTTACCTCTAAATAGTTCAGCATATATTTCCTGAGAACATGGACATTCTCTTACGTATGAATATAAACACAGTCAGTTGTTAATTTCAGAAAAAGTTAACGTTGATATAATGCCATTATTTTATCCAAAGTCCATATTCAAATTTTGCTAATTATCCTAATAATGAATTTTATAGCATTTTTTCCTGGTCCAGGTTTCATCTGGATTGCATATTACCTTTCATTGTCAGGTCCCTTTGGTCCCTTCTCCTTTAATCTGGTGTCCTTTCTTGTCCTTTAAATTGGTTCCTCATCCTTTTTCTTTCAAGACATTGACATTTGTGATGTGTGCAGGCTATTTTTTATTTATTTATTTAGTACAATGGCCCTGCATTCTTATTTGTCTGATGTTTCCTTATGATTGGATTCAGATTTGGCTTTTTTTTTTTTTTTTTTTTGGTTTTTTTTTTTTTTTTTTTTTTTGAGATGGAGTCTCACTCTGTTGCCCAGGCTGGAGTGCAGTGGCGCGATCTCGGCTCGCTGCAACCTCCGCCTCCCGGGTTCAAGGGATTCTTCTGCCTCAGCCTCTCGAGTAACTGGGACTACAGACACATGCCACCACACGCAGCTAATTTTTGTGTTTTTAGTAGAGACGGGGTTTCACCATGTTGGCCAGGCTAGTCTCGAACTCCTGACGTATTAATCCACCCACCTCAGCCTCCTAAAGTGTTGGGATTACAGGCATGAGCCACCGTGCCTGGCCCAGATTTTACATTTTTGCATGTATATTTTTGAGGAAAGATGGGACCTCTAGAGGTCACATATTTATAATCCACATACGCATCCTGGCTGTAGGTAAGTTTCGGCCCAAACAAACTGAAAGTTGTTTCAGGATTATTTTCTAATATTTAAAAATTGAGGGATTTTGCATAAACATCTGGATGTCTGACTCTCTTGGAAAACTAGAGTATCTGGTAACACTGGGCATGCATTTTCCTAACTAGAATTGAATAGTGGCTTCCCTTTTAGGCAGGAAATACGCTTTCCATTTTTCTGTCATCCAGTTTTGCCCCTTCAGTTACAAAATAGTGGTGTAGTGTGGGGCCTTAGACACAGACTCTTGAAATTGAATTCAGCTCCCTCATTTACTTGAGCAAGCAGTTTAACTTCTCTGAGCCTCCGTTTCCTCATCTATCAAATTGGAGTGATATGGTTCTGGTAGGGATTGAGATATTATATAGCACATAAAACATTGCTGGCATACAGTAAAAATAAACATTGTTATTATCACCATCTTCTTATCATCATCATCATCATCATCATCACCATCATAACCACCACCTGCACTACTGCCTATCTGACCCCAGTAGATATATATTCTGTATATATATGTGTGTGTGTGTATTCTGATCCCAGGACATTTATTCTGTAAACTTATGTTGAGTGTCTAGTCAAGTGGATTTTCTCAACTGGGGTTCCATTAACTTATTTCCCATGCAGCCAGAATGGTACTAGTTTTGTACCACCTTTCAGAAAATTGAGAATATAGTCACTCAAACCATTTTCTACATTCTGTGGTTCAGATAAGGAACCTGATTAAGTGTTGAGCAGTGTACTCAGCACCAGGGTAAAGATGGCAGACACAGTCCCATGAAACTGGCTAGCTGTCCATGGAAGGTAAATAAGTACCAACAGTAGAGTGGTGAGTTTTATCACGGGAGGACATGGTAGCAAAGAGGATCTAACATGGCCTAGTAGTCATGGAATTCCTTCCTTAGAAGATCTGTTTAAAGGTGTATCCTTATGAGAGGCCTGGGATTCCTTACGGGGTTTATCAGAAACATTAAAACTGTATCATTAGTCATAGAATAAAAAGCTATGAATGTTGAATTCCAAGTTAGCTTCAAAGACTCTTATGCTGGCTTAGGTTAGATCATCTTTTAAAACTATTAAAAATAGAACTAGTTTAAGTTTATTAAGGAAACGGTTATATACCTAAGAACATTTAATAGTTTTGTTTGAGTCATGTACATTTTTATCAGTGAAGGAAAATATCCAGAATATATAACCTACCGTTTTAAGTAACATGATTTAAAAACTCTTCTGCTTTTGGTGATAGTTGTCTTATCAACTTTACATGATAAGGTTTATTGAGTTATAAAAATAATAACTTGGCCAAATGCAGTGGCTCATACCTGTAATCCCAGTGCTTTGTGAGGCCAAGGTGGAGGAGGCTCACTTGAGACCAGGAGTTGGAGGTTACAGTGAACTGTGATTGTGCCACTGCACTCCAGCCTGGACAACAAAGTGAGACCCCATCTCTAAATAATAATAACAATAACTCAACAAAAGAAAGTTTTCTATTTATGTTTATGCTGACTGGGTATTTTTACCTTATTTTGTATTTCAAATTTGGCATTTTATTGAGGTCCTGAGAATGTTCTTTTGGAGTCTACTTTTATTATGGGACATTCTAGATTATGTCACCAGTTTATCTAAACTGGACACTAAATATAAGATGGTTTTGGTGTTAGGCCAAAGACCAGGGGACTTGAAAAATGAAAACCTCACCTGACAGATTCTACTCTGTTTGTTTTCCTTCTTCCCAAAATCCATTATTATTTTTTGCTTAATCTCTTCTTCAATATATGGGTAAGCCTTTAATCACTGTTTTGGAGGTTCAGTTGACTTCTGTAAATAGAAGAAGAGTTAGTGTATTTGATCATAATTTCCAAACCACTTTAAATACTGTAACTTACTTGAAAATTAACCAGCTAAACTACCAAGTAACAGTGAATTCTTGTTACTTTCTCTTATTTGCAGGCCTGTTTCCTAACCCTCCTCATATTGGTTTTGAAAACTAAATTAGCCATTCAAAAAAAAAAAAAGTCTTAGACACTTTGAGCAAACAGTAGCTTCCTTGAAGATAGCATTTGTGTCTAATTCATCTTTTCATCTCTCCATTGTACCTGGCAGGATGTCTTCCACAAAGGAGACATTAATAAGTATCTGGTGAAGAAAGATTAAATGATTGAGAGTGGCCAGCATCTGCTATGTGATACATGTGACCCTTCATAATTATGATTCTGGATCCTTGGCTGCTGATGAGATTTATTGTGGCTGAGTTTAGTGATACAGATTTTGGCATGTAGATGATAGTCTCCAAAAACATAGAGATCATGTTTTTATTTTCAGTTTTGTCATTCACCATTTTATGTCTAGCCCTTAAGATTTTGCCAGACACATGGTCTATTCCATACTTGTAAAATAATGAATGAATTCCCAAGAGCATCACTTGTTATTGGTTAGTAGACTTTCTAATAGTGAGAGATGGAACCGGAATTTGAAAGAAATAATGGAAAATGGTTAATATCTTATGAATTTTAAGTTACTTAATATATCATAGATGTGGGCATCAATTTTGAGAAACAGGACTCTTCTGTTCAACACATACTTCAGCAACTATCGACACTTGTTTTCAAGTATTCTCTTCCAATTTTAAGATGCCAGTTCACCTTTCAGATTTGGAGTATTTTGTTGTTGTTAGTTTATTATGGTAGATTTCTTGCTAAAGTTATATTTAAAGTGTGACTTCCTAACTTTTAGAGGGGGGGAACTTTTGTTAAGATGGTCCTTTTGGAACCTTAATGAAAAAACACACCTTAGAGAAGGTGAATTTAGAGTTCTGCTAAGCACATTCGTTTAATCTTCTATTATAAACTGATTTTGTAATATTTTATAAAATTGTCTCACTGGTTGATTTCACAATATAAACTGGGAGGGTTCTTAGGATTCCTTGGGTTGGGTTAGAACAGGTTCAAGAGATGAAGATTTGTGTTGATAAGGGCTTGTTTCCAAACTTTTGTCCTTGGCATGCTGTTTGTTAAGCCATCACATGTTTGAAAGTTAAACCTTGAATTGATGCTATGGTTTGCATTTTAAAAAATGTATTTTATTATGGTGAGAATACGACATAAGATCTACTCTCTTACCACATTTTTAAGTGTACAATAAAGAATTGTAAACAGTAGGTACAATGTTGGATAGCAGATCTCTGGCACTGATTCATCTTGTATAATTGAAACTTTATGCCACTTGATTAGCTCTTTCCCATCCTTCCAGCCCTGGTAATCACCTTTCTACTCTCTGATTCTATGAGTTTGACTCTTAGGCGTGCATTTTTGTTTTTGCTATAAGCATCTGTCCTGTTGCTATGCCAATCATTTATTTACTCTGTAGTTTTGGAAATGACCTGCTTCCAAAGTGACCATGCGTCTCCTTATGTTAAAAAACTGCCATATGGATAAAGGGCAGTTAAGACCTTTACAACTGGTAGAAACCAAGTAGAAAATTCAGTTTAAAGGACCAAATTATGTTGCAGCTGCTCTGAGGAGGAGATTTGTTGCCAGAGCATGAGTGTTTTCATAATTGTTTGTGATCAGAAAATTCAGAGCTCTGATTTCTGCATTAGCCCTAAGTCTGCCCTTTGGCACCTTCATTTAGTGACTGGATCATTCAAGGCTGAGCCTCAAGGGCCAGCATTTCTCCAGTAATAATATAAAATGGGCTGATGTTGCAACCTTAACTCACTCTGCTGAATTGGGCATGATTAAAGTCTCAAGGCTGCATTAATATGGATTTTCTGTTTCTATGTACAGCAGTCTGTTATCTCACTATTTTCCAGTTTGCCATTTTTTGAAAACAAAGATGGAAAATTCTGCTGATGAATTTTTTTTTTTATCTGTCAGCACAACAGCATTTTTTTGGCTTAAGAATATGAGAATAGCACCGGGCAAATGAATGCAAACATTACAGTTTATGTGGACTCTAGCCTGTTGTCATGTCAATCTTGTTATTTAGGTAAATAGTGTGCAATTTTTCGCCGAATCAGCAGCCAATATGCTGCGAGCCATTTTTGTTTTAGTTCCATTATTGGCTGGTAACACTATTAATGAGACAATAATTGGGAAATAGTAGTCATTGTTCTCATAAAACACGATCCTTGTGTTGGAACCACAGCCAGGCAGAGGAGTTGCATATGCAGACTGCAAGGGAGGAAAGGATGAGTAGCCAGTGTTCCCAGCTTTTAAAATCATCAGACCCCTGCTGCTTAAATTGCCCCAGCTGTTAATGCTGGAACCATTACAGTAATGGACTCAGCAAATGAAGGAGAACGAAGACACTCACACTTTATTACCAGAGGGGCAATTTTCTCTTCATGTGTAATAGCAGCGGTGCCTCATATTGATCAGACCATCAAGATACTAATCCTCTGTAAAATTACTTGTTATAACTGAAAATGTGTTAATCCAGATCAGTCTGTGTCCTGTCTACTTACTATTGAATACAGACTATTAGATGCTTTATTTTTCATGATTTAAAGGCTCTGCCCTGAAAATGGTTGCCTTTTCCCTTGCAACACTGAGTGCTTAATCTTAGCTATAGCCCAGGGTTGTCTTTTTGTTTTAAACAGAACATCACCCACTTAATTAAGGAGTGAGTGTCTGTCTTGCTGTCTGAGTTATGCTGGTGTTTTATGTTCCTCTGGATTTATTAAGCATCTTGTTTTACATTCAGTCTGTGGTTTGTGCTGTAAATAAAAATAGGCCCATCTTGCACATATTAGAAATTTGCAGGTAGCAAATGTCAATAAGTACCAGGGACTTTGATTTATACTTCAGGCACCAGGTTGTGGTTTGTCGATTGAACCCATAGGCAGGATGCATCCTGGTGTCTTCTGTGGAGGAGATGTGTTTTTGCATTGTTGTCTGAGAAAGTTTATATTTATTTCTGCATCCTTGGTTCAGTAGATTGCTTTTTAGACAATGAGGCATATCCACTCCCCCTCTTACGTCCTGTGAGAAATGACTACAGCTAAACGTTATTATGAGAAGACCCATTAAAAACTGATTTCTGTCTTCCTGAATATTTGGAATTTTGGGAACTTTGTAAAATTTCCATTTTTTTCATTATAATCTCTTTCTACATACCTTATATGTTTATTTGTATATAGACTCAGATGCCCTCTTGGCAGTATATTTATTCTAATATGTTGTTACAGCTCAAAGCATTTGTGTGACATTCTCTGTAGAGTTCATTCAGAAATACTTAATTAGCACCCTTTGTGTACCAGGACTTGCATTACAGGCTGGAAACTTGAGGACGACTAAGATACAATCTTTGCCATTGAGGACCTCAGTTTAGGAGGAAGACAGGCATGTAAACAAATAATTGTAACAATGCAGTATAGTAAATACTAGTCTACTGTGAATGTGTACTTCTTGGGAGCATGGGCGCAGTAGTAAAATCAGCCTCACTGGTTTTTCTCGCTGTGTTATCAAAAGCAGAATTCTGACATCCACTTTGCGACTTGTTTCTGAATGACTCGTAGCTGTTTGAAAGAAATCTCTTCCTTCCTCACTGGAGACATGTTTACTATCCGAGGGGGATAGTCAAAGGAAAGATTTCCAAAAATGTTTTGATCAATGACCACATCTTTGGATATGTATAGAATTTCCCAAGGAGGCTACTTGAAAGGAGATAGTGCTTATGTTGTTTATGTTCTGGCATTTATGTTATAAATCAGTCTTAATGCTTTAGAGTATAGTTTATGAGGAGAAACGGTAGCCAGTGGTGGTTAAGAACATGGATTCCTTTCGCTCTGCTGTTTACTGGCTGAGTGATCTTGGGCAAGTCACCTAATCTCCTTGAGCCTCAACCTTCATCTGTAAAATAGGGATCATAATAGTTGTGAAGATTAAATGATTTAATATATGCAAAGCATTTAGAATATTGTTGGGGTAAGTGCTGTATAAGGTTAGTTATTATTACTATGCATTTGACTATTAAAATAATGAAATTATTTTTCATGTGCAGCTTATGAAAGTCAGCTTCGTAAATATAGAACCACACTGTATATATAAGTATATGGTATATGAGATAGAGAAGCATTTCTTAAATTTCTTAATGAATTTTTTTCTGATTACATAATAATTTTTTATTTTAGAAAAACTAACAAATACAGAAAAATATGAGGCAGAAAAAAGTCTCATAATTCTTCAGAGATAAATACTGTTTACAAAGATATATTTTAAACAAAAATTAGAATGATAATGTGTATATTTTTTACTCTGCTTCTTTTACCATCCAGTATATAATGAATATTTTTTCATATAATTCCAATTGTATAGTATTTTATCATATGGATTTTTTTCCATTCTATCATAGGTTATCCTTTAGTGAACATTCTTGTACATAAATCTCTGCAAGTCTTTGGAATGTTTCATAGGATAAATTAAATGGACAATTGTATGGGCTAACTTTTGTTAAGATTTTTGCTTCTCATTGTCAAGTTGCTACCAGGGAGGTAATGCCAGTTTCCAATTTAAGAAGCAATATGTGAGAGTGCTTATTGGTACATCCACTGTAATACCGGGAATTATCAGAAAACAAAGATATTTGCCAGTTTGGAGGAGAAGTGGGAACTTGTGGAGGTAATTTGTATTTTCCTAATTATTATATTTGGTTGAATTTCCTCCCACCATTTATATTGGCAAAATATAGTTCTTTTGTGATTTGTTTATTCATATAGGCTTTGTTCATTTCGCTAACGTGTTTGTCTTTTCTTACTGATTTGGAAACATATTTTGTAGATTAGGGATGTTATTTACTAATCATGTGATAGAAAGAATTTTCCAGTTTGTTTATTGCCTGACTATATTTTTGTTTTTCAGAAGTTTTCCTTCATTTATAATTAGAAAAACATTTTCCCCCTCAGTATTAGATTAACAGTCATTTACATGTTCTTCTGGTTATTAATATTTTATATATTTTTTCATATAATTGTTAAAATGTGTCTAGACTTTGTTGGTGTTATGGTATGGAGTAGATGTGGAAATTTTTCTTCCCTAAGGCCGATCAGATATTGCTGCTTGCATTTACTGACTTATCTTTTACGTACTGATTTGAATGCTTAAATAATCAGATCTGCTTTTTATCCTGTTTGTTTTTACTTTGATACATCATTTTAATTGCCATTGTTTTATAATATCTTTCTATATTTGGCAGCATAAGGCCCCTATAATTAGTCTTTACTTTCAAAAATTCCGTGGCTCATCTCTTGCATTGAGAAGACAACCTAAATTTTTTCCCAGGTAAATTTAAAAATCACTTTGTCAAGGTCCTCCATGTGCCCTGCCAGTCTGTTGGTATTTTAATTGTTATTGCATTAAAAATATACGTTAATCTGGAAATAACTGAAATATTTATGGTAAATGATTTTTCTCATTCAGTAATTATCTGTCTCTACATTTATTTAAGTTTTATGATCTTCAGAAAGTTTTATAATTTTGTTCAGTTACGTGGGTATTTTATATTTTTGATTACTATTTTTTGGTTACTATTGCAAATGGGATATTTAAAAATTGTGTTTTTTAAATGATACTTAAGAAGGTTTTTTATGTGTGTGCTATTTTTGTATTTGGCCACAATACAGAATGCGTCCCTGTCATTCTAATATTTTTGGATGATTTTCTTGGGTTTTCTGGATATAGACGAGGTAGATCATCTAATTATCTGCAAATATAATTTGTTTTTTCCTCTTTCAGTAATTATACTCTCCTCTCTTTTTTTTCTTCTATTATTACCTTGTCTAGAACCTCCAGTCGGTAGCAGTTATAGCAGATAGTCATGTCTTCAACAGTTATACTTTGGGATTCTAATATTAAGTAAAGTGGTAGTTGTTGGCAGTTGTCTTTGATTCTTACTTTTTTTTTTTTTTCGGGGGCTGAGGTTGAATTTTAATGAATTTTAGCAACATTTTTTGGATATCTGTTTAGATGGTAGTATCTTTACTTCTCCTGATAAAATGTAATTTATTAGACTTTCTAATTATGGTTCCTTGGGATAAAGCCTACTTAGTTGTATTATGTAGGTCTTTTAATATATTGCTGAATTCAACTTTTTAGTATTTCAATTAGGAAAGTAAGATGGGTCAGTACAGCGATTCTTATGGAAACTGCAGAGTGGTACTCCAGGGGTTGAGGGTACATCAGAATCTTTGAATGGGTCCTGTATAACATACGTGTTGAACATAATTCAAGCTACAGTTTGTAAAGCCTAATAAAGCATTTTTGGCTGATGGGGATAAGATCACAGTAGAAGAAGGTAAAGTGAGTAAAAATACTGAGAAACTCCTTTGTGTGCTTTCTTTTTGTCAAATTTGGTATCGTATTATGCTAGTGTCGTAAAATGACTTGCAGAATTTTCCTCCTCTTTCTCTGCTTGGGAGCCATTTACAAAGCATCAGGATTATTTGCCTGTTGGGAGTTTGAACTTTACTTCTTCTTTTTCTTTTTTCTTTTTTTTTTTTTTGAGCAGAGTCTTGCTGTGTCACCCAGGCTGTAGTCTTGGCTTACTGCAACCTCTGCCTCCCAGGCTCAAGCAGTTCTCCTGCTTCAGCCCCTTGAGTAGGTGGGATTGCAGGCATGCACCACCACGCCTGGCTATGGTCTATTTAGTTTAATTCTTGAGTAAATTTTTGTCATTATATCTTAGCAGGGCAGAGTTTTACAGTTATTGACATGGCATTGAACATAACATTCTCTGGTTTACTAGGATAGAATTGTGTATAGTTTTATAATTTTAAAAATTTCATATTCACTTTTTCCATCTTCTTTTAAATTATAACTTTGTATATTCATGTCTTCTCTTTAAAAATTGACTGTATTTGCTGGTAGTCTTTTTTTTTTTTAAACAAGCTCTTGAATTTGTTTATGCTCTAATTCATTAATTTCTACCTTTGTTTTTATTGCTTTCTTTGTCCTGCATTGCCTAAGCTGCTTTTGGCAACATCTTGAGATGAATGCTTACTTAGTTCATTTTTATTCTTTTTTGTTTAATATGGAAAGTATTTCAAAATCTTGAAGTAGTTTTCTTTTCTGTTTCTGTATCAATTTTTGCATGTTTTTGTAGCGCTTATTCAGTATTCTAATGAGTTTTTTCATTTTCTTTCTCATACTTCATGTATACAGACTGTATTTTATTTTTCTTTGTACCCCAATGTCCACAGAGTTTTGAACACAATAGGCACTGAACTAATGTTTCCTGAATGAATACCATGAATACCCCCATTTCACTCCACACAAGTAGTAAGTAGCCTGCTATAGTTAGTGGAAGTTTAGTCCTCCAGCTACCAGTGCACATCACTGGTAGCTGGAGGGCTAAACTTGGAGTCTCACATATGCCACTTACTAGGCATTACCTTGTGTGAGTCCTCCAATCTCTGTGATGTTTCATCTGTAAAATGGGGATAATAACTCTCTTCCCTGCTTCATCTGAGATGTCATCAATAAGATAATAAATGTCAAAGAACTTTGAATACTAACAATGTTATGTAGATATAAATATGATTTAAAATAGATTTTTAGCATTCTTATCTCATCTACCACTTCTCCGCCTCTCCACCATGTAGAAATTATCAAGTTCTTAGGAACAGAAACTTATTTTTAAGTAGACAATATCGTACATATTCATGAAGTACATAGTGATGTTTTGATACATATCGTGCATAGTGATCAGATCAGATCAGCATAATTAGCATATTTATCATCTCATTTATTATTTCTTTGTGTTAGAAACACAGAAACTTAAAAAGATATATATATATGTGTATATATATATATATATCTGTGTCTTCTGAAGTATCTAGCACAGAACTTTGTTGACAGATATACAGTAAATGTTTGTCGATTGAATGTTTTCTGAGATGTACTTTTCTTTTCCATTTCTTTTTTTCTTTGAGACAGGGTCCTGGGTCCTGCTCTGTCACCCAGGATGGAGTGCAGTGGTGCAGTCATAACTTACTGCAGCCTTGACCTCCTGGGCTCAAGCAATCCTCCCACCCCAGGATCCTCAGTAGCTGAGACTACAAGTGTGCGCTACCAAACCTAGCTAATTTTTGTACATTTTGTAGAGACTGGGTCTCACTATGTTGCTCAGGCTGGTTTCAAACCCTTGGGCTCAAGCTATCTGCCTGCCTTGGCCTCCCAAAGTCCTAGGATTACAGGTATGAGCCACTGCACCTGGCCTGAGACCTACTTTTCAAACATGAATTACTAAGTGATCCTCAGTTGGACCAAGACCTAGGAGCCTTGCCCCAATCACGTTGCTTCTCCCAGTTTACTCGGGTTGACCTACACAGCTACATCAACACACAGTCTAGTGAAATGCACATGTATAACTTGAGGATGTCAACCTTTTGGCACCATCTCATTTCCTCTGCAGAAGATCAGCTAGAGACATTATACTCTGTTCCTGAAGTATAGACTAATAAAATAGTGGAGTTGATACAGATTGATAACAAATTATAAAATTGGTAAAAAAATTTTCTATTTTTATACAATTTAGTACAGCTATTAATATTTTTTAAATTTTTTTCTCAATTGGATGAAAAATAAATGTATGATTATTCCTTCCCTTTCAATTGCAGTTACATTTTCATTGTTTCTCTTGCACTGAGATTTATTTTTATTTTTAATTTATTTTGTTTGTTGCTATGGAAGGGTGATAATTGTATCAAGTAAGTCTCTTTTACTTACCTGAGAGGTCCCACATTCTTTGGGGAAATAAATATCATCATATAAGTCAGTCTTAGGTTAACAGGTTGTTTTAAAATTACTAAACACTGTCTAAATGCAGAGTGATAGTATTTTTCTGGGTAGGTATTACATACCCTCTTTTCGAATATTGGTCACTGAAGGATTTCACAAACCATTGACATTTCAGCATTATGACATTTCAGCATTATGAAGAGCAATGTGCTCTTCTCACCCTCTGCCCCCATATTTTTTTAAACCATTCATTGCAGTAGGAAAAACTATAATTTTTTGAAAACAGAGATACTTACCCTTTACGCTGCTTTTAAAGATTCCTGGGAGACTTCATATCTCAGATAATTGATACTAAATTCTGCTTGGTTGTTTATAAGCTCAAACTTTGGAGATCTACAAAAAGAGTTTCATCTGAGAAATAAAAACTATTTTAATGATTGTATGATCCACCAGACCCTGAGGTCTTTTCTTAAGTCCCTCCTCTTTCATGAAGCGTTTGAGGATTATTCCCTTCATCTCTTTCCTTACCGACTTTATTTCCTGTGTCAAAAAGTATGATACTAACGGTAAGTTTGTGTATGGTACACTTACTGGTGTATGGTTGACATTAGGTCATATTAAATTTTACATTTTATGATTGCTTATATATAGTAGTGTTTTATACACAGTAATTCTCTTTTCCCTATGGGGATTATAAGATCCCTCTGGCTGACAACACTGCTATAAATTTATTTTTTGTGTCTAGTAAGATGCTACAAATGTGGCTGACTCTCAGTATTTCTTGTCAGATGGAAACATATATAGACTGGAAGTTAGACTTTGGTTTTTTTTGTTTGTTTGTTTGTTTTACTTTACTGAACAGTTATTTAACCTTAACTCTCAATCTGCTCTTCATCACCAATAGAAATATTTTGCTTAGAAAATGTTTTGTATAGGCCAGGCGTGGTGGCTCATGCCTGTAGACTCAGCACTTTGAGAGAACGAGGTAGGTAGATCACAAGATCGTAGTTCGAGACCAGCCTGACCAACATGGTGAAACCCCATCTTTACCAAAGATACAAAAAATTAACTAGGCGTGGTGGTGTGTGCCTGTAATCCCAGCTACTTGGGAAGCTGAGGCAGGAGAATCGCTTGTACCCGGGAGGCAGAGGTTGTAGTGAGCTGAGGTTGTGCGATTGCACTCTAGCCTGGGTGACAGGGTGAGACTCCATCTAAAAAAAAAAAAAAAAAAAAGTTTTGTGTAAAACCGTATGCCAGAATAGATCTAAGGAAACTGCATTTGTAGCCATAGGAGAAATCGTAGATTTTGGTGGCCCTTTACCTATCACTGTGTTTTTTAGAAGAGTTATGTCTGAACCACCTATGTGTCCCGATTCATTTTGCCATTTCATCTACTGCTCTTCCTCCTGTTTTTATTTAAGACTATAAAGTTACTTTAGTGTAACTGCTGCTGTCACCTTTGCCCTTAGCTAATCAAATAGTTTACCTTGAGGGAAGCATTTATCTCCCACTTTCATTATTATTATTTTTGTAGCTGTAAAGATATATATTTTATGTCTGCAGAAGGCTGTAACGGTGAAACGAGGTATTGATCTGCTGTATTTAGCAATTTCTTTCCACCTTGCCATCAATAGCATGTCAGCATCTGTCTGTACCGTGGTTGACCTCACAAATAGCTCTTTATGCTCCCATTGGATTCAAATGATATAGTATGCTGAAAACTAAATCAATGAATGATTATAAAGTTTTTAGTATTATTTCATGACCTGGAGGCAACTGGTACCCCTTGCACTGACAGTTCAGTGTACAATGAATATGGTAAAATGAGTGTGTCTGGCCTTTGTTCTACTGAAAGGAGGAAAATGGGTCACCTGGTTGGGTCAGCTCATACTTCTAATGATCACAAAACACTTAGGCACTTCAGTTAAGCATCTCACTTTACAGAATCAGGCAGAGAGAAGAGCAAGACTCCCATTTAACTTTATTCCCCATGCCTCATCACAAGTGTGTAGCAAATGTTTCTAAAATTATTTGAGCTCTAATCATATAGGCTTTTGCTTTCATTTATAAAAGAAAGACAAGAACCCAAAACTAGATGCTTTGTCACTCTGTCACCAAGGATCTAACGAAAAGACACGTAGTAGAAGGAGGGAGAGTGGTAACCTTGGTTTAGGTCTAAGGGGACTCTTGATTGCTGTCAGCACCTGGAACAAATACCAGGATAGGGTTGTTGGGGCCATATTTTCCATTTGTGGAAGTTCCTACTCACCTCCACTGATCTGTGGAACACTGAAATAGCAGGAGCCACTCATTTGCCTGCTTTTGGATGTTGCTGAATTCAGCATCATCTTGAAAAGTTCTTGCTGAATCATGCATTCAGATGAAAGATGTTTTAGATATTAAACTTGACATTTGGGACATATGGAGAGATAGAACAGGGTGATGGTGGGTGAACAGGGAAAGTAGAACCCAGCAGCTGTCATTCCTGATCTTTTGAGGATATGAATCAAATCTATTTCTTTCTAAGAAATGCCATCCTGATGTACTCCTTTGTCCACCAGCCCAGTAGAAAGTTTGACAAGGAGTATTGGGGAGTTCACATATTAATTCATTTCCCATACATTTATTGGATGAATAATGTCTGAATAATACTGTATCTTGGCTTTATTCCTTATAGATGATGGGTTATCTCCTTTCCCCAGGGTCACTTAAGGAAGGGTGGGTGATAGTGATCAGAGCTTCAAGATGTTGGTCTACACCAGTGCTGCCATGAGGTCAGGAGTTTGAGACCAGTCTACAGTGCTGCTGCTGGTGTAGACCAATACCTTTATATAATGTTTATTTTCAAGTTCATTTGTACCACTAAAGACTGTCTCTGATGAGGGCCACTAGGGCTCTATCTGTAATTAGAAATTCTATTGTTGAGAATTATTACTGTGTCCTGGGTTAGAAAGAACAGATACGAGGGCTAGCTCCTTCTCTTGAATGTTCATGGAAAACTGTCATGCTGGGCTTTAGCAAATCCAGAATGTGTCTACCTGCCTTATTTTGGCCAACTGCCATTATTCCCCCCAGTAAGATATTTGCATAGGGGAAATAATGGGTGGATTTTATGACCATTTCATGTCCGGTCAGTTTCTCCTCCTGCATGAAAGGATGAAGTGTGGACTCTTCATGTAAAGTCACAGAGCCGGAAGCCCCAAGGAAGAAATTTAGCTTGGTCCTCTGAATCTGGGATTGAGAACAACAAACTGAGGCACGATACCCCCTGTTTTCTGTAGTATAGGAAATTGCTGGTAATTTAATACTTTGAGCATTGAACTTATTCAAGTCCAGTAAAATTTTCTTAGGATCTGCTCAGGGATCTGCCTCTCCTAAATTCTTGGGTTACTTTTGTTATTCATTATGGATCTGTGACTAATTAATCAGCTAAGCTGTTTTTGAAGTCATTTTAATTTTTGTTCTGTATTATCCTTTAGGAATATGAGTACCGTTAATACTCTGTGATGTCTAAAGGAGTACTTCCTTTTCATTTGTCCTGTGGTGTCTGAAGGAGAACTTTCTTTTATTTTTCCTGTATTAGTTCACATTATACCGTGAGGTTTGCAACTCAGGCCTAAATATAGGATTTGGGAAAGATGTTCCTGTCTCTCAATTCAGTCTTTGTGTACATATATACCTGAATATTAGATAAGGAATTCTCCCACTCAGATTATGCTGCTGGAAAGAGAAGTCACTTCATATTCAAATCTTTATCAAGTCTTTTGTATTGTGGAATGCTCTTCACTGTGAACAGCATTATTTGATCAGCTATCCAAATAGTATGTGTGTACTTATGGCTTGGAATATTTTTCTGGATCAAAACTATATGTAGTAATCTGGATTTATGCACCATAATTTCTATTTTTGCCTAAGAGTGGAAGGTTGCTACATGCTCATATATTTCTTAAAATAATTTATGTTTTGCTGTCTGCAGATGTATATTAGAAACTGCTATATTCTTGTTGGTAGAGAATAGGGCAATTAGTTGACCTTTGTTCATACAAGCTTTGATAGTGGGGTGTCTTGGCTTTGTTCCTTGTAGATGATGGCTTATTTCCTCTCCCCAGGCTCACTTAAGGACGGGCGGGTGGTAGTGATCAGGAGTTAAAGAGTGACTAGTGTCTCTGGTGTAGACCCACACCTTTATATAAAATCATTTTCGAGTTCACACCTCTAAAGGCTGTGTCTGATGAGGGCCACTTAGGGCTCTGTTTCTTAGAAATCCTATTGTTGATGAAAAAGCTATAAGAAGACCTGTCCAACTTAATTCTTGATCTTAGCTAGTCACTTAGTGACAATCATGTGGCCTGTAAATGAGATAAGACATTTCTTTTTATTCAATTAAGGTAAAGAAGAAACCTCTTTACAGGTTATATGTTAATACATACACATCTTAATGCATTTCCACTACATAGAAAAGCAATAAGAGCCCAAACTTAGAATTGTGTAAGGAGGGGTTTGTGTCATATGCTGGACTCTGAATCATTTGTGGACTACAATTTTATAAACAGACTCTAAAATAAGATAAAATGTGTCGATGAACTGTGTACTTAAATTACATTATTTTCATTAAATAAAATTCTATATATACACAATAATATTCTTAGTTTTCATAATAGTATGGTCATATTATATGAAATTAGTCCTTCTTAAGATTATTTTCTTTTGTAGACATTTAGGAACTTTCCTAGAAAATCTGTATCCAGTTTTTTCCTGTGCCATTTTAGATTATATACTTTATCAGATACTCCCTAAAGAAGAATAAATTAATTTTGCATTTTCTTTCATTTTTTAGAATTTGAGAATGTGTATGTGTCTGAGGCTACCTCTGTGTCTAAAAGCAGAGCATGCTTAAAACCATGACTGAGGAGTTATGCTTAACGGTATACTTTGCATGCATTTGTGATTTGAAATAGGAAAAAAGTCAAATTTGAGACAGCTTGAATGGCATGCTGTCAGTCTGGAACTTCATGAATTGGCAATGGTCTCATTTAGGACCTTCAGATGTGTCTCTGCCTGGACAGAATGAGAACATTTTGCATGTTCAGAAGGAGACAGCCACTCCTTGCTGCTTCACAATAGGCAGTGGTGCATGACAGTTGCCCTTCATTGCTGGCTTCTTGGAGCTTAACCTCTGACCCTCCACTTAGTCACTGTGCAGCAGTTGGAGCAGGTTGGAGATGTTGGTGAATGACGGGCATTGGCCTGCAACGTGCTTGTCATTATTTGACTGTCAAAAGGAGCCTGCCATTGGTTTCCATCAAGGTTTGAAACCTCTGTGCAGCAGTCCATATTACTTAACTTCCAAGGCTGTCAACAGGATGATCAAATGTGCATAAAAAAATCAGAGTGCTGAATATATCTTCAATCAGGAGACAGAAGTTTCCCCTCTTCTTTTCTTTCTTTCTCTCTTTCTCTTTTTATTTTTCTTTTGGCTAAATATATTCAGATGACTTTCACAGGGCCAAGAGGTTGAATCTGTTGCTGTGGTGAGAAAAGTAAACTGTTGTCTCAAGTGGTCTAAGTTTCAAATAGCACAATTTAAATCTGAGCAGCTCTGCTGGCTAAATTCTCTGACTTGTCTGGCATGTTCTGTCAGCTTTCAGCTGTTAGTTTAAGGGACTAGATGCTAGTCCAGTGGTGCCTGGGGTTAGCTCACAGGATGAAACGTTCACTTTGGTCTTTATGTAGTGTTGCAAAGGGGTGCAGAGGTCTGTGTATGTGATTGCGAATGAAAGGGCTGATTTTGGATGTACGATTACTATCTCATTTAAGACTTTTTTCCACATGGTAGAGTTCAAACTGGAATTTTAATTGATCTGATCAAGTCTTAGAAACTTAACAGGTCAGTCTTATGCAATTTTTTTTTAGACATAGAAAAATATGACAGCAAAAGCCATTTTTTTTCCTGTAAATTTGTAACTCTGTATTGAAAAACATCTTGAAGTGGAAGAGGATGAACCTAACAGTATTCTGGAATTGTATGGAAAGTGTTGGTTTGCTTCTAGCCTTGTGCAGTGGATGGTTTGGGAGTCACAAGACCTGAGTTTTAGTTTTGCTTCTGCCATTTTCCAGCAGTGTCACTGTGTATAAGTCACTGAACCCCTTAGTCTCAGTTCTTCATATGGAAAAATAGAGATACTAATATGGTGAGGATGGAAGGAGGTACTGTTTATAAAGTACTTGCTTTTGTTAAGTACTGTAGTCACTTAGTAGGCATTCCCTGATCTCCTTTTTATCCTTTTCTTTTACATTCAGTGTTAGCAGGAAAGATAACAAACAGTAGTAAGGGGCCAGATACAGTGGTTCGTGCCTGTAATTCCAGTGCTTTGGGGGGCTGAAGTGGGAGGATTATTTGAGGCTGGAAGTTCTGCACCAGCCTGGGCAACATAGTGAGACCCTGTGTCTACATGAAATTAAAAAATTAGCCAGGTATGGTGGTGTGCGCCTGTAGTCCTAGCTACTTGGGAGGCTGAGGCGGGAGGATCCCTTGAGCCCAGGAGTTTGAGGTTACAGTGAGCTATGATCACGCCATTGCACTCCAGCCTGGGCAACAGAGCTAGACCCTGTCTCTTAAAAAAAAAAAAAAAAGTCACAAGATGATACTTGAGCTGAATAAACATTCCAGAGCCCGACACAGTCAATCTTTGTTTTCTGACTCTTTTTTTCTCTCATATTTCTGATTTTTGCTTATCATCACATTTTAGTCAAGCACTCAAACCACCAATCTGAGTAGCCTGCCTTCCTTCCTTTTCCTCTCCTTCCCTCTCTTCCCTTCATTCATTCACTCAACGAATATTTATTGAGCTCCTACTATGTGCCAGGCCCTGGTCTAAGTTCTAGGATACAGCCATGAACTAAATAGATATTATTTGGCTTCATGGAGTTTTCCTTCTGGAGAGAGAGACAAAAAGAAAAAAAAAAAACAAATAAATAATGATTTTTTTGATAGTTCTAAGTACTAAAAAAATTAGTGTGAGAAGATAAAGAGTTATTTTGGTTGGTCACAGAAGAGCTCTCACTGTAAAGTTCTTTCCAGCAGAGAACTGTTTGAAGGAGGAAGAGGGCCCTGAGAAGATGGGGACGGAGTCTTCCAGGCAAAAGGAGGCCATACTTCTTTTTTTTTTTTTTTTTGTGAGGGAGTCTCGCTCTGTCACCCAGGCTGGAGTGCAGTGGTGTGATCTTGGCTTATAGCAACATCCGCCTCCTGGGTTCAAGTGATTCTCCTGCCTCAGCCTCCTGAGTAACTGGGACTACAGATGCCCACCATCATGCCTGGTTAATTATTTTGTATTTTTAGTAGAGACAGGGTTTCACCATGTTGGCCAGGCTGGTCTCGAACTCCTGACCCCAAGTGATCCGCCCTCCTCGGTCTCCCAAAGTGCTGGGATTACAGGCGTGAGCCACTGCACCTGGCCAGGAGGCTACACTTCTGTCTCCTGCTCCTCTTCCAGTTGGGCACCAAGTTCTGGCCTTTGGCCTAATGTCTTTCCTTCTTTCATCTCTTCGTCTTCAGGCCACTGCTGTGTTCAGCACCTGTAGATTTCCCAAGGCTCTTGGCCTGTTTCCTTTCCACCTACTTCTTCCTTGCCATCTTAAAAAATATAAAATGGGCCAGGTGCCGTGGCTCACGCCTGTAATCCCAGCATTTTGGGAGGCTGAGGTGGGCAGATCACGAGATCAGGAGATGGAGAGCATCCTGGCCAACTTGTTGAAACCCTGTCTGTATTAAAATACGAAAAATTAACTGGGTTTGGTGGTGCGTGCCTGTATCCCAGCTACTTGGGAGGCTGAGGCAGGCTTGAACCCAGGAGGCAGAGACTGCAGTGAACCGAGATCTCACCACTGCACTCCAGCCTGAGTGACAGACTGAGACTCTGTCTCGGGGAAAAAAATAAAAAAAGTAAAATGACCCTGTCACTCCACTGTTGACAATTTCGTGGAGATTTGCCACTGGCTGCATGTTAAAATTCAGACTCCTGGGCTTGCTGTATAGGTTCCTGTTTTTTCAGCCTTATTTTTTGTCAGCTGCTAACCATGCCCCAACCCCAGCTTTCACCCCCATAATTTATATCTTATACTCCTACTGTTGGAAAGTGGTGTCCCCTGAACATATGCCTTTGTGCTTTTCTCTCTCCAGGCTCTTCTCCTCCCTTCTCATCGGCACCTAGAGAATGATGTGTCTTTCAACAAGGTCCACAAATGCCACCTCTTCTGAGACTTCTGTGATTCTGCCATCCTCAATGTTGTGTATACTTCCTTAGCTTTCATCTCACTATTGCTGTTTGTCCATTACTTGCTCAGTCCCTGAGCGCTTTGAAGACAAGAACTGTGCTTTTATTCCTCTCTTGTATTTGCAATATCTGGCTGAGTGTCGGGCATACAACAAGCACTTTATAAAATCTCACCTATCATGACCTAATCTTTAGAAATATTTAGGGATAGATTTACCATATACTTCAAATGTAAATATAATCAGATTGGACAGTATATTTTGAAGAGCTTTTCAGTCAAAATATTCCATGATTGATAGAGGTACTTCTTTCCTTAGGCCTAGTTTAAATAAACATATTGAAAGGAGAGTGATGCATGAAAACATTAGCAACTAATAGAAATATTATATATACTAACTTCCCCAAAACACCAGGATATAGTGTCAGTGAGCAAGTTAGCTCCAGATAAACTTTTATGTTGCTGGTTTTTTTTTTTTTTTTTTGGAGTTCTGCATGTGGTATATCTTTTTTCAAAGAAGATAGTATTAAATTTCATATTTCAATTCAGTAAGTAAATTTCATATTTTGTCTATCTGTCCATTTATCTCTACATTTTCCCAATTATACTGTATAATATTGTCATGATTTTTTTGTAATTTTCATTATTTTAGAAGGTTTTTTTTTGGAGACAGGGTCTCATTCTCCTTGCCCTGGCTGAAGTATAGTGGCACAATCATGGTTCACTGCAGCCTCGACTTCCCAGGCTCAGGTGATCTTCCCACCGCAGCCTCGTGAGTAGCTGGGACTACAGGTATCCACCACCATGCCTGGCTAATTTTTTGTATTTTTAGTAGAGACTTGGTTTCGCCATTATTGCCCAGGTTGGTCTCGAACTCCTGGACTCAAGCGATCTGCTTGCTTTGGCCTCCCAAAGTGCTTATATTACAGGAGTGAGCCACCGAGCCCAGCCTATTAGAAGCAATTTAATGCCAAACCAAAGTAGATTCATCATATGAAGACAATAATTTATTTAAAGTTTCCTCTATTGTTGACCAATTAGCTTGTTTCATTTATTTTATCAGCACAAATGATGCTGTGTTGAGTCAGTGGGTTTAAACATTTGTATGTGCATTTTTAAATGAATAAATTCCTAGAAACAGAACAACGGAGTTAAAGATAGGGATTTTTTTAAGGCTCTTGATGAATATTGTCAAGTTACCTTATGGAAAAGTTGTCCAAATGTTAGATATAGGTTGTAAAAAGGATCTTGCATTAGAATGTGTTTCTTAGATTACTTGTATATGAATTTGGGATCTAACGGGGAATTTGATATTTGAGAGGACATAGGAGAGTTCAGTAATGGGCATAAAGAGAAGAAAGAAATAGAAGGAAAGGAAGAACAAAACCTCGTTTTGAACTTCTCAAATGGTGTGTAGTCTGTGTTTTACTGATTTTCAGGCTGTCCTGGCCACCTGTAGGGATCTGCTTCTCCAGGTGGGGGCCTGAGAACAACTTAGCTTCTGTTGATATATTTGTTTGTATTTTTGGATAAAAGTTCCTTCATATTAATGCTTCCAAATTTGAAAAGTTTGAAAGCCACTTGGTAGGTCTCTATGTTTACTACTACCATTTTCAGACACATGATTCAAACGGGAATTATCTTGTTCATGCCTCTGCTGTTTGAGATGTCAGCCTCCTAGTTCATTGTTACCTTCTTTTTTTAAAATTTAATTTAATTTAATTTTTTTGACATGGAGTCTCACTCTGTAGCCCAGGCTGGAGTGCAGTGGCATGATATTGGCTCACTGCAACCTCCGCCTGCCGGGTTCAAGTGATTCTTGTGCCTCGGCCTCCCGGGTAGCTGGGACTACAGGCCTGCGCCACCATGCCCAGCTAATTTTTGTACTTTTAGTAGACACAAGGTTTCACCATGTTGGCCAGGCTGGTCTCAAACTCCTGACCTCAGATGAACCGCCCACCTCGGCTTCCCAAAGTGCTGGGATTACAGGCGTGAGCCACCGCACCCCAGTCCTCATGTGGCCTTATTTTTATTTTTTGTTTTGAGATGGAGTCTCACTCTGTCGCCCAGGCTGGAGTGCAGTGGCGTGATCCTGGCTCACTGCAACTTCTGCCTCCAGGGTTCACGTCATTCTCCTGCCTCAGCCTCCTGAGTAGCTGGGACTACAGGTGCCTGCCACCACGCCTGGCTAATTTCTTTTTGTATTTTTAGTAGAGACGGGGTTTCACCGTGTTAGCCAGGATGGTCTTGATCTCCTGACCTCCTGATCCGCCTGCCTCGGCCTCCCAAAGTGCTGGGATTACAGGTGTGAGCCACCGTGCCCGGCCCATTGTGGCCTTCTTAAAGGAACCATGTTGCTAACCCAAATGGGAGAGGAGTAACCTCCTGAATTAGGTGTTGTTACTGTACTTTACAAATATCCTGTTACCTCCCTCACCTCTGTATGGTTAAGGAAATGTGGTATCAAGTCACTTTCTAGTTACTACTCCTGTATGGGAACTGTGAAGTATCTTTTAGGCAAAGTAGAGGTTAAGGTACCTTAAGGGCAGGAACTTCGTATCTTGCTTTTATTAGCAATCGTGTCAACATGAACTAAAATGTGATGACCCACTTTCCCTTCTGATAAAAGAAGAATGACCTGCCTGGCATGGATGGAGAGAGGTGCCTGAGGCAGATTACATTGTCACCTCTCATAATAACAGTAGGCATAAGGCAAGGGGGTGTGGAAAGGCCAGCAGATTTCTATTTACCCATGGAAATGCTTGACATTTTTGGCTCCTGATGAAATGTGCTAAGAAGAGGGGAAAAAGGAGCATTGTAGCCAGGGAAGGAATGAATGAATAAGGAAAAAAAGGAATCTGGCATCAGGGAAGGAATGAATGAGTAATCAAAAAAAGGAATCTGGGGTCATATGAGACGTTTGAAGCCACGAAGAGCCTTAAATCCTAGCCCTGTAGCCGTCTATTGGCAGAGCCCTAAGACCTCAAACCATAGAGGGAGCCCCCTTTTCTGTCTTTTTAAATTTAACATATATTTGTTTAGAGCCAAGATCTCTGACATGGCTTGGCTGACTTTTCGAAAGATGAACTGAGGCCGGGCACAGGAGCTCACACCTGTTATCCCAGCACTTTGGGAGGCTGAGGTGGGAGCATCACCTGAGGTCAGGAGTTAAATGTATTTGCTTACTTGGCTTTGAGACCACAGTCTGATAATCTGGGAAAAAGTAGTTATTTTGAGATGGTCGAAATAATTTAAAGCTTTTTAAAGACAGTAATTGTGTGGTTTAACCTATCATCTTGAAATATGAATTATACAGAGATAACATTAAAAAAGGTTATATGTGACATTTCTAGGTGTCTCAGAAAAAGATTTGAGTTTGTCTCATGTCTACCATGGCAACACTCTTGAGTTATTATAAAGAACATTATGTAAGGATTTCCTCTAGAATTTTTAAATCTTAAAATGTAACTTACTTTAGCTTGACTAAAAAGAGGTTTAAATTAATGGGAAACTGGAAGAAAGATATAAAAGAAACAACAATAACACAGCAAAAACTTCACTAAAGTACACAGTTCTACAAATTATGCACGTAAGCACACAAATTTTACAAATTGAGGGTATTTGTAGAAATTCAACTCTCTCATTTGAATCAACTCATGACGGAACATATTTACGAAGTAAGTAAATGGAAAAATACCAAAAAAGCATTTCTTGGGTTAATGGTATTACCCAGGTCAAATCCATTAAGGAAGTTCTCTGCCAGACCTTTTGTTTTTTCTTAAGACATGAAGTTTTGCACTTGTTAATATAATTTGGGAGTGGTCAAGAAGCTAGGTGATACAACTTCAGATTCTGGATTTCTGGTCTATTATTTGGTTTTCTTATGAATAAGAGATTCAATCTTTTCTTTAAAGGAAGTAATTTAGATTCGTAGCACTGTCAGTTCTGTTCTGAATGTTATAAACTCTCTGTACAAAAATTTGAGAGGAACAGACATGCTCTGATGATGTGGAGAATCTTTAATGTTTCCAAAACGACAGTTCTCTTCACCTAGAATAGAAAGGTATAGCATTCACCTAATTGCAAATCCCAAATGTCTACACCTGAGGTTGGGTGGCCAGTATCACATGAAAGAGTTTTGTGCCTTTTTGCTCAGTATATGAGTTTGAAAAATGTTGGCTGTAAGTAACAGAATTTCCATTTAACAGTGGATTAAACAGTAATGACATGATTTTTCCCACATCATAAGCTGTCTGGAGGGAGGAAGTTCTCAACCAGCAGTGGCTTAATGATGCAATCAAATGCAGGTACTTTCTAGTTTTCTGCTCTGCCATTCTTTAGCACATAGGCGTTTGGGTCTTTTGACTTGTAACCTAGTGATCGCTGGGTTATAACAGTGCCAAATATCATGTCCTCATGTAACTGTGTTCAGGGCAGGAAGAAGAGGATGGGAAGATAAAAGAGAGTTTTTGTATCAGGAGGGAAATCCTTCCTGTAAGTCCCCTAGCACACTCTTTATTATGTCCTATTGGCCAGATCTGGATTTGTTGGTCATTCCTAGTTGCAAGGGAGACTGGGAAAAGAAGTATCTGGCAAAAGGGAATGAGATTCCTATGCTTGGCTTAGAGAGCCTATGATCTGTTCCTTGGAACTGGGCTCCCCGCTGCCCCTGTTAGCAGGGAAGCAGAATGAATAGCTGTTGAATAGGTAGCCAATGGCTTCTGCCATACTCAATTAACATATGACTGGAAATGAGATCTTTATCTTTTGTTCCACACTGGCCAAGGGATATGGCCTCTGTTACCGTGTAATATAACCCTTTGAGACAAATACATTTAAGACCAGGACTGGAACTTCGAATTATCCATCCAATACATTTAATTAACACTGACAATGTTCTAGGTTGTTGCTGGACATAGGAGATACTGCAGTGAATAAGATGGACAGTCTCTGAACTCATAGGGTTGATACTCTAGTAGGACCGAGCGATTAGGAAAGAGTTTCAATAGATATGAGGAAGGCACAGTTTGCTGTGCAGTGAATGCAAATCAGCTAACATGGACTCAGGGAGTTAGGGAGGGCCGCTAACTCCAGAGACACAGGATTCCGCTCATCTCGGAAAATAATAAGTTGATCACCCTCCTTTTGTTAGGTATTCTTGGAAATCCAAGCAAAAAACAAATCTACTCTTCATGTGGAATCTGTGGCAACTTGAGAATTATATTCTCAATTTCTCTTCATGGAGTGGGTAATTCCAGCAGCAGCTCAGGAAACAGTATAGCAGAGTGTAAATCGCATCATCTTTAAGCCTAGTCGGATGAGGTTTCTGCCTCAATCTCTCTGTGTAAGGAACAGGGTTTCTTTGAAAGTATTTTCGAAATACTCTATCATCAATTCATATTTCTAATTTCACCCAAGTCAATATCGAATCCTCTTTGGAAATCTTGGGGTCATCCTTCCTTTCTGTCACCTTCTATCTTTAGTCACCAAGTCTTTCTGTCTGTTAGTGGCTCTAAAATCTGACCCTTCCTTCTCTTTCTTACTGCCTCTGCTTTAGTTTCTTACTCTATAAAATGGAGATAATACATCACTGTGTAGATGCCATAATAGAAATAGCAAGCGCTTACAGCGCTAATCATTTTTTAATACATGTTAACCTTGTGAATAGGTCTTATTGTTATGTCCATTTTATGGATGGAGATGTTAAGTAATGTGTTCAAACTGCTCCAGCTAGCAGCTGGTAGAGTTAGGGGTTTGAACATAGGCTGAACTTCTGGCTCCTGAATCTGTGCTCTGTATTTTACTGAGAACCCTGTATTGTACTGAGGTACGTCATCTGTGTTCTTCTGTACTCTCCTATTTTGGGCTAAACCAGGTCAAACTCCTACCTTAGTGTCTTTGAAATGCTCCACTATCAATCTGTAGTTTCTGCCCTCACCCAAGTCAATATCGAGTTCTCTCTGGAAATCTCGGGGTCATCCTTCCTTTCTGTTACCTATCTTCTGTCACTCACCAAGTCTTTCAATCTGTCAGCAGCTCTGAAATCTGACCCCTCCTTCTCATTTCCACTGCCTCTGCTTAAGTTGAGGGTGTCTCAGAATTCCTCCTTCCAGCACAGTTGCAATAGTCTCAGAACTAATGTTCTTGCCTCTATTTTTCCCTTCTCCCCAACATCCTCTCTTTTTGACAATTTATGTTTCACATTGCTGACAAGTGGTTTTTCTTATTATTTAACTCTGGTTTGACTTTGAGTCCATGTAGGTCTTAAATGTATCCCTATTGGCTGTAGGATAAAAGTCCAAGTGCCACAGGTTTCCAGAGCACTATCTGATGTAACCAGCCTCGCCTCTCAGTTCTGACATTCTCCATCTCCCTGCTACCAGCTCCATCTATTTGCTGTGTATTTTGTCAGGGATGCTGTCTTCCACACTCATTCCCCTCCTCCCCCAGATTTATGTGGGGGAACTCCTTTTTAAGATTTAGCTCTAAAGTTTCTGCCTCTGCAAATCCTTCCCTTCCATTGTGCCCATTTATCACTTCAGTTTCTGGTCACTTTGTACTTGGCCATTGTGTTGGTATACTTGGTGTGATGGTGAGTCCTTGGAAGGCAGGAACCCAGTGTGCCCCTGTTTCTGTAGAGCACAGTGCAGTTTCTGCTAACAGAGGGCCTATCATAATACTTATGGAAGGGTTGATTGATGTCCTGAGAATATGTTTTTAATTTTGCATGGTGGATACATTTTATCTATTTGTGGGAAGGAGATTCATGAATAAGTACGTATATCTCTCTATATACATACACACATATATATACACACATATACAGTCATGCATTGCTTAATGACAAGGATATATTGTGAGAAATGCATTGTTAGGCAGTTTCATCATGTGAACATCATAGAGTGCATTTACACAAACCTAGATATGGTATAGCCTATTCTCTACTGTATCAGTACAGTTGCTATTTAGTACAGTAACTTGTATAGCAAGTTACTGTACTGAATACTGTGGGCAGTTGTAGCACAGTGGTATTTGTGTATCTAAACATAGAAAAGGTACAGTCAAAATACATTATTGTAATCTTATGGAAGTACTGTTGTATATGTGGTCCATTGTTGACTGAAATGCCATTCTGCAGTGCAAGACTGTGCATATGTGGATGTAAGAAGGATGCTTCTTGTCACCCAGCAGTAATATGAGCCATCGCTTATTTTGCCTATATAGTGCCCTTTTGGGAAACATTTTTATTGGCTCCCTTAGATTAACTTTATGAAGAGAGAGTATGTACCCTTCAGTCTGTTCCTCCCCCAGTCTACCCAATTAAAGGTGACTAGTCTTTTTTAGTGTTACTGAAATGTAACTTACATCATATAAATGGAATCATACCATGTGTGGTCTTTGTGAGTGGCTTCTTCTTCCACTTAGCATGATGTTTTCAAGGTTCATCTATGTTGTAGAATGTATAAGTACTTTCTTTCTTTTTTTTCTTTTTTGAGACAAGGTTTCACTCGGTCACCCAGGTTAGAATGCAGTTGCGTGATTGTAGCTTTTTTTTTTTTTTTTGGAGACGGAGTTTTGCTCTTGTTGCCCACGCTGGAGTGCAATGGCGTGATCTCGGCTCACCGCAACCTCTGCCTCCTGGGTTCTAGCGATTCTCCTGCCTCAGCCTCCTGAGTAGCTGGGATTACAGGCATGCGCCACCACGCCCAGCTAATTTTGTATTTTTAGTAGAGACAGGGTTTCTCCATGTTGATCAGGCTGGTCTCAAACTTCCCACCTCAGGTGATCCACCTGCCTCAGCTTCTCAAAGTGTTGGGATTACAGGCATGAATTTCTTTTAACTTTTTATAAAGATGAGGTGTGGCTATGTTGCCTAAGCTGTTCTTGAACTCCTGGCATCAGGCCATCCTCCCTCCTTAACCTCCCAAAGTGCAGGGATTACAGGTAATACTCTGTTATGGCTGAATAATATTCCATTATATGGATACATCCCACATTATCTCATTCATTAGTTGATGGACATTGGGTTGTTTCCACTTTTTGGCTATTATGAAGAATGCTGCTATGAACAGTTGTAAGGAGGTTTTTGTGTGGCCATATGTTTTCATTTCTCTTGAGCATATACCTGGGAGTGGAATTGCTGGGTCACATGGTAAGTCTATGTTTGTCACTTTTTGAGGAACTGCCAAACTGTTTTCTAGAGTGAGACTCCCACTAGAAATGTATTACGGTTTTGTTTTCTCTACACCTTTGTCAATACTTGTTATTGTCTATATAACACCGTATCACATTCCCACTAGCAGTGTATTAGTGTCCCAGTTTCTCTACATCTTTGCCAACACTTGTTATTGCCTATCTTTTAAAAACTTTTTTTTGAGATAGGGTGTCACTCTGTCACCCAGGCTGGAATGCAGTGGCAAGATCATGATTCACTGGAGCCTCGACCTCCTGGGCTCAAGTTCCCATGTCTGTCTCCTGAATAGCTGAGACTACAGGTACCTGCCACCATGCCTGGCTAATTTTTTGTATTTTTAGTAGAGACTTGGTTTCGCCATTATTGCCCAGGTTGGTCTCGAACTCCTGGACTCAAGCGATCT
>NW_012115722.1:992530-1003137 GCF_000951035.1 Colobus angolensis palliatus | reverse complement strand
GCTCTCCCCTATGTTGCCCAAACTGGTCTCAAACTCCTGGGCTCAAGTGATCCTCCAGCCTTGGCCTCCCAAACTGCTGGGATTACAAGTGTGAGCCACTGCATCTGGCCCTTGTCTATCTTTTTAATCTCTCTCATTTAATTCTCATAATTCTCCTACTATTATTTTTTAGATGAAATCCCCAAGACAACAGATTAAATAAAATGCCTCATATGTGTGAATGGAAAGAAAGAAGTGGTATGGATAATTCAAAACCACAGTTTATCCAAAAGTAATTTAGAAGTTTTTGAGTGTGTTTGATGTTGGAGATCATGTTTCCCACTCCCACATTAAAAGACAATTAGTATGATTGTATCTTTTTTGTCTGTGTTTTTTTTAATCATGGAGGTATAATCTCCTAATATAAAATGAACCATTTTTAAAGCGTTTGAAATGATTATTCTGAGGATGCCTATTTTTTAGTGATTGCAATAGTGATATTGTCTTCAAAAAATTTGCATGTACTTAAAAACACTTAAAAAAAAAAGAAGCAGTAATATGAAGTTTGATCTCCCAAGGAGCCATCATAGATCTATAGAGAGATCTCTATAGGGAACAAGAGTAGAAGTACCACGAGGCAAACCAAAAGTCACTTGTTTTAAAGTGATTAAGATAACCATGTTGACTTTTCTCCATACTTTACGTATAGCCTTTTCAAAATTAGAAGGCTATGTCTTCCTTGTTATTCTGACATGAATATTTAGCAGTGCCATCTGTAACCCTAGGATCATACGGTAAATGTTAACAAGAAGCACCAGAACTTGTGTTTTCCCTGTCCTATTGTTTTTCTACAAGAATGCTGACAGCTAGAGTGGCTTTGTGACATTGTGCCTACAAAGCTGAATATTACATGTGTAGTTACCTGGGTAGGTGTAGAGTGTATTTTTTTTTTTTTTAAGAGCAGGACATAGTGACTGGATGTCATCAGTTACATCTGTTTTATCATACTAAAAATTTTACATATATTTTGAAAACAGTTGCAAATTAGAATTTTCTAACTTGTATCTTTGTGTTATGTTCCTGCTAAGTGAAGAGAATATTTTCTGAAAATACGAAACTTCTAATGTGCATACAGGATTGAAGACGTGCTTATAGAATATTTTCTGGTTTTTCTTGCCTTTCTGCTTAGTGTGTCATTATCTTATTTTTTGAGGGGAAACATGCACATTTTACAGTAGGTTCTCCCCATCTGTTTCAATTCTTCATCTTGTAATGCTTCCTTTCAAATAGCTACATGATTACCTTCCACTTTAGGGGCGCTGAAAATGTTATCTCTGGCTCAGCTGACAGTTTTTATTGATGATCTGGTGGGAACCAGGTCTGTGGTTTTCTCAGAGCATTTCAATGTCCCAATACCGCACAAGAAGCTTTACTCTCTCCCCTGCACACCCCAGATGAACACAACTTTACTGTATATTCTAATAATAAAATACATAAACCATAAATTAAGACAAGGCTGAAAGGTTTAAAGAAGAAAGTAAAAGTCAACCTTAATTTTACTTTCCAAACAACATAATCACTATGGACATTTTGGCCTATAACAGGGGTCGGCAAACGATTGCCTGTGGGCCACATCTGGCCTGCCACCTGTTTTTTTATGGACCTTGAGCTGAGAATGGTATTTACATTTTTGAATAGGAAAAACATTATAGTAACAGTAACATTTTGTGACATGAGAAAATGGATATGAAATTCAAAATTGTTTCCACAAATAAAGTTTTATTGAAACATAGCCATGCTCATTCATTTACATGTTATGTAGACTGCTTTTATGCTAAAATGGCAGGTTTAGTAGTTAGTTGTAGGCCTTCAAAGCCTGAAGTGTTTATTATTACTATCTGGACCTTTACAGGAAAAAAATTGGCTGGCCCTTGGTCTATACCCTTCAAGACTTTTTCTGTGCATTTGTGTGTGTGTGTACATTTTGAAACAATGAGGTTATTCTATGTGCTTTTGTAATTTACCCTTTTTACTGAATATTGTTTACAAGTAACTTCTATTGCATTGTTTGTTTATTCCATTGGATTATAATCTGTGAACCACTCTGTTGCTCTTTTATTTGTATTGTACAAACCCATTAGATGTTACCTGGGGACAGTAATAATAATAGTAGTAGTAGTACTCACTATATGAATTAAAATTGATTTTAATTGTTTAATGAAATAAAGCTTTATTTTTTTCACATAATCTGAATCATGAGCTAGGTAGTGGTCAAGCTGCCCAAGAAGGTCATTGAGGAACCAGGATCTTTCCAGTGTCCTGCCATTCTCAGCATGCAATTTCATAGAAAGTTGGTGACTAAACTCTATTATTGTTGTGTATCAAGTTACCACAAGTCTTAGCAATCTGAAAAGACAAATGTTAATTACCTTACAATTTCCATGGGTCATGAATCCAGATACAGCTTAGCTAGTTGTCTCTGGCTCAGGGTCTCACAAAGCTGTTGGCTGGGAATTCACTTATTTCAAGACTTGACTGGGGTGGAGGGGATCCGATTCCAAGCTCACTCATGTACTCTTGGGAAGTGACAGACCCATACTGGCTGTTGGCTGGAGACATCAATTCCTTGCCACGTTGGTCTCTCCTTAGGGCAGCTTACAATATGTTTGTTAGTTTCTGCCAGAGTATCTGAGGAGAGTGGGGGTAGGTTACAGACTTTTTGTAACCTACTCTGGGAAGTAATATTCCATTACTTCTGCGGTATTCTGTTTGTTAGAAGTGGATTTCCAGGTCCAGCCTATACTCACGGGAGGGTGGGAATATCAGGAGGCGGGGATTATTGAGGGCCTTCTTGGAGGCTGCTTACTATATGGTTTCATTTAAACGTGGTGGGTGGACCTTCAGGCATTGGCCTGGCAGGAAGGGTCAAAACCAGCCCTTCCAGTTTTTCAATTAGAGCAATGCCATATGGCCACCCCGAGCTGCAAGAAAGTCTGGGAAAGCAAGTTTTTTGAGTGGCACATTGTTGCCCAGGTCAGAATCAGGATTTTGTTGATAAGAAAAATTTCGATAAGAGTCACTGGGTGGACAACAGAAGGCATCTACAATCCTTGCCTTCTAAGGTGGTTATAAAGGTTCAGTGAGGCAATCCAGCACTGATCTGGCTTAAAATATTCACTCAAACACGAGCTATGATTATTGCTCTTACTTAAAAATCACATAATATAGGTTTGAAAATTAGCTTGTTGACAAAACAGGATCCCTATGTGTTGATACTAAAAGAGGTAGCGTAAAAGGAAGAAAAAACATGTTGATTGGGTACATAGTATGCACCAGGCATTTTATTTATATGCAGTATCTGAGTTAATCTTCATCATAAGTAGGTATTGTTTACCGCACTTTATAGATAAGGAAAACAAGGCCCAATAATATTAACTAAGTTGTTGAAGGGGCACTTTCCACTAGTGTGCCTTGAGTGGGTTATAATTCGTGGAGATATTGGTTCCCTTAGTTCTTGGAATGGGCAGATGGGGACAGGGGTAACTGGAGCCCCTGGGTCTCTTCATCTCTAACTCTGGGAAGCCTCTTCTGATTACTCCAGTGTGTCTTGAAAATATAGTTTTCTGCACGCTCCATGATGTGGAAAAGGTTAGAGTGTATAACTCTATCCATGAGTAAGTGACAGAATTTGAATTTGAATCCAAGTGTGTATAATTCCAGTTGCCTGTCTCCTTTCCACTGTCAGGCTCTCACCAATCTATAGAAGCCTTGAATTTCCATTAGTCTAAAATAGGAGTTGAAATGCCCCTTCATTTGCTACAAAAATATTATATTTCTTCATTTTCTTGGATTATAAAGTGATTTAAGTTAACGTGATTTGCAGCTTCACTGTGGTCTGCATGGAAACTTATTTGGCCACTAGGTGGCGCGTTTTGGTTCTTTCTCCCAGTCGATAGGTGTGGCTTTGTCCTGTGCCACCGTCTTAGAAGGAACCTAAATTGGATATAAGGAAGACTAGACAACAAGGAGATCTGAAATGAATGGGACATGCCCTCTGATGATTCCAGTTGCCTTTTCATCCTTTACTTTCCACTCCTGCTCCTCCTGTGCTCATAGGCTGATGTTTAGGTAACAGATCTAGTCCCTGGAGCCTCAGATGAGTCTTTGATATCTCTTTCTCACTTATAAAAATGGGAAAGTGGGGGGAAAGAACTTTTGTCCTCATCTAGTATGTTAGGTAATAAAATAATTGTAACATGTTTGCAGATAATTTTAGGCACAATTTTTTAATACAGCTTATTATCGTGGGAATACTTGTGTTACTAGGCAGATAATGATTGCACGATTAATATTAATTTCCCTATTCTTTAATTTAATAATACAAGCTTTAACTTACATGTATTATCTCCTATAATCCTCATAGGAACCCTGCCTAGTTACCATTTTTTTCCCCTGATTTTAGAGATGAGGCAATTGAAGCTTAGAGAGATAGGTTAATTTGCTCCAAGTTTAATAGAGTTTGGTTGCTTTCAGATTTTTTTTCCTGTCTGTTTGGAAGTTGTTAATTCATTATAGTTGTGGGGAGAATTTTGACATAAGTCAATATATTTAAAATTCCTGTGAAATAATTCATAGAAAGTACTTCTGGAACCATAGTTTGGTTGCAAGCACAGACATCATTTTCTCCGGTTGTCTTGTAGAAGTGAGCAGTAGCTGGAAGTGGGCTCCCTTCAGGAAGGCTACAGGCTCTTTGCAGAATTACAAATTGTATACACTCAGGGATCACTTCCTTTCTCTTGCCTACAAATGCAGCACCCATTATCATAGAAACTGCAGGGCATTTGACAGCTTAGGTTTAGACTTGGAGCTCATAGAATGGAACATTCTTCTTCTTCAATTAGAGACACAGTAAAAAGATGGGAAGGCACCTAGGCCTAGGGTTTTCTTTGAGACTGCTGACTGATGTATTCTCTTTTACCCAAATTTAGATTCTGCATTAATCTCCAGATTTCTCCAATTGCCTTGAAAAAATAAATCAGCTCATGCTAGGTTTTCTTTAGTCACGAATACTTTAACTGTGCTTAGTATCTCTAGTTGACTCCCCAGTTGTGGTGGTGATTTCTGCAGACCATAGGAAAATGTATAACAAATGTGAGATGAGAGAGCCTTGTCAGGCAGGGGGCACTTACTCTGGGAAGTCAGAACTGGCAGTGGGAGCAGTCCCCAGCACTAACAGGCACACCCACAAGATCTGCCTCCTACACTGTCACTTCTACCTCTTTGTTCCCCTTCCAGACTCACTTCCTGCCAGTGATTTGTGACATATTTTGTAGCTGATCAAATGAGTCCCTGACACCTGATTGCTGAGTGCTTCTTGTTTACAGTTGCTTTCCAAGGACACCTAGACAAGATGGAAAGCTTAACGTGCAGTAATTAAATTTGCATCTGCTCTGTGACAGGACTCAAAGGAGTTTTCTTCCTCCCTCACGTATTGTAGAGCTCCTACTGTCTTTGACCATACAGCATCTAAAAAAGGCAGGATGTGGACAGGTAAACAAACATTGGTTCAGTCTACTGCCTGTCATTATAACGATGAATATTAAATAAGATCACTGATATCCCTTTCTTATTTGGCTTTCTACTCTTCACCTACTTGTTTTGCCAGATTGATAACTGATTTTCAATATAAGAACTATAGCTTGGAGGTGATTTAAAAAAATATTTTTAAAGGAAAACAAATATTGCCAAACAATCTGGATTGGTTTAACACCCATTGGATTGTACATTTCTTACAAATGCTTATGAATAATTCAGCAAAGCCAAATACAATCTGCTGGTGGTATCTAGTGTTATTCACACTTGCTAATGAATAATTCCCTTTGGCTTTTATAGGCCAGCTCTAAGGAATGACTTCTGAGACTCAGATGAGTTATTATTGGGCTATTTGTCAGTGTCCTTGGGGCATTGCGAGCCAAAGCCCAACTTGGCTGCCCACTCCACATACCTTCTCCAATTCTTCTGGGAAACATGCAGCTCCTCTCCGTCCCAGCTTTTTTAGCCCGAGAATGTTGCTATGAAAGAGACTCTAACAGAAGAGGAAATAAAAATAACAGAATTCAGCTCCACTATGATTGCATTGGTTCAGTTCCTTCATTGTTTCATTCATATAAAGAAATGTTTATTGGGCACCTTAAAAGCATTGCATGTCCACAAAGATAAGATAGATTTTTATGTGCAACATCCTCAAAGAAAGTAGAAAGTGTAGAGTGTATAGGAGAGGCATAGGATCCTGGAGGAGGATGCTCAGGGTCTTTTGTCAAAATGATCAGTTACCATTTTCTCACCATGTTCTCAGGTATACACTTAAATGCATATTTACCATTTGTGGTGTTGGGTGAGGCTTCCGTTGCTTTGGATAAATCTAAGATTTGATTAATCTTGGAACTGCTTAAAGGATAAGCCCTATAATGTGATCCCAGATATGACTGAGTGGCCCTTGTTCATTTCTGTTGCTCTGAAGTCAGGAATGTGGTGTGACCTGGCTTTACCAGCCTGGACAATCTAAGGATGGTGAACGTGGATTTATTTATGCCTGAGTGGTCTATATACTTACACCTTAGCAATCATACTGCGTAATGTATAACCCTGGGATCAGTGAGTGCATTCAGCCTTGGTGAGGTTGTTTCTGGCAGCCTGTATCCGTTTCAGTTTTCTCTATGCAACTCCTAAATTTTCCTTTAGAGGAGTGTAATCTTCCTCTGAGCACACTGGAAGATTACAGTTCCCAGCTTCCTTGCAGTTAGGTGGGATCATGTGATTAGTTCTAACCAATGAAGTGGAAGTGATGGGTATCCTTTCCTGGTCAAGACATTAAAAGCCAGTGTGCCACTTGCATTCTTTCCCTTTCCCTGCCACAGTGACCTTGGGGGCCTTGTGTTTCAGATGATGTGGTCTCCACTGGGCTGGTCCAGGAAAGACTGTGTGTAGTAGAGTCTATTCCCTTCCCCCATCAACATATTAGAGAGGTAACTTGAGCAAGACAAAGACCTTTGTTGCATTAAGTCCCTGAGCTTTGGGGGTTTATTTATTACCACAGTGTAGCCTGGACCATTGTCACTAATATAAAGGGATTAGTACAGGAAGAGCTGTGTGCTTGTTATCTAGGGCCTCATACTCAACATGATTTAGCCAGCTTTGGAGAATGTAGTTTCTTTTTTTTTTTAATCATTTTTTATTATAAATTGCCAAATCATAGTTGTAAATATTATGGGATGCAAAGTGATTTATAATTTATGAAAACAATGTGGAATAATTAACATATATATCACGTCAAATACTTACCATTCCTTTGTGGTTAGAACATTTGAAATGAACTCTTGGTGATTTTGAAATATATAATATGTTATTATTTACTGTATTCATCATACTGCAGTATATCTTAAAGTAGAAAAAACCTCCCAAACTTACTCCTCCTGTCTAATTGAGGCTTTGTACCTTTTGGCCATCATCTCCCCAATCTTCTAACCCTCCTAGCCTTGGGTACCCACCATTTTATTCTTTGCTTCTTTGAGTTCAGTTGTTTTCGATTCCACATATAAATGAGAATATGCAGTATTTGTATTTCTGTGCTTGGCTTATTTCACTTAGCATAATGTTCTCTCATTCCATCCAATGTTGCTGCAAATGACAAAATTTCTTTCTTTTTAAAGGCTGAATAATATTCCTTTGTGTATATATGTCATATTTTCTTTGTCCATTCGTCTGTTGATGGACACTTTGGTTGATTCCATAACTTGGCTATTGTGAATAGTGCTGTAGTGAACATGGGAGTGCAGACATCTCTTTGACATACTGATTTCAAGTATGCTGGGTAAATACCTAGAAGTGAAATTGCTGGATCATATGGTAATTCTATTTTTAGTTTTTTTGAGAACTCCATAATTGTTCTACTAATTTACATTCCCACCAACAGATTTCAGGGGCTCCTTTTCTCAACATCCTCACTAAAATGTATTTTTATCTTTTTGGTAGTAGCCTTTTTGACTGGTTTGAGGGAATATCTCATTGTGGTTTTAATTTGCATTTCTTTAATGGCCATTTGTTTTCTTTTGAGAAATGTCTATTCGGGTACCTTCCCCATTTTTTAACTGGGTTATTAAGTTTTTAATTTAGAGTTGAGTTTAGATATTAATCAGATGTATAGCTTGTAAATATTTTCTCCCAATCTGTAGGTTGTCTCTTCACTTTATTAATTGTTTCCTTTCTTGTGCAGAAGCTTTTTATTTTGATGTAATCCTATTTGTCTATTTTTACTTTTGTTGCCTGTGTTTTTAGGGGTCAGATATAAAAATAATTGCTCAGACAAGTGTCCTGTAGTTTATCCCCTATGTTGTCTTCTAGTAGTTTTATAGTTTCAGGTTGTTAAGCCTTTAGTCCATTTGAGTTGATTTTAGTATATGGTGTGAGATAAGGGTTCAATTTTATTCTTTTGCATGTGGATGTCCAGTTTTCTCAACACTGTTTATTGAAGAGACTGTCTTTTCCCCAAAGTATGTACTTGGCACCTTTGTCAAACCCATATACATGCATGGGTTCATTTCTGGGCTCTATTCTGTTCATTGGTTGATGAGCCTATTTTTCACTAGTACCATGCTGTTTTAATTACTATTGCTTTGTAGTATAGTTGGAAATAAGGTAGTGTGATGCCTCCAGCTTTGTTCTTTTTGCACATCATTGTCTTGGATATTCAGGGTTGTTTCTTGTGTGTGTGGTTCCATATGAATTTTAGGATTATTTTTTCTGTTTATATGAAAAATGATATTGGAACATTGATAGGGATTGAATTGAATGTGTAGATTGCTTTGGGTAGTATGGACATTTTAACAATATTAATTCTTCCAGTCTATGACATGGGATATCATTTACTTAGTTGTATCATCTTCGGTATCTTTCATTAATGTTTTACTGTTTTCAGTGTATAGGTCTTTTACCTCCTTGGTATTAAATTTATTCCTAAGTATTTTTTTTTTTTTCACAACTCACTCTTCACAGAACTGTATTTTATAGCTATTTTATTTATTTATTTATTTATTTAGAGACAGAGTCTTTCTCTGTCACCTAGGCTGGAGGGCAGTGATGTGATCTTGGTTCACTGTAGCTTCCGCCTGCTAGGTTCAAGCAATTATCGTGCCTCAGCCTCCCGAGTAGCTGGGATTACAGGTGTGCACCACCATGCCTGGCTAATTTTTTGTATATTTAGTACAGACAGAGTATCGCCATTTTGGCCAGACTGGTCTTGAACTCCTGACCTCAGGTGATCCACCCACCTTGGCTTTCCAAAGTACTGGGATTACAGGTGTGAGCCACTGTGCCTGGCCTGTAGCTATTTTATTTTATTGAGATGGATCTTGCTCTGTTGCCCAGGCTGGAGTGCAGTGGTGCGATCTCACCTCACTGCAACCTCTGTCTCCCGGCTTCCAGTGATTCTCCAGCCTCAGCCTCCCCAGTAGCTGGGACTACAGGCACATGCCACCGTGCCTGGCTGATTTTTTTGTATTTTTAGTAGAGACAGGGTTTCACCATGTAGGCCAGGCTGGTCTCAAACTCCTGACCTCAGGTGATCCACCCACCTCAACTTTCCAAAGTGCTGGGATTACAGGCATGAGCCACCATGCCCAGCCCTGTAGCTATTTTAAATGGGATTGTTTTCTTGATTTCTTTTTTATATAGTTCACTGTTAGCATATAGAAATACTACTGATTTCCGTGTGTTGATTTTGTATCCTGCAACTTAATTGTATTCATTTATTAGTTCTAACAGTGTTTTGGTGGAATTTGTAGGGTTTTTTATATGTAGTGTAAGAGCATATCATCAGCAAACAGCAATAGTTTTACTTCTTCCTTTCCTATTTGGATTTTTTTTTCTTTTTCTTGCCTGATTGCTCTGGCAGTACTCTCATACTGTATTCCACTTCTGTACTGAATAGAAGTGGCAAGAGTGGGTATCTTTGTCTTATTCTGAATCTTGGAGAAAAAGGTTTTAATTATTTACCATTGAGTATAATGGTAGCTGTGGGCTTATGTATGGCCTTTATTATGTTGAGGCACTTTCCTTTTATACCTAAGTTATTGAGTGTTTTTATCAGGAGACGATATTTAATTCTGTCAAATGCTTTTTTTGCATCTAATGAGATGACCATCTGGTTTTTGTCCTTCATGTAGAATGTAATTTCAATTGGGAATCAAATGGCAGGTCTAATTTAGGGGCAGAAAGAGAGTTTGTTTAATCAGTTATCAAAGAATCTGTGAGAGAAATAACACTGGTGAAAACAGAGTCATGGAAGTAAAAGAATAAGTAATAAGAAGAGACAGACTTGAGTTGAGGCTATCATAACTGATGTTAATTAATTTTAAATTGCATTTGGCATGTTTAATTGGTAAGATTATGAACCTGTAATTTTTCTCTTTGCTTACAACATATATCAAATTCTGGCCCTTGAGCTAAGAATGGCTTCTTTTTTTTTTCTTTTTTTCTTTCTTTCTTTTTTTGAGACAGAGTCTCACTCTGTTTCCCAGGCTGGAGTTCAGTGGCACTATCTTGGCTCACTGCAACCTCCGCCTCCCAGGTTC
>NW_012115722.1:976869-992480 GCF_000951035.1 Colobus angolensis palliatus | reverse complement strand
TTGCTTGTCTTATAACACTAACCTCATGTAACTTACAAAATATTTGCTGGCATTTTTCTGGCCCTAGGAGGACCCATAATTTATAACTCCTGCTTTTTATTATTTGGTGCCACTTGTGGCTTGTGTCCTTCCTAATTATTGCAAATCCTCTAGCCTGTCCCCACATTCACTCAGTAAGACTGCCACCTTGAGAGATGAGCTGTTGTTGTTTGCAGTATTTAACACAGCACCTACTATCATCATTTAGCTATCTCTGACAAAGAGCTCATTGGGCCCTCTTGCACCATTTCCTCAGCTGGGAAGTGTGGGATGGTAGAAGCTGCTTCACTTCTCCCTACATCTGAAGCTTTGTCCTATCACATGAAGCTAGGATTTAGGATTTCCATGCTATCTTTCTAGCTGCAGGAGAACTACCTGCTCAGGGGGCTGCGTTTTCATTTAAAACATACTCCACTTTCTTCATGTTCCTGCTGCTTTCTACCTACTGACCCACAGCCAGAGGCAGCTCCCACTGCAGGTTTTTCAATTGCATTACATGGCACCTGGCTTTATACAGTTGACATCTCTGTTTAATTTTTATATCTTGCCTGTATCATTAGAGAACAGGGTTTGGAGGTGTTCATGACTTATAGAAACCCCACAGTTAACCCTTGTATGATCCCTCTTTTAGTTAGGCCCTATTTACAAATTTTGTAAATTTAGATGACTTCTTATTATTAAATGATGTAAACCCATCCGTTTGTACTATTAAAGCTGTCATGAATGGTATGGCATTTTTGAGTCAGACCTTCCTATAGCACAGCTGAGGCACACTGAGGCCCAGAGAGTTTATTGACTTCTTCAAGATTAAAAAGATAATTTGCAGAGCTGAATTTGGAATTCAGAATTCCAGGTCTAGAGCTTTTTCCATAAACTGAACTGATGTAAAAGCTCCAGACTGGGCGCAGTGGCTCAAGCCTGTAATCCCAGCACTTTGGGAGGCTGAGGTGGGTGGATCACTTGAGCTTGGGAGTTCAAGACCAGTCTGGCCAACTTGGCAAAACCCCGTCTCTACTAAAAATACAAAAATTGGCCGGGCATGGTGGTGCACGCCTGTGGTCCCAGCTACTCAGGAGGCTGAGGCAGGAGAATTGCTTGAACCTGGGAGGCGGAGGCTGCAGTGAGCTGAGAGCGCACCACTGCAATCAGCCTGGGTGACAGAGCAAGACTCTGTCTCAAAATAAAATAAAATAAAATAAAAAACACGATAGCTGATGAGAAAAAAAAATACACTAACACAATAGCTGATGGGCTAAAAATAAAAAAAATCTCAAAAAGTCTCATAACATTTTAAGAAAGTTTATGAATTTGTGTTGGACCACGTTCAAAGCTCTCCTGAGCCCACATGCGCATGCGGGCCCTGGGTTGGATGAACTTGTTTTAAAGCTGTGAACTTGTAAGTATTGTTAGAATTTTCTTGTTAGTCTATTGGTGTTGATATTTTGTTTTTTCTTTTTTTCTCTGACAACATTCGCTTCTTTTTAAATATACCTTTTGCAAGTTTCTGTTTGTTTACTCACTCATTCACTTACTTGCAGGTATATACACACAGAAGTGAAAACATGTTTATACCAAAACTTGCACACAAATAGTAGCATTGTTAGCAACCCCCCCGCCAAATCCAGAAACAATCCCAAATGTCCTTTAACTGATGAGTAAATAAACAAAGTGTGGTATATCCATATGATGGAGTATTATTCTGCAATAAGAAAGAATCAAGAGTGGAGCGTGGTGGTTCCCACCTGTAATCCCAGCACTTTGGAAGGCCAAGGCAAGAGGATCACTCGAGCCCAGGAGTTTGAGACCAGCCCAGGCAACATGGTGAAACCCTCTCTCTATTAAAAAAAAAAAAATTAAAAAGAATGAAGTACTGTCACATGCTACCCCATGGATTAATGTTGAAAACATTATTCTAAGTGAAAGCCAGATACGGATGACTACATATTGTATGATTCCATTTATATAAAATGTCTATAACAGGCAAATCTATGAAGATGGGAAGTAGATGAGTGACTGCCCAGGGATGAGGTGGGAATCAGGAGTGAGGGCTGATGGGTGCAGGGGTTTCTTTTCGGAGTGATAACAACGTTCCAAACTTAGAATATGCTCATCGTTGTACAACTCTGTGGATATACTAAAAACCATTGAATCATATACTATAAGTTGGTGAATTTTATGTTATGTGAGTTACATCTCAAAGATACTAACAAAAATAATTATGCAGTGGATTGCCTATTTCCTAGTGATGTTGCTGGTTATTTTCTCTCTTATTCAAGCAACAGTCAGGATTTGAATCACTTACATTTTACTGTCTTGAAATAAGATGTTCTAAAAACAAAATTGACTTACAGTCAAATCCTCTTTGACCCAGCTATATTCTACTTACATGAATTTACTCCATTTGTTGTACTGGCACATGGGCACAAAGACTTTTGTATGAGAATATTCATTGTGGCATTATTTGTAGTGGCAGAACAGGAACAATCTAAGTATCCATTAGTAGGGAACAGTTTAAATACATTAAGGGAGAAGAAGCTAGTGAAGATGAAACTGTCTTCAAGACAATTAAAAGAACAAGGCGTAGAATACTGTTACTATTTGTGTAAAATGCTTGCATATGAACAGAATATGTTATAAAGATTCAACAGTGGCTCCCTTTTTGGGAGGCAAAGATTGGGCTGATCTAGTAATAGGAGAGGGACAGCCTATTGCAGGGTTACACTTTAAAAAAAATATACTTTCTTTTCATGGAAGCATTATTCATAATTAAAAAGCAGAACCAATGCAAATGACTGTCAACTGATGAATGAATAAACCAAATATGGTACAGCCATCCAGTCACATAAGTAGGGTCAAAGGGGATTTGAATATAAATCAATTTCGTTTTGAGGAAATCTTAATTCAAAAGGGTAGTGTTCAAATATTATCCTTAAAATTAAAAAAGTTGACTCCTAGATTATATCTCAGCAACCAATCTTGCATCTCCTTTTGCATACTTTTTTTCAATCTATGTGGAATAATTTGTTTTAAGACTCATCCCTTCAATTCACCCTCCAACCACTAATGATGCAGCAATTATGTGGTTCCTCTGTAATTGTAACACTGTCTTCTAACCCAGCTGTGTGGCAGCAGTGTATCTGCAGGGTAGGAATGTGGCTTGCAAGGGTCAATATCACACTGCCCACAATTATTTTAATGTCTCCTCTGAAATGACAAATGAACTTCATAGTTATGATAAAAAGTAAACCCATTCCCCCTAAGGTATAAAGGGTGTAAAATTTACATAGTCAGATGTGACTGCCCCTTTTTTTTTTTTTTTTTTTTTTTAAAGAATCCTTCATTGAGGGCTTTAAAAAAAAATCAGGGCTAGGGATAGGAATAGGTGGCTCATGCCTGTAGTCCCAGCACTTGGGGGAGGCTGAGGCAAGTGGATCACTTGAGCCCAGGAGTTCGAGACCAGCCTGGGCAACATGGTGAAACCTTGTCTCTACAAAATATTTGCTGTGCATGATGGCACGCACATGTAGTCCCAGCTACTCAGGAGGCTGAGGTGGGAGGATCACCTGAGCCTAGGGAGTTAAGGTTGCAGTGAGCTGTGATTGCATCACTGCACTCCACCCAGGGATAGGTTTTCAATGTGGGCATTTATTTGATGCAGCCCAATAAACGTGATTAAAATATGAAAATGTTACTGGATTTATAGCTGCTTCTCTAGAAACTAAACCTTTTTTTTTTTTTTTTTTTTTGCTGTTGTTGGTATAATTGGAAGAAATTCTTCCAAGTTTTGCATCTGCATTGCTTGTCTTATAACACTAACCTCATGTAACTTACAAAATATTTGCTGGCATTTTTCTGGCCCTAGGAGGACCCATAATTTATAACTCCTGCTTTTTATTATTTGGTGCCACTTGTGGCTTGTGTCCTTCCTAATTATTGCAAATCCTCTAGCCTGTCCCCACATTCACTCAGTAAGACTGCCACCTTGAGAGATGAGCTGTTGTTGTTTGCAGTATTTAACACAGCACCTACTATCATCATTTAGCTATCTCTGACAAAGAGCTCATTGGGCCCTCTTGCACCATTTCCTCAGCTGGGAAGTGTGGGATGGTAGAAGCTGCTTCACTTCTCCCTACATCTGAAGCTTTGTCCTATCACATGAAGCTAGGATTTAGGATTTCCATGCTATCTTTCTAGCTGCAGGAGAACTACCTGCTCAGGGGGCTGCGTTTTCATTTAAAACATACTCCACTTTCTTCATGTTCCTGCTGCTTTCTACCTACTGACCCACAGCCAGAGGCAGCTCCCACTGCAGGTTTTTCAATTGCATTACATGGCACCTGGCTTTATACAGTTGACATCTCTGTTTAATTTTTATATCTTGCCTGTATCATTAGAGAACAGGGTTTGGAGGTGTTCATGACTTATAGAAACCCCACAGTTAACCCTTGTATGATCCCTCTTTTAGTTAGGCCCTATTTACAAATTTTGTAAATTTAGATGACTTCTTATTATTAAATGATGTAAACCCATCCGTTTGTACTATTAAAGCTGTCATGAATGGTATGGCATTTTTGAGTCAGACCTTCCTATAGCACAGCTGAGGCACACTGAGGCCCAGAGAGTTTATTGACTTCTTCAAGATTAAAAAGATAATTTGCAGAGCTGAATTTGGAATTCAGAATTCCAGGTCTAGAGCTTTTTCCATAAACTGAACTGATGTAAAAGCTCCAGACTGGGCGCAGTGGCTCAAGCCTGTAATCCCAGCACTTTGGGAGGCTGAGGTGGGTGGATCACTTGAGCTTGGGAGTTCAAGACCAGTCTGGCCAACTTGGCAAAACCCCGTCTCTACTAAAAATACAAAAATTGGCCAGGCGCAGTGGCGGACGCCTGTAATCCCAGCTACTCGGGAGACTGAGTCAGGAGAATTACTTGAACCTGGAAGGTGGCAGTTGCAGTGAGCTGAGTGTGTGCCACTGCACTCCAGCCTGGATGACAGAGCGAGACTTCGTCTCAAAAAAAAAGCTCCATGATACCTTGAATTTAAGGGTAAATTAATGGTGAGTTAGGAAAGGCATGATACACAATGCACCAGACAACACTCCATGAAAATACCTCAACAATGAAGTACTTTGGAAAGAGGTGATGCTGAGGTATTTAAAATTTTGTTTACTTTCATTATCATGGAAGAAGTAACAAATCTTTTTTTAGGTTATTTCTGATAGTCTTTAAATGTTCTTCCAGGTACTTCTGTAGCAACTTAACAGATCGTGTGACAATATGCTTATAGTGCTTCTTCCTTTTGATAACAGTATTGGAGAAGACAGACAGTGCTAGGACAACCGTACAAACACCATTTCTCATGGCTATAGGCAAGCCAGAAGCCACATCTTTCCTAGGGAAAAGGGCTGACCTGTTACCATTGCTAGTTGTGTGTAAAACATGTGTTAGAAGAAGTAATTATGTTTAGCTGACTGACTATGACCAAGATTAATAGCTCTTGAAAGGGCTGTAATGAAAGACTGCCCCAACTGGCTTCTACATTATTCTTTATTTATCCCGCTCTCATCCCTGTCACCTTTGGGCACCAGCCAAATGTCATTTATGTGAGATTTGCCCCTTGAATGTGAAAGGCCTCTCTTTCTTAATGATGGGAGGCGATTGGGCTGCAGGGCTGGAGAGCTTGGATGGTTGACGTGACCCAGAGGAGATGCTCCAGGTCTGTGGGAGTCAGAGGACCGGGACTCTCCCTCCTGAAGGAGAAAGAATATGAGGATATTCGGCTGTCTGATCCAGGCCATTGAGGTGTACTTGAGAGATTACAAGGCGTACTTCAAACACTCTGTTGTCAAGTCCATGTATTTCAGTGGCTCTTCAGTTTGGAGCACTTGGAAGTTTCTTATTCTGAAGACCATTTGTTTGAATGAAATCATCAACTATTTCTAGTTTTGTAAAACTTGGAAGTCTCCTTATGGTGGAGACTGCACAGATCCCTTCTTGCCTCCTTGAGTCATGGACTTTTCAGGCTGGACTGCTGCCCAAAATGCAGATTGCATTTCCCCAGCCTCCTCTGCAACTGGGTGTGGCCATGCAACTGAGAGAAGGTGTTCTTTGGGTGTCTCTGAGGTGTTTCTTTAAGAGAAAGCTGGTGTATGCCCTTTGCCCTTTGCTGCTTGGGCCCTTCCTTCTGTCCCACTGCCTGGAATGTACATGCTGGACTTGGATCTTGAAGGTGAAGCCCAAGCCTTACGGGCTAAAAGGGGCCTGGTCTCTGAGAACTTCAGGAGAACCACTGTCCCAGCCTGGTTAAGCCACTGTTATTTTGGGTTTTCTGTCACTTGTAGGCAAATCTAAACTTACATAATACACTTGCAGAAGATGAAAACGCCAAACCCTTGGATTGCCTTTTCCCGTCCTAAGTATTAATATCAAAACTTAAACAGGTTCCTTTCCCCTTCTTCTTTCAACTCCTCCAAATTAAAACAACCTACAGAAAGATTGTGCAGTAATTTATTTAAAAACTAAAGACATGAGAGAGATATCAGTATGAGAGATATACGAGAGAGAGATTAACAAGAAGGCTAGAACGAAAAATAACACTTTTAGGAAAATGATAACGAGGACTGGCCTTCATGGCTTTCTGTAATAGGTCAGCGAGCTCTCTCTCCCTTCTAGTGTTGGGGGCAGCAACAGCTTCTTTTCTTAGATTATGAGAGGCCCTAGGGATTCAATTTCACCTGCATTGTTAAGGCCATAGGAAGCTTTTTAAAATTTCAGATTTCAAATGTCAAGTCTCTATTCAGTGCTGTTGGGCCCCTTGCGTGAGAGTGTTTATGTTTTGCCTGACTCTTTGGTTTCCAGCCATAAAGTTGGCATGTCGTCATCTTTTCTCTAACATTATGTGCATTAGATAACATGTACTCTAGTAGCTATAGTGGGTTACAAATGATTTTTAATACAACCCTTTTAAAAGAGTTGCAGAGATGTGTAATTATTTTTCATGATTTTCAAAACTTTTGAAAGAGAAAAGCAGCTGTTTGGTTCGCTGTTCTCATTAGCATTTATATAGTGAACTAAGAGAGAGGTTTTCTGTGCAGTGTTTTTCCTTGCCGTTTCTTGCCTTTTAATTTGAAGAATAGCAGGATCTTGTCTTTTGTTCACATGAGTAAAAGCCCATTCAACTGGAAAAAGAACAGTGCACTCTTTGTGTACTCGGAGCATTTGAATGCTTTCGGTCACACACTAGTTGCTGTTTAACTACAATAAAATTGTGACCAAAGGAGATAAACATTTAAAGGATAAATGACAGGCCTGTTAATCTGAAAGCAAGTTTCGTAGCATTGTTGTTTTTAGCTAATAGGTATATAGCCAGGAGTCACGGTGATGACTTTTAAATCTGAAACTGAGTGAAGTCTGTGTTTTCAACCAGTTTAAAAAATGTTGCCACTGGACCTTTTTAAAAAAATAGACAAAAATTTTATGTATTTATGGTGTACAACATGATGTTTTGACATGTATACATTGTAGAATGGCTGGCTCAACCTAATTAACATATGCATTATCTCACATACTTTTTTGTGGTGAGAACACTTAAAATCTACTTTCTTAGCAATTTTCAAGTATATAATACATTGTTATTAACTATAGTCACCATGTACAAGAGATCTCTTGAACATCACCGGACATATTTATGGCTGATTATTTCGTGTTTTAACAAATCATTTGAACATGACTAAACTGTCTTTAGAAACTGGTAGGGATTTCTTTGCTGTATTTGCTAAGCTTGGCCATGTCATCCACATATATATCTGAATATATTCATATATGAATACATGCTATATATAATATGTGTGTATATTTGAATACATAATACATATATTTATATGTGTAATATGTGCATATATAAAGTGCCTAAGTATATTGTTTAAGAAAAGAGCCACTGGAGCTTTTATAAGTTTATGATTTCAGAACTAGGTCCATCTTTACAGCTCTCAAGTATTATGATTTACCTGATATGGTGGAGGAAAGGCATTTTTGGTAATTTTCTGTCCCTATGGGAATTCAAAGGATAAATTTCAATCTCTTTTTCTTTCTTTCTCTCTCTGTCCATCTTATGCAGCTGAAAACTGGCATATGACTCTTTGAGAAGAGCTCAAACAGTTGTGGTAAGGATGCTTAGATGTTGAGTGTTATCTATTTTCTGGGATATGAAACATACAGGGTTTTACTAGTCTGTTGTTGCAGAGTGCTGGGTGTATTTTGCTTTAGTTGACTGTTCCGTTGGAGTATTCAGCCTTTTTTTAGGATAACAAAAAAATGAAATTAATCAAAGGCATAATCAAGGACGCTTTCCTTTTGTGCAGTCACATCTTATTATACAACAGTAATCGTAAGCTTTGCCCACCTGCCAGATAGGTGTAAGATGATTAATGAAAGCTGAAACTCTGTGTCAGTCTAGAGGAGAGAGCAGGGACTGGTGGTGCCAGTGGTGAAGTAAGAAGTACATATGCTGCCTAAAGGGACTCTGGTTCAGTGTGTGAATGTCAGCCCAATGTTGCAGATATTCTGATTTTTCAAAAGAAGCCGGACATGTAGATTTTTATTTCAAAGCTCTTTATTTTAATGAGCCATCGACTAATTGAAATTTAAAACCTGTGTAGTCCAAATAGACCATATCTACAGGCTGGAAGGAATAGAGGGCCTGCCTTTTCTGACCTCTGTTATTTGGAGAGGTTATGTAACCATTGTAACCAGGGAAGGATACATGAGGATTCCTCTTCAGGGAAGCTGACCAGCCTAATAAAAAATATATAGGTTGACATTTGGAGATGTCTAAAGAGAAGGCCAGGTTTCCATCCTGTCACTGTATAGTGAGGCCCACCAGTTGACAAACGAAGCTTCTGCCCATTCAACTTCTGATCTGTTTCATATTCCCTCACTTGAAATTATGAACTGATAGGCAAAGATCATTAAACATCGCAGAATGCCTCAAATAGGAATGACAAAATACAGAGCACAGAAACAGAAGAAAAGGAACCCAGAGAAATAGGAAGATGTGGAGAGCAGAAGACAATTTCAATTAATATTCCCAGAGAGATGAGAGAAAATACGCGAAACAGGAACAAGGTGCCAATAAAAAGGAACCTTCACACTGTTAATTTTGTTAGTTGTGATAAAGTGTTGTTAAACATTTTTAAAAATGTTACACATTTTAAAAAAAATTGTCCGTAGGTATTAGAGATTTATGCTAAATAATTACAGTTTGAATATTGTGATGTCTGGGATGTGATTTGAAATAATTCAGAAAACGGACAGAGTTGTGTGGGAGATAGATAAAATGAGATTGGCAAAATGTTGATAATTGTTGAAGCAAGCTGTGTAATGGGTGCATAGCGGTTTATTATATTATTATTTGTACTTTTGTGTGTTTGAAATTTTCCATTATACAACCTTAAAAAAAAAGGATCATTTGGAGAGCAAGAAAGAGCTCTCAGATTAAAAATATGATAGCAGAAATTAAAATTTCAACAGAAGTGTTAGAAAATACAGTTGAAGACATTTGTCTGGAAATCAGACCAAAACAAAGCAATGGAAAATAGGAAAGGAAAAATGTGAAATTAGAGGATCAGTCCAGGTGGTCCGGTATTTAACTCTGGGAGTTATAGAATAAGAACCAAAATATCAGAAGGACAGAGATTATCAAAGAAGCGCAGTGGCTCATGCCTATAATCCCAGCACTTTGGGAGGGCCAGGCAGGAGGATCACCTGAGGTCAAGAGTTCAAGACCAGCCTGGCCAACATGGTAAAACCCCATATCTATTAAAAGTACACAAATTAGCTGGGCATGGTGGTGGGCATCTGTAATCCCAGCTACTTGGGAGGCTGAGGCAGGAGAATCACTTGAACCCAGGAGGCGGAGGCTGCAGTGAGCTGAGATCATGCCACTGCACTCCAGCCTGGGTGACCGAAAAAGACTCTGTCTCAAAAAAAAAAAAAAAAAAAAAAGAAATAATACAGGATCATTTCCTTGATCTAAAAGACATTAGTTTCCAGATCAAAAGGGCCCAGTGACTGCCCAGCACAACTGATGAAAAATGATCCCATTATGGCATTTTATCATGAAATTTCCTAACCCCAGAGGAAAAGAGAAGATTCTAAGAGCTCTCACTGGTGTCCTGAGCTGGTCCAGGTGCTGTAGGATCCAGAACTTCCTCGGGCCAATGCTTCAGACAGTTAAACTCATCTTTTGCTTGGTCAGGGATGTGGTGGTTGCCTGGTTGTTGGGATTGAGAGAAAGAATCTAGGGTCTAACCTCTGCTCTTGACTTCCAGCTAGTCTTCCTGTTTTCAGCTTCACTGTTGAAATGCACCTTCCTTCAGTAGTTCCTGGTTCTTGTATTCCTGAGCCTTTCTGGAGATGGTGGCATGGGAGCTCACTTCTTATTGGTCTTCCCCTTTTCTCCCTCAGTCCTGCCTACCAGTTAGTCTTCAGCTTTGGTGTTTTGTTTTTGGTTTTTTTTTTTGGAGACAGGGTCTGACTTTGTCACCCAGGCTGGTGCAGTGGTGCAATCTTGGCTCACTGTAGCCTCGACCTCTAAGGTTCAAGATCTTCCTGCCTCAGCCTCCCAAATAGCTGGGACTACAGGTGTGTACCACCATGCCCAGCTGATTTTTGTATGTTTTGTAGAGATGAGGTTTTGCCATGTTGCCCAGGCTGGTCTCAAACTCCTGGACTGAAGCCATCTGCCTGCATTGGCCTCCCAAAGTACTGGGATTACAGGTGTGAGCCACCACACCCGGTTTTAGGATTTGGCTTTTGCTGTTACATTACTTGCCATTCGTTTTTCATCTTTTAACATCTCTCATCTGCTTTTTTTTTTTTTTTTTTTGAGACTGAATCTGGCTCTGTTGCCCAGACTGGAGTGTAAGTGGTGCGATCTCAGCTCACTGCAACCTCTGCCTCCTGGGCTCAAGTGATTCTCCTGCCTCAGCCTCCCAAGTAGCTGGGATTACAGGTACGCACCACTATGCCCAGCTAGTTTTTGTATTTTTAGCAGAGACAGGGTTTCACCGTGTTGGCCAGGCTGGTCTCAAACTCCTGACCTCAAGTGATCCGCCTTCCTTGGCCTCCCAAAGTGCTGGGATTACAGGTGTGAGCTGCTGCACCTCATCTGCTCTTATCTTTCAATTGACTTTGTCAGTTTATTTTTATTGTTGTTATTGTTGTCTCCTTTTCTTTTTTCTTTTCTTTCCCTTTGCCTTTCCTTCCCCCTCCCTCCCTCCCTTCCTTCCTTCTTTGCTTCCTTCCTTGGTTTCTTTTCTTCCTTTTCTTTCTTTTCTGTTTTTCTGGAGACAGGGTCTTGCTCTGTTGCCCAGTCTGGTGTGCAGTGGCACAGTCATAGCTCACTGCAGCATCAACTCCTGGGCTGAAGGGATCCTCCTGCCTCAGCTTCCCAAGTAGCTGGGACATCAGGTGCGCACCACCACACCCAGCTAATTTTTTTTTTTTTCGGTTTTGTAGAGATGGTGCCTTACTATGTTTCCCAGGCTTGTTTCCAAATCCTGGGCTCAAGAGATTCTCCCACCTTGGCCTCCCAAAGTGCTGGGATTGCAGGTGTGAACCACTGCACCCAGTATATTGTTTTAATTTCTTTACAGGCATTCCAGTGAGGTTTTGGGAAGGAGCCAAGTGCGTGTTTTGAATCCACCACATTAGAATGGAAGTAAATTTGTTGTGTTAATCATTAATTTGTGTGTGTGTCAGAGTTTCTTTTCCTGAGGTTTATTTGAAAATCAACGTAAGAAAACAAAATTTAATATGGAGAAAATAATTTCCTCCTTCTTAAAGTCTCCTTTGACTATCCTCACTCAGACTGGTTTGTTTCTACCTTCTCTGAAATACTGTGGCCCCAGGAGACTCTCTCTCAGTTTAGCAAATGATTCTGTACTGTTTTGGGTCTTACTGTAAGCACTGGTTACGTGCTTTTCACTCAAGTAGATTATGGAGTCTCTGTGAACCTAGGGTGATATCTTAGTCTGCTCATTGATTACCTTATGGCCGCTTATGGATATAAATTGAATAAATACTTAGCTGACCAAGGTATACTACTCAAATTTGTATTACTTTGTTTTTATTTGTGTTATATGTGATTCTTTTTATGCCTTCTCAGCCTATTGCTCAGAGATTAGTGGGAAGGAATAAATGTAACAAGTAGACATTGGGGGTAATACTGATAAGTTAAAAATGTCATTGGTTTATAGCTTCAAGGGTATTTTACTGAAATTGCAAATGTTCTATTATATTTAGAAAGAGGAGAAATGGAAACCTGACTAGTCATTATACTGAGGTTGGGAAATCTGGAACTTGAGTTCTGAATCTGTTTTCTGTAGATAGCCTGTTTCACAGTGGCTTTGCTTAATGTTTTACCAGTAAACAGGCACTCCTGTTTGTTTTCAGCTCCTGCCTTTCAGCACAGGATAGCTTCAATTGTTCAGAGTATGCCTCTCTTGTATAAATAACAATGCTGTCATTTTCTCTAAAGTCATCTTTTTTATTAAAGAAGCCCTTTAATAGTCCCACATATTCTGTAGTTATGCATTTCTGTGAGTGCTTACTGACCCCAGCACAGTGTTTAATAAATTATTGAACTTTGAAGAACCTTTGAGAAGCAAGGGCTTTATGTGACTGAGCAGCAGACATGAAAAAACGTTATCCTCCAGAGTATCTAACAGACAGAAATAGAGGCTTGATCAGACAATATAAGCACCGAGTGAATGATGGTAATACCATGAAATATTTACACCCATAGAGCATGCTAGGGTGGGGAGGAGAGTGTGTGGGTTTTTATCATTTTGGGTTGAACCTGATGCCATACAACTCACCACTCTATGATCTTAAAAGCAAAACAGACAGAAAGAGAATGGGAGAAAGAAAGGAAGAAAGGAAAAGGAAAATAAAGAAATGATGAATATTGATTTGGTGATATTTTGTTGTTTGCATTATCTTATCATAAAAGCAAGGCTCCTTTTGTAGACAGGAACCTTACTAAGAGTCAAGTTTTAATCAGTCTTTAACAGAAACTGAAGGTATCTGAGGCGATTTCTTGCCACTACAAGTTTAAAGTTTTAATTTAATCAATATCTCATGATTGACCATGCCTCAAAAGCTGTCATTTTATTATCTATAAAAACTAGAGATTTGAAGAGTAAAGAACTCAATAGCCTGATACGATCTTACTTTTAAACAGAATATGCAATTTATTTATTTTTCATGGAATTCTATTTTAAAGTGACTTGTGATTTTTTTAATAATGATCCACAGAGAAAATTAACATAAAGGAAGAAATGTCTAATTATTTAGGAAAGGTTTGGAAGATATTTATCCTAGCTAAAATATTTAGAGAATGCCTAATATCTTAGAGCATAGAAAGGGGCTAAAACAAATGTGCCAGCCAATTTGTTTTGCCCCTGTGCCCAGCATTTTGTATATCCATTTTTAAAAATAAGGAGGAACCTTTTAAGATTTCATGGTGTTATCTAACGTTATTAAAAGTAATTATTGTTGATGATAAATAAAGGTTGACAATAATGTGCTTTATTGAATTTAATTTTACTCGTGATTTATTTTAAAAACCCACAGGTTGTGTTTGGGAGATATTTTAATGTAGTGTGTCTGTTTTTTGCTTTTTAGTTATGGAAGAAAGAATCGAATTATGTATTAATAAGGAGGCTCAGATTGACCATAGACGTTGGCCTTTCAAGGGGATCATCTGGTTTTAGAGGCTTTAGTCTCCTTTGAGTACCCTGGATGTTTGGTATGCATTATGCTAACCTAATGCATGATTACATTGACCCCATGGTTATAGTGACCTAAATTGGCAAATTTCTGTCACTTGTAAAGTCAAGGTAGTAATGTTGGAAGAGAAACTAGTGAGACTCCCCTTTGCAACTGTAATGTTTTGTCTGTAGATTGCAAATGAGGGAATTTTATGAAGGCTTTATTATTATCAGGAACCCACTGCATACAAAGAAATTTTTAGTCTAAGGACCCAGTATTAGCGAAATGTGACATAGATCCATTTGTGAAAGGGTGTACCCAGTTGAAACAGCAGAAGCAAGATTTTATTTGTAGGTTTATTATTTTTGTTGCCAAAATGATGCCCTGGAAAGAATCGAGAGAAATTGAGTGTGAATGATGTGATGTGGATTTAAATCCTGTCTTTGCCACTTAGTGGTTTCACTTCCAGCGAGTCCTGAACCTAAGACTTATTTTTTTTATTTCAAAATGGGGCTCATGATGATTTACTTTGCAGATTTGTTAAAGCTTGTAAACATTTAGCACGGCATCCAGCGTGTGGGAGGCACTCAGTGAATATTAGCTCCTTTCTCCTTCCCTTTCAGCTAAACTAAAAAGGCTTTATCTAGGAGGTGAGACTTGTAGAAACTCTTGATTGATGGAAGGAATGAGTCAGTGAACTAGAAGAAGAGTTCTCAAGGCCTGTGGATAACCATGTGAGAAGGTGAGAAGTGTGTGTGTAGTGATGGGAGAGTGTGGCTGGACAGATAAAGAAAAGAGGGTCTGATCGGGTGCGGTGGCTCATGCCTGTAATCCCAGCAGTTTGGGAGGCCGAGGCGGGCGGATCACGAGGTCAGGAGATCAAAACCATCCTGGCTAACACGGTGAAACCCCATCTCCACTAAAAATACAAAAAAAAAAAAAAATTAGCTCCATCATGGCAGGTGCCTGTAGTCCCAGCTACTTGGTAGGCTGAGGCAGGAGAACGGCATGAACCTGGGAGGCGGAGCTTGCAGTGAGCGGAGATCCTGCCACTGCACTCCAGCCTGGGTGACAGAGCGAGACTCCGTCTCAAAAAAAAAAAAAAAAAAAAGAAAAGAAAAGAAAAGAGGGGCTGAATTAACTGACTTGTAGAGGCAAATGTGATATTGATGTTGGGACACATTATCTGAACTTCCACTGTCATTATCTGCTTCTCAAAATTGAGTTGAGAGCATGTGCAAACTCGAGAATTTATTCTTCTTGTCTACTTGAACATCTCTCTTTTAAAAAATGCAAAATGTTAGAAATGTTTGATCCAATATAGGGCAAATAAAAATTTGTCTGTTCTTTTTTTATATATATATTTTTTGAGACACAGTTTCATTGTCACCCAGGCTGGAGTGCAGTGGCACAATCTTGGTTCACCGCAACCTCTGCCTCCAGGGTTCAAGCAATTCTTGTGCCTCAGCCTCCCGAGTAGCTGGGATTACAGGTGCATGTCACCATGCCTGGCTAATTTTTATATTTGTAGTAGAGATGGGGTTTCACCATGTTGGCCAGGCTGGTCTTGAACTCCTGACCTCAAGTGATCTGCCCACTTCGGCCTCCCAAAGTGCTGGGATTACAGGCATGGGCCACCATGCCCAACCTGTCTGTTCTTAAATTCTACCTCTGACTGTAGTACTTCAATGGAGAATACATTACTAATACTTTTAGCATGATGGGTACCAATATGAGATTTCCAGTTGCTTCCTGCATGTTCATTTTGCAGATTTTAACTGAGGCTTATATATGCTCAG
>NW_012115722.1:958762-976294 GCF_000951035.1 Colobus angolensis palliatus | reverse complement strand
TAAACAGTATGTTGTGTCAATGACTGAGGGGAGGGGACTGCTTTAGATACAGTGGTCTGAGGTCGCCTTTGATGTGAACTCCAAAGGATGACAAGGACATTCATTTCAGCCTCAGGGACAAAGCTCTGAGGTGCTAAAAACCTAGCATGTAGAAGGAACTACAGTGGCCAGAACTTAAAGAGAAGGAAATGAAAGGACGGAGGAATGAGGCCAGATCATGAGGGTAGGGACTTTAGGCCGTGGTGAAGATGTCAATTTTATTCCAGGTCCCATTGGAAATCACTGGAGTGTTTTAAGGCAGGGAGCGTGTGTGTGGAGTGACTTACTCTGATTTGATTTCTATAAAGATCACTGTGGCTCTGTGTGGGGAATATTGGAAGGCCAGAGTAGAATTAGGGAGAAATATTGGGAAAGGAATGTTCTGATGGCTTGGCCCAGGTGGTGACTGTGCAGGTAGACTGAAGGGGAAGGATTTAAGATATATTTTGTAGGCAAAGCTGCCAGGATTTACTTTTAGACAGGATAAGGAAGTTTGAAAGAAAAGAAGAATCAAAGAAAACTTCCGGGCTTTTAGCTTAAGTAACTAGATTGATTTTGTTTGCTTGTTGTTTCTTTTGGAGACAGGGTCTCACTTTGTTGTCCAGGCCGGAATGCAGTGGTGCGATCGTGGCTCACTGCAGCCTTGACCTCCCAGGCTTCAGCCATCCTCTCACCTTAGTCTCCTGAGTAGCTGCGACTACAGGCATGCATCACTACTCCTGGCTTTTTTTTTTTTATTATCTGTGAAGATGCCTCACTGCGTTGCCCAGGCTGATCTCCAACTCTTGGGTTCAAGTGATCTATCCATCTCGGTGCCCCAAAGTGCTGGAATTACAGGTGTGAGCCACTGCCCTGGGCTGAGCAACTAGATTGTGACCATTTACTGAGTTAAGGAAACTGAGGATGAAGCAGGTCTGGGGTGAATCAAGTGCTATCCCTTTGGACAATCACATGACTGGTGTCTGTTCAGCACCCAAGGGACCATCAAGGAGGCTGTTGTGGAGAGGGAATCCGAAGGTCAGGGCCAGAGAGAGGAATCTGAGGAGTCATCCAGTATATAGCTGATGGGTTAAAGCCTTAGAACTCTTCTTTTCATGAATCGTTGTTGTTCTTTAGGTTGTAATGACGTTTTAGGCCTCAGCTTCCCTGAACTGGAGTGTTTTTCCTTCACCTTTTCCGGTCTCTCAGTTGCATTGTCAGACTGCCTCTAAGCCCAACAAACGCATTCCTTCCAGGCAAGAGCAGAAGATGACACACACCATGAGCCAGATTTTCCATGACAGACTTGTAAGGAACAAGATAATCTCATTGTTCCTCCTGCTACTTAAAATAAAGGTAATACTGATTTTATAGTAGCAGTTCAGGTCCTAAGGCATGATATTGATTAAGTGTCTGATGAGAATTTGTAGGGTAGCCTCCCAGACCTGCAGCTACAGGGCATCTCCCCACTGGACCAGGCCTCTGTGCTGACCTCCACTGTTATAAGTGGTGTTTTTCTTAGGAATCCTTAGCCTTGTTTAGTCTACGCACTGTCCAGAAGCATTTATTTTACCTGATGGATGGCTCAATCCAACCTATTACCTTAATCTGACCTTAAAGATGGGAACCTAATGTTTTTGTTCTAAGTAAATGTGAAGACTAATTTTGACACTGTTTAGAATTATTTTCTTATTAGTAGCAGTAGATTTCATGAGTTTTCTGCTATGAAATTTCCTATTAAAATGCTATAATCTGACTTTTTTATTTTTACTTTTTAACTTTGGAGCCTGGCTTTATGAATTTTTTTTTTAAAACAGGGGAAGGTACCTCTTTTCAAGGTGTCATTATTAAGCCCATAGGACTCTTCAATTTTAATGTTACATTAAGGAGAGCAAATTTCTTGTGGTTATTGTGATATGATGCATTCAACTTGCAGGTCAGGTTTTATATCATTTACAGATCAGATTCTGAAGATATCTTCAATCAAATTTAATAACAATCAAGGAATATATTATTCACTGGCCTGAAGTATAGAAAGAGTTCCCAGAAATCATCTAAAAATAACTGTTTCATATAAAACATTTTGACTTTCTATTGTAATAAGATTGATATATTTTTTCTCCCATGTCTAATTCTGGCTGGATTGTTCATGGGGTTAATGCGAGGATTCAATGAGTTAATATAGGCTCAGGTGCATAATATAATGCCTGACACATAGTAAATGCTCAATTTATGTTAACTACTGTTAGCTCCTTTAGCCTGATGTTAGTTGCCAACTCCTTTTACATTATCCAGCACAGGCCTGGGCACAAGTATGATATTTAAGTAGATGCTTAGTGACTGATCGATGTCTCCAGACATTTGGGATTTCCTTCCACATTTGCCATAGCATAGCTTGTTTTATGTCTTTTCTAAAATGGTCTAGGTACCTGACATCCTTTGATCCTTCATATGGTTACACTCAAAAGGAGCCATATGAATTTTGACCATTTGCACATCTGCCTCTCTTTTTGGTTAGCTGCCAGATAGAGCTCAGGTTTTAAATCCTTTGCAGTTAAAAGAGACAATAAATGTTAACATTCCTAGTACAGTGCCTGGCACAGATATCATTTGATTCGGAAACATGACTGCTGGTCAATTCTGCCTCCAGGGAGACAAAACTAAGGAGTGGGGTTGTGGCTCTTTTTGAGGTAGGGGATGAAATAGATATTACTTACCCAAGTAGAAGATGGTGCCAGGGGGATCTAATGCTTCTTTTAAATGTCCCTTTTGATGCACAAAGGGACAACTCCGTGTAGCAGGACCTTGGGGGGATGGATAGGCAGCTTTGTAAGTGGAGAAATGGCCTCTGTTTAGCTTATGAGCACAGTCATTTTGGGGGTGGTTTATGAGTCATCTGAAATATGCATTTAATCTAGATTTGTGGCCTGCTGGTGAGGCTGCTGCTTTTTATGATCTCAAGTGTCTTGTCCATGTCAAAACTTGCCTTGTTTTTTTGTTTACTTTGAATCAGAAAAATGTTCACAACCACCCTTGGAATTCCTCCTCGAGTGTGCGTTTGGTCACATCACCCCTGGCTACCACCAGTACAAGACTGTTTATTTTGGATGTCCTTTTCTGATGTTCAGCTAATTTAACCCACAATGAAGTTAATCCTTGCTTCTTTGGAAAAGTACAGATTTACTTATTAGCTGCTTTCAGAGACATTTGCATTTTCATGAAAGCGAGTATATAATTCCATTGACTTTTGGACTCATCTACCCACATATGTGGTGGGCACCTTTTGAAAGTCAGAATTCAGAGTAAATCAGAACTGTCTTGAGTTAGCTAAAGTTCTCTTTAAGGCTAATAATAAACATATCTGTGACAAACATGCAGAAGTGGTATTGAATCGTCTATTATGTCCATTTATCTTTCCTTCTTCTGGGTGAGAGAGGGGATGAAAATGAAGCTACCTTGGAATTCAAGTTTTCACCTTGTTTCTCCGCATTTAGAGCATACTGATTGAAAGCATGGCTGCCAGAGCCGTATTACTTGGGCTTGAGTACTAGCTCTGTCACTTACTCATTGTTTAACTTTGGGTGGGATACTTAATTTCTCTGTACCTCAGTTTCATAATATCTCAAGTGGGAATAATTATGGTAACCACCACTGAGCATTGTTAGGAAGATCAAATAAGTTAATTCATGTAAAATATTTAGAACAGAACTTAGTACATACCAACTGCGATACAAGTGTTAGATATCGTTTTTATTAATGTTTAGTAAGTGCATAAATAAAAGAGATGAAAGTCAAAATTATTAATCAGGACCATTTATCTATGAGACACTACAGGCATTGTGTCTAGCCCTGTGGGTTTGTATTAGTTAGGGTAGGTTACTGCTGCAACTTACCCTAACTTGATATTATTTTTGCTGCAAAAATCATATCAAAATAGCCTATAATGACTTAAACATAATAAAATGCATTTCTTGTTTATGTAACAGTAATGAGTAGGTAAACAGGGTGCTAGGACATTTTCCTGTCTGTATTCATTTAGGGATCTAAGCTGAAGGAGGCTCTGCCATCTTCCACACATGGCTTCTAAGGTCGCCTTAGGTTATCTCTATTCCAGCCAGCAAGAAGGGGAAGAGAGCTGCAGAAATGTGTTTAGGGGTTTTTTATGGGCCAGACCTGGAAGTGGCACTCATCACTTCTATTCACATTCCATTGGCCAGAACTCAGCAGGAAGAGGAGGAAAACAGCTGCCACTCATCTCAGCCACAGAGTTTTTCAGAGGCCTCTAAAAATGTATGAGACTTGAAAAAAATGTATTGACTCCAAGCTCCAAACATGAAATTGCAGAATTGAGATGAATAAATGTTTAATATATGCTTATAAAATGGAGCCTTATATCAGCTTCCAAAGTAGTTACATTTTGTATGCAAAAATTGTAATTTCTTCCTACCTAGCCTCCTTGCTTCTTTCCTTGCCTTCTCTACTATATTTGAAAAGATTTTGTAAGTTGGAGTTTGGAATTTCCAAGAATTCCCAAGTACTATCCAGTGATTGCTGAGAAATTATAGTCAGTCATAATTGAGTTTCTCAAGGCCAAATAAATTCAAATAAAAAATCTTCTCAAATTAGTTTGTACTGCAGAGAAACCTTTTAATGCGAAATATGGATACAATTTAATATGTTTATTTTGATGTTGAGTTAGGCCTTCAAAAGTAGCAGGATCATGGCTTACAGAGGTCTTAAAATAGTCTTGTCGATTCCTATTGTATGCAGACACATTTTGATGGCTTTGAAAAGGTGTATATTGCAGGTAACTAAACACATTTTACATTTTGAGCTCAGAAAATTGCCCCTTTAGGTTCCCTTTTCTTTTTCCTTTTATTTTCTAATAAAATATTTACTGCTGTGATATCCAAGAACATGAATGACACTGCATTGAATAACCCAGGTGCTTGGTCTGTTGGATGCCAGTGGCAGAGAGGAAAAGTGCCCTATTTTTTCAGTTATCATGTTTCAAGGCTAGGCTTTGGTCTTCCTTCTGAGTCATTTTTGGCTTCTTGGATGATAGATTTCTTAAATTCTTCTGTTCTCCTAACTCAAGGCACTTCCGAATAGGTGTTTGCGAGCCGTTGTTTGAAAAACCACTTACCGTGATGGATTTTTGTTCTTCTCTTTTTTTGCTCTCTTACACACTTTGCTGTTGTCCTGCCAATTGGAATTTGATTTGTTAATTACAAAAGCAAACGGTCCAGGATAGCTCTAAAGGGACTCTGCTCAAGGTTGGGGCTATGGTAGAGACTTTCTCGAAAGGGATTGGCAATTAAGAAATACAGCAACTGCTTGTGATGATTAAACATTTCAAGCATGTCTGAAGGTAGAATGCGGGGAGCCTGCAGAGAAGGAGGGGAATAGAGAGGGAATTAGTATTTATTGTTAGTCCTACAGTCATCTCCATCTCAGTAAGGACATCTTCATCCTTCCAGTTGTTCAGACCAGAAATTCTGGAAACATCCTTGACTCCATCTTTCCCATTCCACTTTCACCCATCAGCAAATTCTGTTGCATCTGTCTTCAGAATATATCCAGAATCCAGCCACTTCTTACAACCTCTCCTTCTGCCATCCTTCTCCAAGCCACTAGCATCACTCTCCTGGATCATTGCAATTTCTTCCTATCTAGTCTCCTTGCTTCTTTCCTTGTCTTTCTCTACATAGCAACCAAAGTTTAGTCTTCAAAACAAAACAAAAAAAAGATGATTTCTCTTTTCTGTTCAAGCTCTTTTATGTTTCCTCAAAATGTAGGTAGAGTTACCATATAATCTGGCAATTCCACTCCTAGTTACCCAAGAGAAATGAAAATGTATGTCCACACAAAATCTGTACGTGAATGTTCACAGCAGCATTATTCATGACAGCCAAAAGTGGAAACAACCCAAATGCCCATCAATGATGAGTGTACAACTAAAATGTGGCATAACCATACAATGGAATATTATTTGGCAATAAAAAGAATGAAGTACTGGTACCATGCCATAAAGTGGATGAACTTTGAAGCCATATGCTCTGTAAAAGAAGCCAGTGACAAAAGGCCACATATTACATGATTCCATGTACAGAATAGACAAATCCCTAGAGACTGGAAATAGATTAGTGATTGCCAGGAGCTGGGGAGAGAGGAATGGGGAGTGACGGCTGATGGATACAGGGTTTCTTTTGCGGTAGTGAAAATGTTCTGAAATTAAGTAGTGGTGACGATTGCATAACCCTATGAATATACTTTCTGGCTTGGTACTTTTTTGAAGGGGAAACTTGTGTGGTATGTTAACGATATCTCAATAAAGCTGCTATTACAACAAAAACAACTTCTTTGGCTTTCTTTCTGATCTTTTCCCTGAATCGTTTCTGACCTCTTCTTCTAATATTCTTCTCTTTCTCTTTAACCCGTCCAGACTGGCCCCTATTTTGTTCCTCTCATAGGGCAAGTGCTTCCTGCCACGGGCCTTTGTATTTTCTCTTCTCTCTTTTTGTAGAACTTTCTTCCCCCAGGTATCTGCATGGCTGGTTCACTTGCTTCTTTCAGATCTCTATTTAAACATCCTATTCTCAGGAGACTCTCTGATTACCCGAAAATAGCACTCCCTATCTCATGGCCTGCTGGCATTCTCTCTTTCTTTCATCCTGTTTTATTTTTCTCTGTATCATCAACATGTGATACACTGTTTTCTTGTTTGTTTTTTGTCTGTCTTCCTCCATTAAAATGTAAACTCCATGAGGCAGTAACTTGGGTTTGTTCAGGACTATATCTGCAGTGATACATACCACACCTCTTTTCACTAGACCATTAGCATGAGGAAGACATGGATTTCCTTGGCACTGGTGTTGAATTGGGACTAACTGTATTTGCAGGAGGAATATTCAGTGTGTCTATTAGATGCTACATTAGAAATCATCAGTTTGGAAGCAGTCTCCATGGGAAAAGTAATTTTGGTTCAAAAGGTAGAATGGAACTACTCAAGTTACATGGTCTTTTATTGTCATATAAATCTTGGTACAGAGTTCCTACTTTTTAAATCATTAGTATTATGCTAATATATAAAGTTTGCTACTTTTCATGTTTGTCTTACAGATTCAAAGCCTTTAGTTCTTTTCAGTCTAATTTACCACCTGTCTACTCTCTCCTTTTCTCCCTTGGAATGTTCTTAAGGTTTAATTTTGAAGGTGCTTTCTGTCAGACGATTATTGGTAAAGTAAATGTATTTCTAGGGAGCAGCTGATTAGTTGGGCCTTTGTTTTTTTTTTTTTTTTTTTTTTTTTGAGGAGTTCGTATTGAGATATACCTATTTTGTGGTTATTTAGAAAGGCCAAGGTAGGGGGAAAAAGAAAAGAATAAAATATATGTATACTTTAAAAAAAAAGCAAGCATTTAGTTTGGGGAGCTCTCAAAATGTGATTTCTTCTGCTCCTGTTTTCCTGCTTCCAAGCATAGGTGGAAGATACTGTCAGTTTCTCTGAACTCCTAAGTTGAAATGTGCAAGTCGCTAGGTGGCGCTGAAGCATCATTCTCCGCACAGCCACGCCGTAGAACACTTTTGTTATCTTGCTCCAGCTGACTGGATTTCTAGGTGTCAGGGAAATTGTTTTATTGGTACAGGGCATAGTGTAATATATTCCTTTCCACCCTAGGCAGCTATTTAATGCCCTGAAACATGCACCTCTTGTGGCCATGGCCTGTTAACTATGCTTATTTGGTGTAATAATTAGCAGAATTTCTCGCTAACAGGGGTACTTACCAACGCCTCACATCTTCACTGTGTTTTTGTACGTGATGGATTGTACATTCTGTGGAGAAAGTTGGGAAGGTCAAAGCTTAACCTCTGCCTAACAGGACTAGTTTTTGCACTTTTGTTCAGAATGGGTTTATATTAACTGGCTTTTGAGCTTCTTCAGACCAGAATTGTGTGTAATGTAAACATATTTGAGCTTTTATGTAAGGACCTAGTGAAGGTTTGTAAACACAACACTGTTAATTTTCCAACTCATAGAATGACAGAAAAATAAATAAAAAGCTGCTGGAATAATTGGACGACACTTGTTACTCAGAACTGTGAGTGTTGGAAGCGTGTCATAGGAACAGTGGGCCTGCCACAAGCACCACATTTTAGGTTCAAATCGGAGAAGAAAATTGCACATGGAATTTTAATTTTTTCCATGGTCGTAAGTTCGGCCCCATTTAATTCTTTGTGGTTTTTACAAGCCCTCTTAGGCTCCTAATATTTCTATAGCAACAATTTTAACGTTTATTTTAGAACGTGGTCAGAATTAACTGACAGAAGACCAAACAGGAGAAAATAGGTTTAAAGCAGGAAATACTTTAGCCGGGCCACTAACTTACCCTCTATGACCTTAGGCAAACTATTTGCCTTCTCTGTGCTTTGAATCTCTCATTTCTTAAAATGGAGATTATAATACCCACCCCTTTGTGTCTCCTACATCAGGTAAAAGTGAAACAGTAACTCCTCAATATACCTTTGCTTATATTCAAAGCTCCAGGTAAATGCAAGATGTTGCTATAATTACCTAAAAAAGCTAAGAGGATTTTTCTTTGTTGATTCCAAGGTGAGTTGTAGAAATTTCCAGAGGATGGATTAATGTAGTCGGAGGGCTCAGACTTCTACATCTGTGTAGATAGTACCTATTTTCATACACTGTGGCCTGGCTCTGTTTCTGGCCTGGCCCTGTTTCCAAGGTTTAAGTTCCATTCTTTTAACTGTGTATCAACTATTTTCACTTGGTTATTCTGCTTTTACTTAAGCCCTTTATATAGGGCTGGATTTAGTTTTAGGAAACAGAAACTATGTGAGATAGGAAAATAGGTTCATATAAAGTCGTCAGGAGGACCAGAGAAATGGGCTGAAGGTGGACCCTCCAGAGATGGGCTTCTGAAACGATGTTACAGACTGGCTTGCCAGGGTAGCTGCTCATCCATCATACTCGGGAAGGGCTAAGAATCAGGAGTCATTCCTAGAACTGTTGATTTATAAGAACACACAACCATAGTTGTAGTTGGGATCAGGAAGATACCACCGTTAAAATTGGCATTTGAGAACTACAAAGTGAATGGCCAGATTCTGGAATGTTACTGCCTCATGACTATGTTGGCTGCGAAAAAAGTTGAAACAGCAAGGTGATGGCCTCCATTTTATTTTTTGACTTCTGATTTTCACATGCCGCCATTAAATTGATGAAGCTTATTTCTCATCCAGAACTCCTAGCTGCAAAGGGGTCTGAGAAATATAGTGTTTACCTTTCATCCTCTGCACCACAGGAAGGCACAATAAGAGGAGATTGGAAGGGTGCTGAGTGCCACCGTATCTACTTCATCCCCCAGCATGTTTAAAATAAAATATTTTTACCTCTGACTCGTATTGCATTTTCTGTCCAGCACAGCCGCTAGCTTATTGGACCCTCAGTTGATGTGTTAATGACATTGACTTCCTTATTTCTTTGTATGGCCCCACCTTTCCTAGTCATGTGTCTTGGTACCGTATTAGATTTCAGATCCACCTACCTATCTGTAACTCTTGGTTCCTATTCATTTCCATTGCCGTCTTCTTGTTCAGGTCCAGCTCCTCTCTGCCTGGGCTTTTGCAGTGGTCTCTTTATCTGGCCTTTGGTTTCTTTCACTGTAACCATATTATAAGTAGATTGGTGTTTAAAAACCAGAACAACAAATAACAAACATGCTTCCATTGTGCTCCCTGTCCTTCTCAAAAGCTTTTTGAGGCTCCTCATTACATGCAGGATAGAATCCAGACTCCTTAGCTTGACTTTCAGGACCTACCATAATCAGGGTGCAATCTATCATTCCAGCCTTATCTTCCATTTTCCCCCTGCTGGAACTGAATTTTAGACCAAAAGGTCTAATCACTGATGTCTGAGTGTCTTGTCCTTTACTAACTTTTCAGCTCTGCTATCCTTTTGCCTGCTTTTAATAGTCTGTTTTCTTTTCTCATTTATTTATTCCTTTGATCACTTAGGCGCAGTTTTTTTCTCCTTACAGCATGGTTTACTAAGGCATTTTAATTTTATTACCTGTAGTGTTAGTTTTCTTTTTATGACTGTATACCTTCCACTCCTTTTTATGTAGACAATGTAAATATTTGTTGTGGATTGATTTGTTGATTTTTCATGGTTTAGACATCTACTTGCATGGGAAAAAGGGGATGGTGGAGGGTCAGTCTGGGGGCTGAAGCGGTACTCTAGCTGTGTGATTTTGTCCTTTTGATTACTATTGAAAGGACAAATTAACTATTTGCTTTGAGCAAACTAATGCTGAGTTTTGTGGATTTAGTGTTTGAAAAGGGCCCTGGGAAGGAAAACCCTGGAGTTGGGCTCCTTATCCCCGTTTGCCAGGCTGGATGAGCTCCATGTCCATACCCCTGCATTGCAGTTTGCTGAAGTGTGGGTTGTGAAATAGCAATGGAATTTGTCTGTGGTTTCTTGCCAGTGAGGAGGAGGAAGAAGGATTCTGAGTAAATCAGACATGCAAATTAGTAAGGCCCATGGGCCTTAAGCGAATTACACAATAAAGCCCAAAGAAATTCACTTTGGCTTCTTTCTGCGTTTTGTGTGTGTGAGAAGGCAGCTATTATGTATTTGCTTTAGGCCAGAGGTTCACAAAGTTTTTGGCTTCAGGACCCTTTTTTACTCCTTAAAATTATTGAGGACCCAAAAATCTTTTGTTCATATGGGTTATACCTATCAATATTTACTGTACTAGGAACTAAAAAGCCTTTATTGATTTAAAAATAGCAAAACCCCTTCATTACAAGTTAACGTAACATTTTTTTATGAAAAATGACTCTTTTCCAATGTAAAAAATTAGCAAGAAGTGTGCCATTGTTTTACTTTTCTGCAGATCTCTTTACTGTCTAGCTTGATGCTTGGTTCTTACACCTTTTTGTTTAGTCACTGTAATACGTTGTTTTGGTTGAACTATATGAACAAAATCTGGCCTCACACAGACATTAATGGAAAAGGGGAGTATTTTAATTGCTTCTTCAGCTATTAAATGTAGATATTTTTCTTTGCTGTTATTCCAAAACTTGTCAAGTGATAGCTTCTATTTTAAAACATTTTTGTTTTTAATTGACAGTAATTATCTATATTTATGGAGCATGTTGTGATGTTCCACGTACACATTGTGGCGTGATTAAATCAAGCTAATTAACATACCTATCGCCACACATACTTACTATTTCTTTGTGGTGAGAATACTTAAAATCTACTATTTTAGCAAATTTGAAATCTACATTACTGTAAACTAGTCAGCATGCTGTGCAACAGACCACTAGAACTTAGGTGTCCTGTCAAACTGAATTTTTTACCCTTTGACTAACATCTCCCCTTTCTCTGCTCTATCCCACCGACCTCTGGCAATTACTGTTCTACTCTCTACTTCTATGGGTTTGACTTTTTTAGATTCCATATTTTAGGGAGAGCTGTACCTGGCTTATTTCACTTAGCATAATGCCCTCTAGAGTCAAGATTCATCCATGTTGTCACAGATGACAGAATTTCCTTTTGTAAGGCTGAATATTATTCCATTTTCTTTAGACAAGTGATAATTTCTTAAAGATTACTTGCAGGGTGGAATCTGAAGCTATCTTAATTAACTTTTCCTACTTTGTTATATTAAAATCTGTTTATCTCTTTTGCACTTTGAATGCATCTTTTACATTCAAATGATTTTGTAACATTATGTTTTGATCATTTGGAAAATTATCATGTCACTGAGTTATACAGATCTTCCAAATGTTGATGCGTTTCATTATATAATGTAAAAAAAGGTCACACTCATCAGTATCACCACTGATCTTATGGTATAAGTCTTTAAGTATTGGGAAGCCCCAAGCTCAAGGTAGCAAATATAAATTTTCTAAATTTCTGATTTTTCTTGACAATCTGAAGTTTATCATTGGCAGCAAATATGGTCAGTTGTTTTTCTTGAAGTGGCAAGCTGACTTTATTAATTGTTGAGAAATGTTTGTCAAATACTCAAGTCTGATTAACCAGAAAAATATCAGTCAGCTATTTTTTCAAGTAAAAATGGTGTTCTGTGGGGCAAATTCAGCCCAGAACTCAAATCACACACGTACTTTTCTTTGAGATGACCATTTTACTTTAATATTTATCAGAAGTACTTTATATATGTTTCCTAATTTGTCACACAGTATAGTGAAAAGATAGCTACTTAAAGCTCAAGATTTAATATAATTGATGATTCTTCCTGCTTTACCGAGGACATGCTTAAGTAAAACTAACTTCCTTTTTCTTCTTTCTCTTTTAAATGGAATGCGTGGTAAAGAACACAGTGACTGGTAAGTTTTTGAGGTCTATTACGACAGCCTGCTGATTACAGTTAATGATAATGTATATTTCAAAATTGCTAAAACGGTAGATTTTAAATGCTTTCATCACAAAGTATGTGAGGTGATGGATAAGTTGATTAGCTTGACTTAATTATTCCACAATGTGTACAAATGCAGAAACATCACATTGTACTCCATAAATATGTATTACTTGTCAGTTAAATATAGATATTAAAAAAACTGAATACTAGTTTAGTTGGGTACCACTGGCTTGATTAGTGACAAGGCACCTGCAGTTTTACCCAGCATTCTTTTAAACCATCAGTGGAAATGTCCACACAGCAAATAAGAGTATTGTTACAAAAATAGTATTGATCTTGTGGAACCTTTGCCAAACTTCTGCACTGTACCAAATAGGAAGATTTGAGTAGCTAAAAATTCAAAGAGTGGAATAAGAGGCAACCTGGAGGAGAAAATTTCTCTCCTGTCCTGAGATTGCTGTTAGCCCAGGGTCAGAATTCCTGGGACCTGATTTTGTGAGTTTAAGAAGCACAGGGAGATTTTTTTTTTTCCTACCTGCCTTTGGTGATAATACATGTTTAATCTAAATCAATGTGATTGTGGGTTTTTTTGTTTTGTTTTGTTTTGAATTGTTGTTTCTGTTAGAAAAATAATGAATGGCAAGGGCTGCAGAGATCAGTTGTTTGTGAGATGACTGAGAAGGTAATAGGACCTCCTATTTGGGACATTAAGAAAAGCCTTCTCTAAAAAAAGAACCCATTTTGAGCAACATGCTAAAATTCTCTGAGTCAGTTGGCCTCATTTGTAAGCCTTTGATTGCTTTATTTGTTTGTTTGCTTGCTTGTTTATTTATTTATATTTGGAAGGCAATCTTTCTGCTTCCTGAATGGCTGTCAGAGCTCTCAAATAACATCATCCCTTTGCTGGTGTGAATATAGCCTAGACTTGAGGCAGCAATTAACTGATCATGTAATAGAAGAATCCCAATTTTCCAGTTTCTTTTTTTAACTTCTTGGGTGGTTGGGGCACATCATTGAAACAATTATTACATTTACTCAAGAGTTTGTCTTTTCTATTAAAAAAAAAAATTCCATCTAAGTGCCTTACGGTGAAGAGGAGGAGATTGTGTAACTGGAGTCTCCCCTTAACTGGTCTTTATTGTTAAAGAAGAGTGATCCCTTTGTGTTTCAGCTTGGCACACAGAAACGGTTTTAATTTAACAGTCCAGCTCCTTTAATAGATCAATTCTCTATTGTGGTTTGAATTTGGTGCACTCCCAATTTACTCTAAGCTTCTACGGGCTTCCTTGGAGAAATTGGGGCAGAGATGCCAAAGAGTCATTTTGGGTACAATTTAGAGTTTGTTTATTTATATAAATGTATAAATGTAAGGGGTACCAGTGCAGTTTTGTTACATGGATATATTGTGTAGTGGTAAAGTCTGGGTCAGCTTTTAGTGTAACCATCATCTGAATAATGTACATTATATCCATTAATTTATGGTTTTATCTCAAACCTCTTATTAATTAATGCTAGCCATGGGAGGTAACTAGCACTTGTAAATGCCTGCTGTGTGTTAGATGCTCTAGTAGGTGTTTTAGACACCCTCCTCTAATCTTCATGGTGACTTTCTGATGTATCCTGAACCTGTATAGTTTTCTCCACTTCTGTCACTACTACTACAGGCCAAGCCACCATCATTTCTTGCACAGACTTCTGCACCCCCCATTTGGCCTCCCTACTTCAAGTTTTAATGGTCTCCTCCCTCTCATAATCCACTTTCCATACATAAGTTGGATTTATTTTAAAAATATATATCAAATGATGTCGCCTCACTGCCTGTAAGACTCTTCAGTGACTTAATGACAAACAGGATGAGATGCTTCTCCTGCTCTGGCTGACAGGACCAGAACAGCCTGGGTTCTGTAGCTCTGAGAGCTCACCAGCCACTCTGTCCTTGCTCGTCCACTGTGCTCCAGACTCGCTGGCTTGCTTTCTGTCCCTGGAAGCCACCAGACTGGTTCTTCCTTAGGGCCTTTGTACCAGCTGTTCTTCCTGCTTGGAACACTTTCCCCAGATCTTTAGTCTGGGCCTGGCTTCTTGTGATTTGTGTATTGCCTAAAATGACACCCACTCAATGTGCCTTCCCTGACCAGCTGAGCTATAGCAGTGTCCCTCCACTGCATCACTAGATTTTACTTTCTTTCTTTCTTTTTTTTTTGAGATGGAGATTTGCTGTTGTTGCCCAGGCTGGAGTGCAGTGGCATAATCTGGGCTCACTATAACCACCTCCTGGGTTCAAGCAGTTCTCCCGCCTCACCCTCAGGCATGCACCACCACACCTGGCTAATTTTTTGTATTTTCAGTAGAGATGGGGTTTCGCCATATTGGTCAAGCTGGTCTAGAACTCCTGACCTCAGGTGATTCACCTGCCTCGGCCTCCCAAAGTGCTGGAATTACAGGCAGGAGCCCCTGAGCCACCGCACTCAGCCTAGATTTTATCGTCATTAAATCACTTGATGCAGTGCAGAGTGAGTTTCTGCTGTTAGACTGTCTGGATTTCAATCATGACCTTGTCATTTACTGGCTGTGTGATTTTGGAGAAGTTACTTAACTTTTCAGGACTTTCATTTTCTTCTTTATAAAATGGAAATATTATTATATCTCTCCATTCTAAGAACTGAATAAGGTAGTACTTAGCATCTTTTATGGTTTCTGACACATTGTACATAATCAAGAACTGTTAAATATTACTATTTTAATGTAATGTTATTAAAACCATTGCATATTTTATAGCTTATTTATTTGGCTATTTTTCTGTCTCGTCTACCAGGAATATAAGCTTTATGAGGGAAAGAATCTTATCTGTCACATTCCCAACTGTGCCCCTAGAGCTTAGAACAGTGCTTAGCACATAGTAGGCATTCACCAAATCTTTGCTGATTATTAAAATCTGAGATATAATTATCCCTGTTTTTCAAATTGAGTAATTAGGGTTCAGAGAGGTAAAGTAACTTACCCAAGGCTACGCAGCTACTAAATGCCAGTAGTCCTTGGTATTTGGACTGAATGCTGATTACAAAGACCACATTCTTTCTGTTATGCCACAATACATAAGTGGATCTTTATTTCAGATTCTGTCATTTATAGCAGATGGATTTTCAGGTTGCCTTTTTATGTAAATGTGACATGACTCATGAAATGTAAACAGCCATTTGTGTGACTATGAAAGGTCAGAGACAAGAGTTAGACCCACAGGCAAGTTAGGAAAGTGAGATATGGCACATCCACCACCTTCAATGGTGGAAGAAAAGTGACCTGATTCCTGCCTTGGAGATGTGTAGGGTGGTGACCTTGGGCTTGGGCTGCCTGAGGAGGTTCCTATGCTTTGAATTCTGAACGGACAGGATCCCTAAAGTCATCGACCCTAGTGTGGGCTCTTGTACTTCTTCTATCATCTTATTCTAGTTGGTGGAGGCAGAAGTTGAAAAATTAAAATGTTGGCTCCTGCAGCCTCTAGAAAATAATAGGCTTGAATTTGCTTTTGTCACTAACATGATTATGGTGCTTGGTCTGTGGGGGCTTCACTGATGCATTCTTTTTAACAGCCCTGTTTGTTTGTTTTTCATAAGCGAGCATAGCACAGAGGAAAAACTACAGGTTTTGGAGACTGGCACATCAGGGTTCAGATTTCTGCTGTGCTACGTCTTGGCTGTGTTTCCGCACATGAACTTCTCTACACCTCAGTTTCTTTGTTTATGTAATGGGGATTCATATGACAGTTAAAGAGAGAGCTTGTCTAAAGTGTCTTATGTAGTGGTATCTCCAGTTTGACCCTTTTGAGAATCTGATGAAAGTTATGGAACCCTCCCCGCTGACAAGTGCCCATATACCCAGAACTTTGTATTTAATTTCATGGGGTTCATGAAGCCTCTGAAACCCAGCTTAATTCAGAATCCACACCAACCAAGGTTCTTATAGGAAGACCTTGTGTTTTTATTTTGTTTTGGCTTTCTGCAGTCTTTTAATAATGTTTATTGAATGAGAGAATTTAACTAATTTCTTTTTCCATAATCACTTTAAATTCAAGATTTGATTTCCTTTTCCCTGGGACCTGTGACAGTGCCAGCTTCATAGCCTAGTCTAGGCATGCCAGTTGCCCACTGTGGCAATAAATATCTGAGCCTGTGGTTTTTGCCTTAGGTAAACTGTAGAGGTGGACTCATGGAATGCTTGGAAATTTTTTCAGTTTATAATAATGTGTAAATGTCAAGAGCCAATTATTGAAGAATGGCTCCTCAAAGTGTTTGGGTACTCTAGATCGGACATGACCATCTTGGTGTGTGAAATTTTGCTAATGCATCTTTCCTAATAGAATATCCAATCTCAGGGCTAGACAGTCTTAGAGATCATTTAATTTAATTCCTCCAGATTGATTAAGTGGTTTGTCCAAGGTCATTCGACTGGTATAGTGGCAGAGCTCAGGCTGTACAAATCAGGTGAGTATTCTTCAGCTCCTCAGAAGCCAATAACTTCCACTGACTTCTGTGTCTGAAATTCATTAAACCTTCCACACGAAGTGCAGCCATTTTAATGCTGAATGATATTCATCACTGTCTGAAATGGGCTTATTTATGTATGACTGTTTATTCCTGTTTCTTCCTTCATTCTCCCAAAATGTAAACACCATAAAAACATGAATCTTGTCTGTCTTAGTCACCCTCAGTATCCTTAGAACCTTGTGTGTAGTAGGTGTATAATACATTTTGGTTGAATGAGTGACAGTTCTAATAATGTCAGAAGAATTGGAATTTCTTTACAGAAATCTTTGTCAGTAATTTAACAAACATCGATTGAACCTACTATGTATCTGGCACTATCCCAGGCACAGGTACGAATGAGATATGGTGCTCAGCTTCAAGGAGTTATGGTCTAAATACCAAAATAACAGAATCAAGAGCAGCAGATTAAATTGGGCCCACTGTATTTTTTAAAAATTTAATTTGACTGCTGGGTGCAGTGACTCACTCCTGTAATCCCAGCACTTTGGGAGCCTGAGGCGGGTGGATCACAAGGTCAGGAGTTCGAGACCAACCTGGCCAACTTGGTGACACCCTGTCTCTACTA
>NW_012115722.1:943249-958357 GCF_000951035.1 Colobus angolensis palliatus | reverse complement strand
CTTGAACCCGAAAAGTGGAGGTTGCAGTGAACTGAGATCGTGCCACTGCACTCCAGCCTGGGTGATAGAGTGAGACTTCGTCTTGAAAAAAAGAAAAAAAAGAATTAATTTGAATGCATGCTCCATTATTTCCTGTGTCTTTTACCTTCCTGCTTTGCTTATTTAACTGCCTAATTTCTGATGACATTTAAGTTCAGGTCTTAGATTCTGTAGATTAGTGGTTTCTAAACCTGATTGATCATCACCTCACCTCAGTGGCTTTAGAAACACTACAGACCCTACTTTTGGAGATTCTAAACCAGGGCTGAGGTGGGCCCTTGGAAACTCTATTGAAAAACAGTAACTCCACAGTCACTTGCAATGAGCAGCCAAATCTAGCTAGATGCCCCTGCTTTATAGGTGAGTGTTAAGGATGAGGGTTTCATCTTAAAACCTGGACTTGATATTCTATATTCATAGCATCTTTCTTATCCTTAAAGATTCTGTGTACTTTTCAGCACATTGTTCTGTTCCAAGGGGCTCTGCAAAGTATACTTGCTGTCTGTACGTTTCCACTGTGAAAACTCCTTGAAATCATGTAGACAAATGAAAGCTAAACATCAAATAAATAACCTAAACTGGTAATACTCCCATTTGGCTCTCCTTGTGTCTTTTCATGTGGGTTAGCTCTTCAACCAGATTCCACATGTACATTGAGTATGTGTGGTTACATGGTGACTTTCAAGAGAGATGGATTTGTGGTTTTCCGGGATTCCTTCTCCCTGACTTGGTAGAAAGATAGCCAGGCATAGCTCAGCACACCTGAAAAGAGGCAAGCTGTCAAGGTGTTGGCAGAGAGAGGCTCCTCTGGGTAGGACTTGGGGCATCCTACCAGCGAAAAAGAGACTAGGTTTGAGTGATTTCACATTTGGCCTTTACGTATTATAATTGCTGAAGTGCTAAATTGAGTGTGACAAATCTAACAGGTAATTGCCAAGTAGGTTTCATTACCAGTCATTGCATAAATAAATGATGTTCCTTATGTGAAAAAAATAAAACCAAACTAAAGAAAAAAAATTGCACTATATTTGGAGTTAGAATTACAGATATTACAGATACGTTCATATACATCAAAGCTGTTTCAGTGTGTCAGCAAACTCAGTTCATTTACCTCTGCCAAGGTGGTCTAGTGTATGTGGGGGTGCAGAGTGGGGAAAAGTGGGGAGGGGTTGTGATTTATGACAAACTGTAAAAGAGGTTAGAATTGGGAAACAAGTTTTTTTCTTAGAGGAGTGGCAAATAGTAAGTAGCATTTGGACCTCACTCAGCTCTAATAGTTAGAGCTAAGCTTTTTAACATTATCATTATATATTAATAATATATCTGTGTGACCAGCCTCAATAGATTTTATTCATTAGTAACTTGATTTTATGAAAATACTTTATGAAAAGATTTTAAAAATACTGAAGCACAGTAAAACCTAAGGTTCACATCACTGTCTGCGGAGTCAGTGAGGAACAGGGCAGAGTGCCAGTGCATATGAAGCGGGATTTTTTTTTTTTTGCCTCCTTGGTTTGCTGCTTATTCCCAGTAACTTGAACAATGCCTTACATGAAGTAGACATAAAATAATTACTGAATGAAAGAAGAAAGGAAAGTATACTTAGTTTCTACTTTCATGGCGCTTACATGCTAGTGGGAGAGAGACAAAAATTAAGTGCAAATAAATAAACAGAATATGTGAAAGCAACTAGGGTGAGAGTGCTGTTTTTGATAGGATGGCGGGGATTGGGCCATTTGGGGAATGAATTGATGAGAAAGAGAAAGTTGTGCAAATCTGGGAGAGGAAACATCATTTGAAGAACAGAAAGAAGGCCCACATGATTTGAGAATGGTGGAGAGAGAGATTTGACGGAGAGACTTGCTACGATTAAGAAAGATAGTCAGCTGGGTGCGGTGGCTCATGCCTGTAATCCCAGCACTTTGGAAAGATGAGGCGGGTGGATCACGAGGTCAAGAGATCAAGACTGTCCTGGCCAACATGGTGAAACCCTGTCTCTACTAAAAATACAAAAATTAGCTGGGTGTGGTGACACACGCTGGTAGTCCCAGCTACTAGGGAGGCTGAGACAGGAGAATTGCTTGAACTCGGGAGATGGAGGTTGCAGTTAGCCGAGATTGTGCCACTACACTCCAGCCTGGTGACAGAGTGAGACTCCATCAAAAAAAAAAAAAGAAAAAGGAAAGATAGTCATGGTAAAGAGTGTGGATTTTATTTTATGCAAAGTGGGAGCTCATTAAGAAGGTAAAAGTTTTTAAGCAAGGGAATGACATGATTTCACCTACTTTTTAAAGGAGGTTGCTCTGACTGCTGTAGAGGATAGACTATAGGCAGGGGACAAGAGGGAGACCAGGAGGAGGCCCTTGGAGTGTGGTAGGCGAGAGATGGTGGTGGCTTGCCCCAAGAGGGTAGCAGTGGAGATGGGAAAAGTGGATGGATTTGGAATGTATTTTGGCATAGAGAAAACTGTTGAGTGGTTTCAGAGGGTTGCATGAGAAAGTTGATACACTGCCCCTACCCCATGCAAACACACACATTCTTTTTTTATGATGAACTTTCTTTAAAAGCATTTGTTGGAATATGAGATTATAGGCCATAAGTGAGAAAACAACTCTTTTTGAGCTGTGAGGAATACTAGGAGAGGAGAAAGTGAATTGTGTGTGCTGCTCAAGGTGGTACGCTACGATGGTTCTGCAGTTCCACGCATTTTTGACAGCATGGATTCAATGCAAAATGGCAACACACACTGTATCTTTTGGCAGATCAGAACATAATGAAAATAAAATAAAAAACTTCAAAACTGGCTCTTGAATGAAATAGGATTCAGAAGAGGTGATCTCAAATCTACTTTATGAGATAATGTCCTTTTTAAAAAGAAACATTAACATCAGTTATTCATTTAGAATGTCTGAATTATTATTCTAGAGTCTTTGTGACTGCTGTGAATTCATGATGCACTTGGATAGTCTCTGTTACTCTGAAGTTTTAATAGGTAACAGTCAGAAATGGAGTGGGAGAACATAAAAGCAAACTGAAATGCTCATAGCTGGTACCCTGAAGCCATTAACTTTAAGCTGGTTATTCCTGATCTACTGTTTGGACATAAGATGGTAGAGAGGCTGAGTATGACTTGAACAGGATACGTGAACCAATGTTCAAGCACTTTGGGAGGCCGAGGAGGGCAGATCACGAGGTCAGGAGATCGAGACTATCCTGCCTAACACAGTGAAATCCCATCTCTACTAAAAATACAAAAAATTAGCCAGGTGTGGTGGCGGGCATCTGTAGTCCCAGCTACTCAGGAGGCTGAGGCAGGAGAATCGCTTGAACCCAGGAGGCAGAAGTTGCAGTGAGCCAAGATCGCGCCACTGCACTCCAGCCTGGGCGACAGAGTGAGACTCCCTCTCAAGAAAAAAAAAAAAAAGAAACACCATCCTTATAAAGAGAGCACACACCTTCAATTTCTAGGGCAGCAGCATTTGCTTTCCAACTTGTATGTCTTGGTGGGAGTAGCGCTATCTATTCACCTTATGGGCCAAAGGGAAAGAGTCCAGTGAAAATGGCTCTGATGTTGTTGGAAGTGGGAAAGCAGGATAATAGGTTCTTGTTAATGGAAAATGCAGCCAATATTGGTCAACTTACTTTGATTTCGGTACTCCTAACACCACCCTAGAAGGCACCCTAGATAGAGGTCCCTTGCTACCACTCATTTTGCAGATCAGGATACTAAGGATTTTCCTGATTTTAAGCATTAAGTATAGATATCCCTGTTGGCCAAAGTTAAATTGGCCAACTAGAGTTTAAAAACAAAAATTAAAAAAAAATTTATTTTATATTAGGTTCCAAAGGAATTGTCAGTAGGAGAAGCCTGATTGTTCCTTTTACGCCGACTCACACAGTTTCAGCAGATTACATTTGAGGCCTTAATGTTGAAATCTCATCTGTAAGTCTGGTATATCTAACTAATCATATAAACATCTTTCATCTTAGACTGTGTAGCATATCTCTAGTAGACTAGGTGGGCCAAATGACATTATAGTTAAATCAAGCCAATAAATATATGAGAAAGAAGGCAAATGAGCGTAGACTCCATAGTGAGTGATGGAGGTTCCGACAAGTCAGAGACACTAAATTATTCATTGCTTCTGGTTTATGGAAGGGCAGACCCAGATATGTGTTATGCTGATTCTGTGTGATTGGCTACTTCCATGGATTGACCCTATTTTCCTGTCCTGCTCAAGTCTCCTTCCTTCTTAACCATATGTTGTGGGTATTCAGAAATACCGTGGTTTTGTTTAGAGTAGCAGGATTGGTGTTGAAGATCAACAAGAAAAAGCAAAATGGGCTTGTCTGTCCCATCAAGCGATGTGCTGTCAACATTTGTAGACTATGTGCCCTGAATTAGAAGGAAAAAAGTAGAGATTCCTGAGTTTAGGAAATTATAATCTGATGCAGCTTCTTCAGACTGAAGCCTTAACTAAAGTTTGTGAATTCTTTCTCTTTCGTCTTTATTCTTTCTCTACTCTTAACATTTTTCTCCCCACCTCTTTGGCTATATGCTGTTCTGCTCTTGATACAGAATTGACCTTATTTGGCCGGGTGGGGTGGCTCATGCCGGTAATCCCAGCGCTTTGGGAGGCTGAGGCGGGCGAATCACTTGATGTCAGGAGTTCGACACTGGCCTGGTCAACATGGTAAAACTCTGTCTCTACTAAAAATACAAAAATTAGCTGGGCATGGTGGTGGGTGCCTGTAATCCCATCTACTAGGGAGGCTGAGGCAGGAGAATCGCTTGAACCCAGGAGTTAGAAATTGCAGTGAGCTGAGATCAGGCCACTGCACTCCAGCCTGGGCGACAGAGCGACTCCGTCTCAAAAAAAAAAAAAAAAAAAAGATCTTTTTCATGCCCAACCTCTATCTCCATTATCTCCTAGCTTTTTGGAAAATATTTAGTACTGGCATTTGTTCTTCACTGATTTTTCCTTCTACCTGTTTCTTTAGTATCATGGGGGTAGTTACCTCAGCCGGAGTAAGGAGACCTTTGTTATGTGTCTCTTACTTGTACATACTCTGTCCTCTATCAGTAAGTGTGTAAATACACTGTATTTTCCCATTCAGACATATTGTGTAAGTAATAGGAACCAGGTGTTTGAATAAATTAACCAAGTGCCAAATTTCATTTTGGAAATGAAATATTTTAGTTTAAGACTCTAGGACATTTGTAAAGCTGAAATATATTGCAAAGTGATGAAAGCTTTCTTAAATTCTGTTATAGTCATGCGCCTTAAAATTATTCATTATTACTTATAGTTATTATCTATCTGTGTATGCTCATCTACATATGCTAAACATGAAGATATTCTCTCCAGCGAGGACTTCATGTGCCAGATTTTTCAGCCTGGATTGAATTTTATGGATGAGAGAGATACCCTGGAAATGGAACCATTGGCATAACCTTGTGTCTAATGTAATAACAGAGCTCTAATGAACTGCAACATGAGCTCAGATCTGCAAAATATTCAGAGAATATAGGCAAAGAGCAGTTTTTTCCTCCTTATGAGCTAGGTGGTTCTCCAAAAGCAACAAGTACTGCTTGTCTTTGCAGAGAGCTGTCATGGAGCTGTAAGTCTCTTTGTGGTTTAGACTTAATGTGAGTAAGATTCCTCTGCATTCTCAGCCTAGAAAAACTTGACAGTTCTCTTGGAATTTGATGAAAGTTTCCTAACTTTGAGGCTAGAGAATACTCTCATTTCAGATTAGGCAATTGTCAACATTTTTTTCTGTTCTGATTTCATGATGCCAAAAAATCATGTATGGTTGCTCTATTTGGAGAATAATATGTAGCCTCAGACACTTAAGATCATATGTAGTTTAGAAATAATATCAATTGCATATGAATGTTTTGATTTTTTTCCCCCAGCCTTTCTGAATTTTTTGATTTCTTCAAATTCTACATGGTTTTTTATTTTTGTTTTTGTTTTTGACTTTCACATAAATTGTCTATAGTGTCTGGAACATGTACATATACATGTATATGTATGTATGTTTTATACAAATTATATATATGTATGTGGGTATATGTATATATATGTATATGTATATGTGTGTATGTTCCATACAAATTATATATGTGTGTGTATATGTACACGAATTATATATATATAATATACATACATGTATATACACACAAATTATAACACAAATTATATGTACACATATTTTGTATATATACAAATAGATAATATATTTGTGTATATATAGTTATATATAGACATATTTTGTATTTTGTATGTATGAATACATTTTGTAATATATACATTACAAATATATACATACATATTTTGTATATATACATTTTGTAATATATACATATATATTACTATATATATTTTTAATTGTGGTAAAATACACATAGGATAAAATCTATAATTTTAGTCCTTAGCCATTTTTTCAACCATTTAACAAGTGGTATTAAGTACATCCTCATTATTGTGGAACCATCACCACTATCCATCTTCAAAACTTTTTCAGCTGTCCATACCAAAACTGTACCAATTAAACAATAACTCCTTGTTTCTACCTTCCCCCTACCCCTGGCAACCACCATTCTATTTTCTGTCTCTACAAATTCAACTATTTTAGGTAACGCAACGCATATAAGTAGAATCATACAGTATTTGTCCTTTTGTGACTGACTAGTGATGACATTAATTTAATATTAAAATCAGGAGAAACAAGGTGGGCGTGTTGGCTCACACCTGTAATCCCAGCACTTTGGGAGCCTGAGGCAGGAGCATTGCTTGAGCCTAGGAGTTTGAGACCAGCCTGGGCAACAGAGTGAGACCCCCATCTCTACAAAGAAAACAAAACCAAAATAAAGCAAAAAAAAAAAAAAAAAAAGAAGAAAGAAAAAGAAAAGAAAAAAATAGGAGAAACAGATTTAAGACAGTCGGGAAAGAAAAATACTGACTTTGATTTTGGTCTTATTGAATCTTAGGTGCTAGCAGGTGAAGACTTTCATATTGTAATATCCTGAAGACAGTTTCAAATATAGGTTTGGAATAGAGATGAGGACTTCAGAGTTATCCGTAATGAACTCATTTTAAGAATATGAGATTGCCTAGAGGAAGAATGTTTTGTAGAGTTAGAAGAGTGGGGTTTATTTGATGATCTTCGGAATTCTGGACATTTATCTTAAATTGCTCTTTAGGAAGTTTAGTAGAAAAAGAAAGGATGCAGATAGTGTCTGCTATTAAGGGCAGAGGAAGAAAGATCTGAAACAGAGACAGAGAAGAAGGGAGCTTAGGTTATAGGAATAAAAGGGAGAGGATGTCATAGAAACCAAGGGAAATGAGGATTTTGAGAAACAGATGCAAGTGACTGTGCCCGGTGTTTCCCTAATGACCAAGAGGATAGTTCTGGGTTTTAGCAAGTATGAGCTGGCCATTGGCCTTGGGAAGAATAGTTTCAGCAGAATGGTGGTGGTCGAAGCCAGATCCTTATAGGGGTCAGGGCCAAAAGAAACAGTAGGAATTCTAGGCATTTATCTTAAATTGCTCTTTAGGAAGTTTATTGGGGAAAGAAAGGTTGCAGATAGGAAATCTCAGGTACACAGAGGTTAAGTAACTTGCTGAAGGTTACACCGTAACCTTAAGTAGCAGAGGCAGGATAAGCTCTGGTTCTGGAGCTGGTACTCTTCATCATTACTTTAGGTTATATTCTCCCACCTTTTTTCTTTGTGGTTGTAGGTGGTTGTAGGCTACTTAAAGAGATACCTATGCACCTGCAGTTAAAATCCAAATAACTCAGTGGAGAGCCTGGTCCTTCGTTATTATGTCTCAGATTGAAGTTTTATATCTTACAGCATGATGAAATTACATATATGATGGTTAGGTTAGGTTGCAAGTCTTGGAATATATGCAGAAGAATAACTTTATTACAATGACTATTTACTTTTTATAAGACAATCCAGCAATGGTGATTTTTCATTAGTGATATAATTGCAAGAGGTAACCTGAGAACATAAAATGCACATATTGAGATGAGATTAAATACAATGCTGATGAAGTTATAGAGTTTTATGCAACAGTTCAATCAAGAAAGCATGATAATAAAGCATGTATGCTGACTTTCCGGAATCTTGAGAATGGATAAATGGAAACAAAGAGAAATACCTATTTTGTATTATAAACCTCTAAAATAGTTATGAAAGAAGTTATTCTTTTAGGTATTTTTCTTTCAGTTTTCATCACTATTAGGCAAAACTGATAGTCGATATAGCTCTGTCAGTAGCTAAGGGATTTTTGTTGTTGTTAAAGTAACATGTCATATCTTGTATAATTCAACTATGGCTACGCAGGGGGAAGTATTTAATGTCTGATTATACAGCCTGTGCTTTGGAAACAGCAGAAAGCCAGACAGCGACAGTAGAGGGCAAAGGATTATTAAATGGACAGTCACTGAGGTCACTTATAGTGACTTTACTGCAACACCATGTGCATCTGCTTTCCCATGGCAGGTTGATCATGGCTTAATGGCTAAAGCTTTGTAAAATTACAAAAAAAAAAAAAAAAACCCAGAAATCCTGCTGATCTCAAGTGTTACTATTTACAGTTGGATGCTTGGCAGGGAAGTGCTAAGTCTGATCATACTAACGCTAAGTCAGGCAGAACACGTGGTGAAATCTCATGGGGCTCTATCCTCTGAACCTTGAGAAGACTACCAAAGTGTAAGATTTCAAGGTAGAAAATATCCTGCAATATGATTGAGAGAATTTGGCTTTTTCATCTGAACAGGTGTGGCCGAGTGGAGGAGTTTCTCCTCTTGGAAATGTCAGGGGGTGTATCATTAGGTTCTTGGAGCTAGGATGTAGGTAGAATGGCACGTAAGGAGTTTTAATTAGTTCTTTTATCTTTCTTTTATGGTTTGGAATGGTATTTTCTTTGGTCATGTATTCACTTACAAAATTATGGACAGTATTTGATGGTGAGGAAGAATCTTGGGTAAGTTGTTACCTTTGTTTTCAGTAGAATTTACTTGGAGCTGGCTCAAAGAAATTATATTAATAGTTTGCAAGTGAGTTACAGCTAATGGAGTCAAAAGAAGTTTGAATAGGGTCAAAAGAAGTTAGAACTGTTCCATCTGAGTCTTTGGCCCTTAGTAAAGGATCCAGCATTTTATTTTGTTTTTACTTATGTCTTTGATATTAATATATTTTTCAGAATATGATAAACCACTCTTCCCCACAGTTTTGTTTATTTCCACAATCCCTCCCTAACCTTTATTTCTTTTTTGCTTCTCATCATATACATTTTTCTCTTCAGGAGACCTTCTTTTCCCTTTTGAAACTTGGACTATGTTCTTAAAATTGACGATTATAGGTAAGAACTTAAGACCAAGTTTGTGAGACAAATAGAATTTGATATTCAAATTATCTGTAGAACTGAAGTACATTATTTTGTACTTGTTGTTTTTATTTATTAAAAAAAATTTCTCTTGGAAGAGAAATTGGTGAGATTAAGGAATGCTATAGCTAACTTCGTAGAATATTTGGAAAACTATGAGTTATAGTGAAAGGTGCTGTCTTAGGGAGAACATTTTAAAAGTGCTGGAAAATATAATATTACAGCTTGAATCAAGAGAAGTGAACTCTGCTAGGGACTAAGTAGTTTGTTAGAAAGGTGTTCATTATAGAATGGCGTGAACGCGGGAGGTGGAGCTTGCAGTGAGCCGAGATCGCGCCCCTGCACTCCAGCCCGGGCAACTGAGCGAGACGCTGTCTCAAAACAAAAACAAAAACAACAACAACAACAAAAACAAAAATGCTTATAATAAAATGAGAAATAAAAATTCTAACTAATCAAATGGGACAAAACCCAGATTCATTGTCTTTATATGCAAATATAGATTCTTAGATTCAGAACAGTAAAAGAAAAATACCATAGAAAACAATAAGCAAAAGGCATGAACAGGCATTTCACAAAAGAGCTACTGCAAAGTCACAAACATATTAAAAGTTACTCACCCTAACTAACAATGAAATAAATGTAAATTAGAGTAAGCAAACTTGTTTTTCCATTTATGAACTTGCCAAAGATTTAAAAGTTTGATGATAGCAAATGTTTGAGTATGTGAAGAACTGGGTATTATTTGTTGATGGACATGTACCATAGCATTTTTCTGGAGGGAATTTCACAATGTGAATCAGAAGCCTTAATGGTGCATACATTTTAACCTATAGTGAATCTCCTGCTAAGACTTTTTATCCTAAAGAAGTCATATGTGGGCCGGGCGTGGTGGCTCACGCCTGTAATCCCAGCACTTTGGGAGGCTGAGGTGGGTGAATCATGAGGTCAGGAGATCGAGACCATCTTGGCTAACACGGTGAAACCCCATCTCTACTAAAAATACAAAAAATTAGCCGGGCGCGGTGGCAGGCGCCTGTAGTCCCAGCTACTCGGGAGGCTGAGACAGGAGAATGGCGTGAACCCGGGAGGCGGAGCTTGCAGTGGGCCGAGATCGCGCCACTGCACCACTGCACTCCTAGCCCGGGCGACAGAGCAAGACTCCGTCTCAAAAAAAAAAAAAAAAAAAAGAAGTCATCTGTGCCTTCTTGTCAAGATGGTACAGTAAGCTGACCGTTTGTACATACCTTCTGCTCTAAATTCATAGGAATGGCAGATATAATGCATTAAAAGAATTAAAGGAAAGAAAAAAGTTGTAGCTGGGCTTATAGACAAGATAGTGTTGTAGACCTGAAAGCTAACTAAACATAAAGGGCTGGTAAGCTGGATTGAAGTGATGGTGCCACAGAGGCTCTGGGTGCAGAAACAGAAAGCTAGATTTAGTTCCCATAGCGTACTGGGGACTGAAAGTTTACCACTTGAAATGGGATCATAACTAAGCTCACTGCTTGAAGCCAGGGGCAGGGATGAAGTTGTCCATCCTATAAAAGGAAACTAAATAAAGACTCCACTTGGAGGCTCCAGTTTATATGGAGCTGTGGGTCTTGAGGGGCAGGAGGAGATAGATTCAATTTCAAGAATAGGAACTGACTCAGGCTGACTGATTGTGGGGAGACAATGAGGAGAAAATGCGGTGTTCCATGTTACCATTATGAGGTTTGGTTCTGGACAGTAGCACAGGGATCCTGGTGGAGGCAGCTGCAGAAACACTATGGAGGGATAGGTGAGCACAGGTGGAGAGAAAGGGGAGTGAGAGAAGCAAAGAAGAAAAGCCTTTTGCTTAGAATTAGCCTTCAAAATGCAATACCAAAATACTGGAAGATAATAAATACCAGGAAAGATAGCTAACGAAATTAACAATGAGAACAAAAATTTATCCCAGACGAGATGAATTTTTACAGAAAAGTCAGTCAAAAATTAAAAGAAGCATGTTCAGAATACTCAAGGTAATAAATAAAGGCATTACATTGATAAAAAATGATGTTTAAAAATACTCCCAAGATACGCAGAAACGAATAGAAATAACGACATGAAAAAGAACCAGTTACAAATTTTGGAAATGAAAAAGATGGTCATAAAAATAATAAACTTAATAGAGGGGATGAACTTTAGACCTCACACAATTAAAAAGAGAATTGATGAATTAGAAGAGAATACTAAGGAATTCACTCAGAATGTGTCATAAAGAGACCAAAGATTTTTAAAAAGGCATTTAGGAGATTTGAAGGATAGGTGGAAGAGTTCCAACATATGTCTAATATGAGTTCTGGAAAAAAAGAGAAGACAGCCTTGAACTTTTGGCCTCAAGTGATCTTCCTGTCTCAGCTTCCTGAGTAGCTGGGACTATAGGTACATGACACCAGACCGCACTAATACGAGTGTATATGTGTGTGTGTGTGTGTGTGTGTGTGTGTGTGTGTATGTATATCAGATTCTCGCGATGTTGCCCAGGCTGGTCTCAAACTCCTAGGCTCAAGCCATCCACCTGAGGTCTCAGCCTCCCAACACCAGGCGTGAGCCATTGTACCTGGTCAAGAAGCAAAATGTAAAGAGCCAAGAATTGAGAATTTTCCCATTTAAAGAATGATGAGTTTAGATATGTTGAGTAGTACCATCATGTTGACACTGTAGAATTTAAGGGAAAAAACATTTTTGAGATACAAAACAAAAAAATGCCGATTACCTACAAAAGATTAGCAACAATAGATGCTAGAAGACAGGAGAATAATATACTAATATATTCAAAATGCTAAGGGAAAGTTATAGTTAATTTTGATTTTTAAACCCAGTTAGTCTTTGATTCAAAAGTGAAGGAAAAATGCAGATACTTTCAGATATAAAGAAAGACCAAGAGAGTTACCATCCATGGAAACCTCACCAGGGAAACTGTTAAATGCTGCTCTTTAGCAAGAAGAAAAGTGAAACCAGAGGTAAGGTCTTCTTTTCTTTTCTTTCTGTTTCTTTTTTCTTTTCTTTCTCTCTCTCTCTCTCTTTCTTTCTCTCTCTCTCTCTTTCTCTCTTTCTCTCTTTCTTTTGAGATGGAGCCTCGCTCTGTTGTGTAGGCTGGAGTGCAGTGGTGCAATCTCTGCTCACTGTAACCTCCGCCTCCCAGGTTCAAGTGATTCTCCTGCCTCAGCCTCCTGAGTCGCTGGGATTACAGACATGTGCCACCACACCTGGCTAATCTTGCACTTTTAGTAGAGATGGGATTTTGCAATGTTGGCCAGGCTAATCTGAAATTCCTGACCTCAGGTAATCTGTCCGCCTTGGACTCCCAGAGTGCTGGGATTGTAGGAGTGAGCTGCTGCTCCTGGCCTGGTTTTTAATTAAAACAAGCAAACAAACAAGGGTAGGCATAGAAATTGATAAAGTGTTGTGGAAAATTCACCAAGTTATTGGTTTTAAATACTACTTTTTGTTCTAAAATGAATATAAAACTAAAACTCTGGAGAATGATGAGAATGTGAGAAGGGAGGAAGTAAATTATGTGTGATCCAATATTAGGGACGCAAAAGGGGACATACTACATGAATTACTAATATCTAAGAAAATACGATACATCTGAGAACTAAGATGAAGTTGATACATACCTAGAAAAATAGGCATTATTTAAATTGCTTCAAGAAGTAGAAAATCTGAATAAAACAATGAAAGAAATTGAATGATAATGAAAAGTCCATCTGTCAAATGACAGCAGGCCCAGTTTTATAGGCAAGTTAAACCAAATTTAAGTAATCCTTACTTACTCTTCTTCCCTTTTTGAAGAGTTTTATTGGGGTAGAGTTGACATAGAATAAACTACACATATTTAAAGTTTTGACGTATGTATATATTTGTTAAACCACCAAAGTCAAGATTTAGGAGGCACGTTCATTATCACTCCTAATCTGTGTCCCTCAGAAATCCTTTTCTCCTTCTCTCCACCGGTGGCTCTGGGCAGCCACTAATCTGCTTTTTGTCACTATTGACTAGTTTGCATTTTCTAGAATTTTGCATAAATGGAATCACTCATACAGTATATGCTTTTCCATGCGCTCTCTCTTTCTCTCTCCCTTTTACAAAATGGATTCTGTGTTTTTAGAGTAGGTTTAGGTTCTGGCAAAATTGTGAGACAGGCACAGAGATTTCCCATATACTCCCTACCTCCACACATGCTCTGTTACACACACTCCACTATTGTCAATATCCGCCATTAGAGTGGTACATTGGTTACACATCATTATCACCCAATGTCCATAAGTTTAATGAACCATTAGGGTTTACTTTTGGTGGTATATATTCTGTTGCCTGGGACAAATGTATAGTGACATGTACTTGCCACTGTGTTACAGTATCACACAAAGTAGTTTCACTGTCCTAAAAATTCTCTGCACTGTGTGCTCTTTTTTGGGGGTTTAGGCGGAGGCCTGTCTTCCTTCACTCAGCATTGTGATTTTGAGATCCATCATGTTGTTGTATGCTCCACTAATTCATTCCTTTTTATTGCTGATTGGTGAATTATTGTATGGATATACCGTAATTTCTTTTTGTTTTTTTCAATATACTGCAATTTCTTTATCTGTGCACTTGTTGATGGACATTTGGGTTGTTTCCAGTTTTGGGCAATTACAAATAAAGCTGCTGTGAACATTCATGTGCAGATTTTTATGTAGACATGTGCTATCATGTTGTAAGTGTTACTAGATATTTTTTAAAGAAAGTGCCAGATTGTCTTCCAAAGTGGTTGACCATTTTGTTTTCATGAGGGCAGTGTATAAGAGTTCTAGTTTTGAGAGTTTTGAGAGCAGATTTTCTTAAATTTGATGAAATTTATCCTTTTTTTTCTTTTATGGATTTTGCTTCTGGTTTCATATCTGTGAAATCTCTGCCTTGCGTAACTTAAATACGAAAAGAGTTTTGTGTGTTTTCTAATACTAGTTTTATAGTTTTAGGGTTTTAAAAAATTTTTTTAATTTATTTTTTATTTTTTTTAATTTTTTTTATTTATTTTTTTGAGACGGAGTCTCGCTCTGTTGCCCAAACTGCAGTGCAGTTGCCCGATCTCAGCTCTCTGCAAGCTCCGCCTTTCGGGTTGACGCCATTCTCCTGCCTCAGCCTCCCGAGTAGCTGGGACTACAGGCGCCCGCCACCTCGCCCGGCTAGTTTTTTGTATTATTTAGTAGAGACGAGGTTTCACCGTGTTAGCCAGGATGGTCTCGATCTCCTAACCTTGTGATCCGCCCGTCTCGGCCTCCCAAAGTGCTGGGATTACAGGCTTGAGCCACTGCGCCCGGCCTGGGTTTTATATTTATAGTTAGGTTTTATATTGATGTATTTATTCATTTTGAGATATTTTTGTGTATAGTACAAGGTGTGGATTGGAGTTCTTTAAAAAGTATAGATATCTAATTCTTCCAGTACTATTTGTTGAGGACTGTTCTTTCTTCATTTGAATCTTTGTCAAAAATCAATTGAACATAGATATCTGGGTCTATTGTGGACCTCTGTTTTGTTCCATTTATCTGTTTGTTTAGCACTGTCTTGATTTCTGTAGTTTTATACTAAGTCTTGAAGTTGGGTAGTAAAGTCCTTCAACTTTATTTTACTTTTTTCTTTTTTCTTTTTT
>NW_012115722.1:921328-942944 GCF_000951035.1 Colobus angolensis palliatus | reverse complement strand
CCCGTCTCGGCCTCCCAAAGTGCTGGGATTACAGGCTTGAGCCACCGCGCCCGGCCTATTTTACTTTTTTCAAAGCTGTTTTGTAACTTTAAGTCTTTGCATTTCTAAATGAATTTTAGAAATAGATTGTCAGTTTTTACAAAAAAAACCTTCAGGGATCGTAGTTTGCAATTGCATCAATTTGGGGACAAGGAATTACTGAGTCTTCCAGTCCACTAACATGGCATGTCTCTTTGTTTAATTTCAGTAGTGTTTTTAAATTTTCTTTGTGTAAGTCTGGAAAACCTTTTGTCCAGTTTATCTCTGAGTACTTTATCATTTTTGTTAAGGTACATAGTATTTAAAAAAATTTCAGTTTCAGATTGTTGGTTGCTAGCATATAAAAATAAACTAATTTTTGTATATTGATCCTACAGTGTAGCTAAACTTACTTATTAGTTCTAATAGCTGTTTTGCAAATTCTGTATAATTTTCTACATAGATGCTTATGTCATATTTAATGACATTTTTACCTTTTAAAAATTTATTCTCAATCCCGATCCTTTTCACTTCTTTTTCTTGCCTTGTTGCACTCGCTAGAACCTTCAGTACAATCTTGCGTAGAGGGGATGATAGGAAACATCCTTGGCTTTTTTCCTCACCTTAGGGTAAAATCATTTACTCTTTTACCACTAGGCTGGGGTTCATTGATTCCTTTATTAAGATGAAGAAATTCCCTACTTTACTGAGGGTGTTTATCAGGGTCCTTGTTGGGTGTTGTCTAATACTCTTACCACATCTATTCAGGTGACCCTCTAGTTTTTCTTTCTTAGCCTGATAATATGATGGATTTATGTAGATTTTTGAATGTTAAACCAACCTGGCATTCTGGGGACAACACTTGGTTATTCTACATTGTCCTTTTTATGTGTTGTTGGATTCAGTTTGTTAACATTTTGTTAATACTTGTTACATTTATATACATGAGGGATATTGGTCTGTAATTTTCTTGTAACATTTCTGCTTGCCTTTGGGATTGAAAGCCATTAATTTTCTGGATTAATTTATGTAGAATTGTTATTATTTGTTTCTTAAATGCTTTGTAGACTTTATCAGTGAAGGCTTTGGGTTTGTAGTTTTCTTTGTGGGAAGTTTTTAAAATACAAATTCAATTTCATTAATAGATATAGGACTATCTATGTCTACTAGAAAGGGGCTATCCTTTTCTTTTTCTTTTGTTTTCTTTGAGGGCAAGGACTATATCTTGATCACCATTTTGTCCCAAGCATATCCCTGGCACATAGTGGGTCAGGAGTAAATGTTTGGCGAATGGATGAATGAATGAGGCAAACTCAGAGAGAGAAAGTGGGTACTGTGTCTGTGCTTGGCGCAGTGTGGGGTTGTTTGTGGATGGCATCTCATTCTCATCCTGTAGTAGAGGGATAACACAAAAGTGTGGAGCCTCAGGGCTCCAGAGTCCTCATCCTCTGGGCTACATCTCCTACTTAGCCGAGGTCTTTTCACTCTCTGGGCAAGACTCCTCACTTTGCTGAAATGACAGCGTTCCTGGTGCATGCCTGGTTTAGCTTAGGCTAACCTCTTCTTGAGTGAACCTAGGTAATTTGTGTCTTTCAAGAAATTTCTCTATTTTATTTAAGTTCTAGAATTTATTAGCATAAAGTTTATAACATCCCCTTATTATCCTTTTAATTGACATGTTGAAACTTCTGTGTGTTTTTTAAAATCCTTCTGGCTAGAGATTTTAAATTTTCTTTTCTCAAGTAACTAGCTTTTGGCTTCATTTATTTTTAACTTTTCTATTTTCTGTTTCATTGATTTCTGTTGTGGTCTTTTATTATTTTCTCCTGTTTATTTTATTTGTTCTTCTTTTTCGAGTTTCTCCAGGTGGAAGCTAAGGTAATTTATTTGTGACCATTTTTCTATTTTATGATAAGCATTCAGTGCCGTAAATTTCCCTCAGTTGACTAGTTTAGGGGCATCCCACACATTTTGAAATGTTGTATTTTCATTTTTGTTCAACTTAAAATACTTTCTCATTTCTCTATTGTTTTCTCCTTTGACTCATGTATTATTTAGGAGTCAATTATTTAGTTTTCAAATATTGGGGTTTTCTAGATGTGTATCTGTTATTATTTTAAGTTTAACTCCATTTTGTCAGAGAATATAGTTTTTATGATTTCAATCCTTATAAATGTATTGAGACCCAGAGATGGTCTATCTTAGCAAATGTTCTATGTGTATTTGAAACAAATGTCTATTTTGCTGTTGTTTGGTGGAGCGCTATCTACATGTCAGTTCAAGTTGGTTGATGGTGTTGTTCGAGTCTTTTATGGTGTTTTTGTCTACTTGTTCTACCAGGTATTAAGACAAAGATATTGAAATCTTAGACTGTTAACTATGGAATTACCTATTTCTTTTTGTTCTTTCAGTTTTTGCTGCATGTTTGAAGACCTGTTATTAGGTGTATAAATATTTAAGATTTTTATGTTCTTGATGATTTGACTCCTTTATCATTATGAAATGACTTTGTCTCTTGTAATATTTTTTGTTCTGAATTCCGTTTTGTCTGATATCAATATAGCCACTTCAACTTTCTTTTAATTAGTATTAGTGGGTAAATTTTTTTTCCAACTTTTTACTTCTTTACAAATCTTTTTTTATTGCAGTAGAATATACATAACATATAATTTATCGGCCGGGCGCGGTGGCTCAAGCCTGTAATCCCAGCACTTTGGGAGGCCTGAGACGGGCGGATCACGAGGTCAGGAGATCGAGACCATCCTGGCTAACACGGTGAAACCCCGTCTCTACTAAAAAAAATACAAAAAATTAGCCGGGCGAGGTGGCGGGCGCCTGTAGTCCCAGCTACTCGGGAGGCTGAGGCAGGAGAATGGCGTAAACCCAGGAGGCGGAGCTTGCAGTGAGCTGAGATCCGGCCACTGCACTCCAGCCTGGGGGACAGAGTGAGACTCCGTCTTAAAAAAAAAAAAAAATATAATTGATCATTTTAATCATTTTAAAGTATACACTTACGTGGCATTAAATACAATTTCACAATGTCCTGTCCATCATTTTACTTTAAACCAGTTTGTTTCTTTATATTTGAAGAATATTTTTTATAAGCAACCTATGGTTGCATACTGCTTTTAAAAAAATCCAGTTTGACAGTTTCTCCCCTTTAACTGGGTTATTTAGATCATTTACAGTTATTGCAGTTGTTTCTATGGTTGAATTCAATTCTACCATTTTTGTCTATTTTTTATCCTTTTTTTCTTGATTTCTGCCTTTTTTTGGATTGATTTTTTTATGATTCCATTTTATGTCTTTTGTTGGCTTATTACTTGTAATTCTTTGTTTTTTTAATGTTTGTTTTAGGGTTTCTGGTATCCGTCTTTATCGTATTGGAATCTTTCTTGAAGTATTACTGCACTTCATATGTAGCATAAAAATTTTTACCACAATATACTTTTCATATCTCTCTGGCCATTGTGATGCTGCTGTCATACATTTTATTTCTACATATGTTATGAATCCCACAATGTATTACTCTTGTTTTTGCTTTAGTCAGTTATCTTTTATAAAGACTTAGTGAGAAGTCTTTTGTATTTCCTATATAGTTACTATTTCTGATACTCTTCATTCTCTTAAGTAGATTCAGATTTTTATCTGTTGTCCTTTTCTTTCCACCTAAAGGTCTTCACTTCTTACCTTGAAGGTCTGTTGGTGTTGAATTCTTTCTGCTTTTGTATATCTGAAAAAATATTTATTTCTCCTTTATTGTTGAAATATATTATAGCATTTCCCCACTATCTTCTGTCTTCTGGCAACCATTTTTTTTTTACAAGGAGCTATTTGGTGTTATTCTTTTTTCCTTTTTTTTTTTGAAACAGAGTCTGACTCAGTCACCCAGGCTGGAGTGCAGTGGTGCAAACTCGGCTCACTGCAACCTCCACCTCCCAGGTTCAGGCAATTATTGTGCCTCAGCCTCCCAAGTAGCTGGGATTACAGGTATGCACCACCACACCTGACTAATTTTTGCATTTTTAGTATAGACGAGGTTTTGCCATGTTGGCCAGGCTGGTCTTGAACTCCTGGCCTCAAGTGATCCACCCACCCACCTTGGCCTCCCAAAGTGCTGGGATTACAGGTGTGAGCCACCACACCCAGCCTTATTTGGTGTTATTTTTATAGCTTTTTTGTGTGTGCACAGTACCTTCATCTCTTGCTATCTGTGGGGGAGTGGTTCTAGGACTCTTGCAAATATAAAAATTCATGGATTCTCAAGTCCCGTATATAAAATGGCATGTAGCACTTGCATATAACCTATGCACATCTTCCTATGTACTTTAAATCATCTTTAGATTACTTATAGTACATAATACAATATAAATGCTATATAAATAGTTGTTATATTTCATTGTTTAGGGAATAATAAGAAAAAGTCTGTACATGTTTAGTATATCTACAACCATCCATTTTTTTTTTTCAGGAATATTTTTTATCTGTGGTTGTTTGAATCCATAAATGGGGAACCCATATATATGGAGAGCCAACTGTATTTTCTTTTGTCTGACTGCTTTTAAGACTTTATCTTTTTCACTGGATTTAAGTAATTCGATTATGATGCATTTTAGTGTTATTTCCTCTTGTTTTTTGTGATTGAAGTCCTTTGAACATCTTAAATCTGTAGATTGATGGTTTTCATCCAATTTGGAAAATATTTGGCCACTTTTTTTCTGTCTTCCAATCTCTCTCCTTTCCTTTGTTAACTCCAATTACGTGTATTAAGCTGCTTAAAATCATCCCATAGCTCACTGATGCTCTGTTAACTTTTTTCTTCTGTCTTTTTCCTCTCTCTATTTCATTTTGGATGATTTTCCTTGCTGTGTCTTCAGGTTCATTTTTCTTTTCTTCTGTTATAACTAATTTGTGTTGAATTATTATCATCCAGTGTATCTTTCCTCTCAGATATTGTGGATTTACTCTAGAAGCTTGATTTAACGTTACTTCTGTTTCTCTACTTACCATGCTCAATCTTTTCCCAACTTTTTGAACTTGTGACTACAGTTATACTTACTGTTTCAGTGTACTTGTCTACTCATTTTGTCATCTGTTTTGTTTTTGCACCAGTTTCAATTAGTTGCTTTCTCTCTTTATTATCAGTCATACTGTCTTGCCTTGTAGTATTCTCTTAGAAACTTCCATGCCTTGATGCTTTTGATTGGATGACAAACACTGTAAATTTTTAACATTGAAGTGCTGGATTCCGTACTTGCTGTTCTCTTAAATAACTCATTTAAGTTACTTGGAAACAGTTGGATCTTTTCAGGTATTGCAGTTAATTAGAAAGGAACGGTGTGACATTGAGTCTAGGGCTATCGCACTACTGCTGAGGTAAAATCCTTCTGAGTATTCTTCCTGATGTTTTCTAAATTATGACATTTTCTATCCAGGCTAGATTTTTTTTGTATGCTGTAGTGTTGGCTCCCATTACTGGAAACAGAACAAGACTTGCTAAATATTAATTAAAAAGATCTCTTTTGAAAGCCTTGTAGAGCTACCAAAGCAGCCAGGACGTGAGGGTCCAAGAGCAGTGGCTGTAAGTATTGGTTTTAAAAATCTATAAGTAGGATTGATTTTAATTAAAAACTTAAAAAAAATGTTATGTTGTGTAGTTGTTTTTCAGTTAAAAATTAAACAGTTCTTTAGAGAGATGATTTCTCTTGCCTCAGAGATGGTGTGGTGCAGTGGGTGTGGCCTTGTACCTGGGAACTAAGAATGTGAGTTGTGATTCTCTCATAAGCAGCAGTATAGTCTCTTGCCAGTCACTTAATAGCTCTGGATGGGCCTTAGTTTCTTTATATGTTCTAAAATTTTGCAATTTTGTCATATTAAAAATTACACGATCACCACCACATAGTTAATTGACACATTTTATATGTGTAAACTTTTATGGGAAGTTTTTATACATTTCTCCTGTAGATCACTGAGGCTAGTTAATATCTGGATTTGTATTAATCCAGTAGCATTAATCTGTGGCCTAAAGTGTAATTTGATGTGCTACACATAGATTCCTATATAAGTAATTTATAACTAGGAAATAAAACTGTCCTTTCCAGACATGAATAAACAACAATAACAACGAATGGTTGCCAAAGCATATTGAGGGCTGTTTATGTGCCAGGCACTGTTCTTAGAGCTTTATGTATTAATATCATTTACATCTCACAGGGAGATAAGAAAGTAGTTCCAAATCATAAACCTAGACTGGCACTGGAATTCAAGAGTTTGGCGCCTTAGGCTATAAACACATAACAAAGGAGTTTGCTTTGTTATACAGACCCGTGCCCCACTGTCTGAATGCTATTTGCCTAATATCTGCATAGTTTATAGTTTGCAAAATGCACTAATGTATATGAATAATTTTTATTTTATCATCACAACTCTATGAAACAGTGTCTCTTACAGATGAGGAAATTGAGAATGAGCGAGTTTGCTTCCGATGTGGTACCTCATCGAGGAGTCTCCATTCAATCCGACTTTCGCCTCCAAATCCAGTTTACTTTTACTGTGCCATTTTTTCATGGAGAGGGAAGTTTTTCACAGGACAGGGAATGCTGAATTTGTTGAAATGGTTGAAATACTTTTTTTCTTCTTATCTAAAGCAAATATGGTATAAGTATATGTGAAATATTTATTTACACTTCTTTTGGTTTAGCTACTTCTTAGTAATCTTTTCTTTTTTTTTTGGTGGGGGGGAAGAATCTTGCTGTGTCACCGTGCAGTGATGACTCACTGCAATCTCCACCTGCCAGGTTCAAGCGATTCTCTTGCCTCAGCCACCCTGGTAGCTGGGATTACAGGTGTGCGCCACCATGGCCGGCTAATTTTTGTATTTTTGGTAGAGATGGGGTTCCCTTTGGTGGCCAGGCTGGTCTTGAACGCCTGGCCTCAAGGGAGCCGCCTTCCTTGGCCTCCCATAGTGCTGGAATTTCAGGCGTGAGCCACTGCGCCTGGCTCTTAATGATCTTTCTAGTGTTAGTTTAGATATGTCTTCTTTGCCCACTAAGCACCCTGCTTAAGAACTAGGTCATTTTCCCACTTAAAACCCTCATAGGATCATGCAGTTATTTTCACAATGAACGTTCATTAGCCATTATTTGTCATTGTATTTTGAAAAGACTCAGGTAACAAAATTAAATTTTTATTGAACCTAACACAATAGGATGCACAGTTGAAGAAGTATTATGTGGAACATGATACATGGATAAAGAATAAGTGTCCTTAGGAGCATAATCTTGACACGGCCTGAAGAGTCAGGAGTGGGATGAAAAATATGCTTCATTTGTAGGTGAGATACACCCTTACATGATGAGTCATAATCCACTTAATCTTTTTATGTAATTACTGTAAGACTCTCAAACCATATCTCTATGTGACAAGATATACGAGCTCAGATACAGCTTAACTTCTTCACAGTAAAGCAGAGGCTTAGGGTTGGTATAGTTTCTGATATTTAACTTGAAACCCTTAGGAATTTGAGTTGTGGTGCTTTTTTGAAAAATTTGAGTTTTTTTTTTTGAGACAGAGAGTCTTACTCTGTCACACAGGCTGGAGTGCAGTGGCGTGATCTCAGCTCACTGCAACCTCTGCCTCCCAGGCTCGAGTGATCCTCCTACCTCAGCCTCCTGAGCTACTGGGACTACAGGTGCACACCACCACACCCGGCTAGTTTTTGTATTTTTTCATACAGACGGGTTTTTGCCATGTCCCCAAGCTGGTCTCGAACTCGTGAGCTCAGGTGATCCTCCTGCCTCCTCCTCCCGAAGTGCTGGGATTACAGGTGTGAGCCACCGCGACTGGCTGTGGTGTGTTTCACATAGGTCTTTTGTCCTCTTTTACTTTGCCAGAGCTGTGGAAATAGGTGGTAGCCTGCGTGGAAGGATCTTCATCTGCCCCTCCTGCCAGGTAGGAGAGCTGAGGCTTCACGCTCTCTCTGGCTCTCCATGTGGCATTTGTGAACGGCTTGATGTATTTGACACAAGTGTGACAGCAAAGAAGTGTGTGAGCAGAGCAGTGTGCTGCAGGGCCCAGCTGTGTGGATTTATCTGTACATCAGGCCGAGGAGCAGCAGTTAGCCAGATCTGACAGTCAAACGTGAGCTCCTTCTACCTGTGCTCCAGAGTGCATTTTAATGTTGTGTGTTTTTACCATGGTTGGCATTTGACACAAAGAAAATTGTCAGAGCTGTTTTTTTTCCTCTCCTCTTTAGTGTGCTAGTCTGCAATAGTTTTCCAAATAAATACTTCATTGTACATGGACAAAAGTATGCACTTTGTAAAACAATGCCAAAAATCATTCTTTATCTTTATACTGAATTTCATGTGAGGAATTAGTAGGTTAGATGTTTGAATTGGTAACAGGTAAGACGTTTACATAGTGCAAAAATCAAAACAATATAAAATGGAATATTTTGAGTAGTCTTGGCTCTGCCTTTGTCCCTTTCTAGTCATTTCCCACCTCTGTTGACAGTTAATCACTTTAATAGTCTGTCATTCATCCTTTGTGTTTCTGTGTGTGAATGCAAGCAGAGTTTTGTGCCTTGGTTTTTACTCCCCAATATCTTCTGGAGAGCTTTTTAGCTCATAAACAGAGAGCGTCCTTGTTTTTGTTTACTGTTGCTTTATACTTCATCATGTGGATGTCCTGTAGTTTATTCAGCTGTCCCCTGTGGCTGGAGATTTGCATTGTTTCTAATCTGTTTGTTTTATTGAGATAATAATTTCCATATCATAAAATTCACCATTTTAAAGTGTAAAGTTCAGTGGTTTTTAGTGTGATTCGAAACTTCTGTTCTACAAATAATGATGTAATGAGTATCCTCGTGCATATATTCTTCTGAACATGGTACAAGTATGTTAGAAGGATAAATCAAAAGTAGGATCGCTGGCTCACACGGTAAATGCATTTGCATTTTGAAAGGAGTTGACTGTTACCCTCTCTAAGGATCGTGTTGTTTTGCCCTCCTGATAGCAGAGCGAAAGGGCCTGTTTCTCTTAGTCTTGCCCATAGTGACCTTGCTTTTCATAAAACAATCTTAATGTTTGATTTTTATAAAGCAGTTAAGAATTTTTAATTTTGATGTTTATGAGCTAGCAATTTAATTTACTATTGATATCTGATTGATTTCACTGATGTAAACATGACCAAAACTTCTCTTTATGTTTGTAAATATTGTTATTGAATAATTGATCCTGTCAGTTACTTAGTAAAATTGCAGGTAGTGAGTGTTGATGTTCAGAGCAGATTTTTATCTGTAGGGTCTTAAGTTGGGTGATTTTCTGGTCTCCATTCTCTGGTGTCGTGTAGACACAACATTGCTCACAGTATTAAAATGAAAATTCCTGGTGAAAGATCAGTTATATGCTGCTTGCTCTAGAGTAGGAAAAATCTTGTCAAATTTTATCCTTTTGATACAGCCTTTTAAGTTACAATGTTTTATACCTGTCTGATGCTCAATTCCGAAATGAACTAAGAAGTGGTGGTTGTTACAGAATTTAGCTGAACCATTAATTATAAGCAGAGGTACAGCCTACAGTGGCACTTGTCGACCTATGCGACAGGTCTGTTGCTGTTTCACCTGATTTAGGTGGAGTATGTAATTACTTTTGGGAATCCATACTTTTGTGCTCCTCTTTATATGTAGATTAGCTTTATTGATGGACTCTCATGTAGAGATCTTAAGGTGGTGTTTGCAAGGTGGAGCCATTTCAAGGTTTGAGAAATGTGCATTTGAATTATTCAAGGCTTACTTTTTTTGGCATTTATAAATATTCTGGCACTTTGTGTCTATAAAAACGACTAAGAATTGATAAAATATTCATAGGAAAATGGAGGCATTTCTAAGCTTGTAGTAAAAATTGAGGTATAGATTTTGATTAAATTTATGATGGAGTGGAGAAATGTATAAGTATGCACATAGAAATATCATTGGTTCTTTCTATGGCCCAAATAATGATTAATACTGAAAAACAGATAAATTGATTAACCAATAGTGAGTTATCCAAACTGGTTTGTCGATTATCTGTAATGGTGTGTGTTACATTAGTATTATAACTATAAAAGTATCATAATTTAGGCCAGGCATGGGAGCTCACTTCTGTAATCCCAGCACTTTGGGAGGCCAAGGCAGGCAGATCATTTGAGCCCAGGAGTTTGAGACCAGCCTAGGGAACATACTGAGGCCTCATCTCTACAAAGAAAAGTAAAACAAAACTAGCCAGGCATGGTGGCATTGCACCTTTAGTCCCAGCTACTTGGGAGGCTGAGTTGGGAGAATCATCTGAGCCCAGGAAGTCAAGGCTGCAGTGAGCTGTGATTGGGCCACACTTCAGCCTGTGGGACAGAGTGAGACCCTGTATCAAAAAAAAAAAAAAAAAAATTCATAGTTGAACTGGTAAGTCAACCTTTTTGTTATAAATGAGAAAACACCTATAGTCAAAACAAAGACTTTGACTAAATAAATATAATAGAATTATGCCTAAGAGTAGAATTCGGTTTTGTGTCTCTTAGGTCAATTGGTTGCTATACTTCTATTCCCTTTCTTTTTCCTCACTTTAGATAATGATACAAAAAAGGTCCAGAAAGAATTTGTGTTTTACCTAAAAGGACATTTCCTTTGACTACTCTGATTGTGATGGGTTTGTGAGAGAAGGCTGCTATCCTGGGGTGGGAGAGGGTAGTACTTAGGGCCACCACGTCTGGTTGAGTAGGTTGTGCACTTTGTAAAGACAGTGGCCATTGGAGCAGGTGGAGCCTGAAATCCAGTTTGTGTTTACCAAGTCATATTCTTATGGAGTGGGACTATATTGGCCCAGAGCAAGGTGTACCATTATCTAATTTTTATAAATGTGACTTACTGGCTGACAGTAGCTTTGATGATGCATTTAATTGCATTTTTATTTGAAACCCAGTGGTTTCTGCCGTTTTTGCTTTTCTTTCTTACAGATAATGTCTGTTGTATGTACATGTCTATGTGTCTGTGAGTGTATGTGCACATTTATGCCATTTATGTGCCACGTACACACACAAACTCCATATATTCTTGAATGTAAGGTCAGATATTCTTTGAAAAATATCCCTCAGAAGGAAGCAGGTGCCCTATATGTATCTGATTTCTTATAAGATACTTTATAATATGAGATCCTCTTTCAGTTACTTTGTTTGAATAGCACAGTACTGTTTGGGGAAAACGTAGTCTCTGGAAACAGCCTCAGACAATGCTGGCTTTGAGTGCTTAAAAAGGCTGCTTCATGGAATTGGAAAAGAAAAGAAACAAAGATGTTTAACACAGATTTAGTCATTATTATAGAGATGATAGATCACTCTAAGAAAGCAATACTATAAGTGGATATGATCTCAAATAAATGTTTACAAGATGAATAACTATTCCACATATCTTGACATTGTGCAGATAGATACTTGTGGCTTGGTTTGGTATTTCCAGTGATAGTACCATAAAAGGATTTACAAGCTACTATGTCTCAAGCAGATTGTACAGACAGGCATTTGCTCTGGAAAACTGTATTGGATGACTTGTAAGCTGGCTCTAGTGATGAAAAAGACCTGGATGTCAACAATACATGTGAAAAGTGAATCAAATTGTCTCATGAAATGTGAGAGTGAATAAAATTATTTCTAAATTTATGCTTCATACCATGTGTAATTTAGTATGTATGTAAATGGACTGGGTGCCATGACTCATGCCTATAATCCCAGCACTATAGGAGGCCAAGATGGGAGGATTGCTTGAGGTCAGAAATTTGAAACCAGCCTGCGCAACATAGCGAGACCTTATCCCTACTAAAAATAAAAAAAAAATTATCCAAGCATGGTGGCACCCCTGTAGTCCCACCTACTTGGGAGGATGAGACAGGAGGATCGCCTGAGCCCAGGAGTTTGATGTTATAGTGAGTTATGGTCACACCACTGTATTCCAGCCTAGGTGACAGAGCGAGACTCTGTCTCTAAAAGAAAAGAAAAAAAAAGATATATATAATTTAATTAATACATTTTATAATTGCGATTTGACTAATTTCTGTCTCTAAAAGATTATAAATTCAAAGTTGGCTAAAATTTGTATTCTCTTACTTGAAAAATAAGAAAGTGTCTTATTTTGGGTCATTGTATATTCACTTATATGTAATTATTATTATTTTCAAACAGAAACTGAGGCTTCTTGAAGAGCTTGAAGACACTTGGCTTCCTTATCTGACTCCCAAAGATGATGAATTCTATCAGCAGGTAAGGTGTTTTAATATTTTTATCAATTTCAGTGATGTGTTCTGATCAACCTTATTTTACCTATGAGGAAGCTGGGCTAGAGAGGCTAAATGACAGGTGAAAAGGTCAAATTAGATCACCCATGACTCCTCATGGCCTACAGAGCATGTACATTTCTTCAGAGTTGGCTTTTTGCTATGAATTTAATGCTTTAACATAGTGACTGTTTTTATTTCCTCGGACATTCCACACTTCCTTGCCTCTGCTCATGCTGTTTGTTCTGCGTAGCTCTTCCTCCTTCCTTTTGCTTCTTGTCCTGTTGCAGATGGCTAATTCTTCAAGAGTTCAGTTAAACATCACCTCCTTTGTGAACATTTTTCCAGCTTATGCTACCTACAAGTCAAGTTGATTGCACTCCTTGTAAATAACTCTGCATCACCTAGCACACGTGGTATTGCAATTACAGGATCCCGTGTCTGTCTCTCTGAATTAGACACCACTGTTTCAATTACAAATGACAAAAACTCAAATCAAACTCACTGTGGCAAAAAATAAGGGGAATTTATTGACTTGCCTTAGAAGTGTAGGAGTACATGGCAAAATCCAACTTTACAAAAGATGTCATCCGATCAGTTTCTTTCTGTTTTTCTTGGCTTAGCTTTCCTCATTGTGATCTCATGCTCAGTAGGCTCTCATCTAAGAGCATAGCAGGACTCTGACAGCCCAAGGGGTATGTGGTCTTTGGCATCTGGGATCTTAGAAAAAGGTAGGAAGTTCTTTTTCCCTGGTTCCATCAAATTCTCCAGGAAGTAATCCTGTTGGCCTGGTTGGAGTCGTGTGCTTATCACTGAACTAGTCATCATGTTCAGGAGAGTCAAATGCTCCTGTTTGCCTGGCCTAGTTCTTGCACCTACTCTTGGAGTGGGGTTGGAGTGGGAGTACTCCCACCAAACTGCATGCACTATGTGAGTTAGACATGGGTGGCTTTCCCAAAGGAAAATCGGAGTCCTGTTTCCAAAGAAGAAGGGTAGGCCCTCTGGGCATGTAAAAATAATAACTTTTCACCTCTTCTTTCCTACTAGAATGTGAAGCCTTAAAGCGGAGGGTTACCATGAAAATCGGAATAGGAATTAGGTCACAGCATCTTTGTATCTCTAGCACCTGCATGTACATAGCTGACTATCAGTAACCAAGGAAGGAAGAGAGGAAAGAAGGACTTTATCCATCTAGAATCCAGGTCAATATGATTTCTGTGACTTCTAGCTCAGTATTATTCCTAGGCCACTGTCTCTTATCTCCATTCCCATTTGATTTACACCATCTTTCCTCTTCACTATCAGTCCTCTTATAGGTCTGTCTGGTTTTCTTCCTTGCCCCCCTTCATACTTGAAGCTGTAGTATTGTCTAACCAAGTTGTAAATCGGAGCAAGGCAACCCTCTGCTTCAAATCCCACATCATTGACTGGCTCCTGCATTTTCAGCCTCATCTCTCCTGCTCCTACACCTTTTTATCCACACTGGATTTTTGCAGTACTTTAAATATGGTATGAGTTTCATCTTTGGGGCCTTCTTGCTACGTCCTCTGCTGACGTACCTCCTTCTCTTTATCTGTCTCTTCTTTTTTTTTTATTTTTTGACACAGGATCTCAATCTGTTGAGTGAGACTGGAATGCAGTGGTGAGATCTGGGCTCATCTGCAGACTGGAATGCAGTGGTGAGATCTGGGCTCATTGCAACCTCTGCCCCCCAGGCCCATGCGATTCTCCCACCTCAGCCTCCCAAGTAGCTGAGACCACTGGTGCGTGCCACCATGCCTGGCTAATTTTTTGTATTTTTGTAGAGACAGGGTTTTAGCATGCTGCCCAGGCTGGTCTTGAAATCCTGAGCTCAAGCGATTCGCACACCTTGGGCTCACAAAGTGCTGAGATTACAGGCATGAGCCACCATGCCTGTCCTGTCCTTTCTTTCCTTGGTGAACTTCTGTTTTACCTGTTAGTAATGGCTCATATGCCATCTCCTGTAGGAAGCTTCCCTGACACCTCTACAAGTTGTCTGTGCTTCCTCTCTTGTACTTAATACCTTTATCAGCACTTAATCTCACTTAATTGTGTGTGTGTGTTTTTTTTTTTTTGAGATAGTCTTGCTGTGTCGTGTCCAGCCTGGAGTGCAGTGGCGCGATCTGAGCTCACTGCAGTCTCTGCCTCCTGGGTTCAAGCAAGTGCGTCTGGCTAATTTTTGTATTTTTAGTAGAGACATGGTTTCACCATGTTGACCAGGCTGGTCTCGAACTCCTGACCTCAAGTGATTTGGCGTCCCAAAGTGCTAGGATTACAGGCTTGAGCCATCACATCCAGCATTAATCTCACTTAATTGTAATGAATTTTTTTGTGTGCTGACTTCCCTTATCCTCTGTACTTCGTTCAGTGCCTGGTACCTATCAGGTGCTGAATGAGCTTGCTTAAATGCATGCATGCAATAGCTAATTTGGAAAACCAGTTATATATGATAATACTGAGTTTAGTATGATATGAATTTTGCTTCTACACACATAGACACCTCCCCAGGGAGTGGGCATCTGGAAAGATTTGACAGATGTGTACAGAAATGTCATACCGCATAGTGATAGAGTGGGTGTTCTCTTTTGAACTTTCCCAGTTTTCCAAATTTTCTGCAGTGAATGTATATTCTTTTGCAGTCAGGCAAAAAATAATTTTTAAATGTTCCCTTAAGACAGGTAAACCCACAAAAATGCAATTAGTTCTGAAATGATTACTAATATTTTCGTAGCTATAAGCCTTCTAGTACATGATTATATGCATTGTCACAAAGCAGCTGCTGAGCCATTTCAGCTTTTGTGGTGTGAAAATGGTACAGGAAGAATGAGATACAAAAGGTTATCAGCCCACTGTGCTCTGAACCAGCCATCCGCTAAGGGGTAAAAGGAAACCTAAATGCAAACAGAACAACCATCAAGCCTTCTCTGTTATCTTTTCAAGGCCCACAACAAACCCTGATACCAATATCTAATCACTCTAAGTGCACCTTCTTGTTTTTCTTTTCTTTTATTTATTTATTTATTTTATTTTTTATTATTAGTATTGTTTTTGAGACAGAATCTCACTCTGTGGCCAGGCTGGAGTGCAGTGGTGCGATATCAGCTCACTGCAACCTCTGCCACCCGGGTTCAAGCGATTCTCCTGCCTCAGCCTCCCGAGTAGCTGGGATTACAGACACCTGCCACCATGCCTGACTAATTTTTGTAATTTTAGTAGAGATGGGGTTTCAGCATGTTGGCCAGGCTGGTCTCGAATTCCTGACCTCAAGTCATCCACCTGCCTCAGCCTCCCAAAGTGCTGGGATTACAGGTGTAAGCCACTGCGCCTGGCCAAAGTACACCTTCTAAGAAGGCTTAGTACTTCAGTAAAACTTTAGTAAAAGTAAACCTCTTCTCTTAAAAGATGAAATGAAAATACTTTTTAATAACATGAATAAATAGAAAGTTCAGACCTGACACTGGGTTCCTTAAACAGGCCCTCACCACAAGAATGCCAATCCAGCTGCCAGTCATAAACACAGGAGTCTGTGCAGCTTCCATTTTGGGTCCGTCGATTGACCCTTACAGCGTGCTAGGCTTTGTGCTACATGTTTTATGCATACTCTCACATGTAATCCTCACAACAGCCTCATTCATTCATTCCACAAATAGGTATTCAGCAACTATTCTTCAGGCTTGAGGTACTTGAGGTAGGTATTATTTCTGTTGTAGAAATCAAGAGAGGAACCAGGCACAACTGTAAGTTCTACCTACTTGGGAGGCTGAGGTGAGAGGATCATTTGAGCCCAGGAATTAGAGTCCAGCCTGCATGTCATAACAAGGCCCCTTCCCTAAAAAAGGAGGAAATCAGGAGAGACTAGTTATGCGAGTAGAAGAGCTGGAGTTCAGCCCATATTTGTCTTACTCTGAGTGCCCATGCTCTTTCTGTTATATTGTCCACCTCTTGGTCTACCGTGCTCCAATTCAAAACACCTTCAGAGAGGTTTTGCAGTTTCTTTTAATAAGACCATAGATAAAAGAAGCAAAACCAAACCACCAAAAGTCAAAGCAGAAAAGCAGAGAGAACCTCTGTTAGCTCATCATGGAATACAAGGAAGCAAGGACTTACATAGTCAGAAAACAGACTCTGGCTTCCAGAAATATGAATGCAGCCCCTCTTATCCAAAGAAAATGAGACTCTCCTCAGTAACCCCCTTGCTTTCATTGATTGTGTACTAGCTATGTGCTAGGTTGTTCTGCTGCTATTTTAAGTGCATTACATGTGTGGGCTCATTGAAATCTTGCTATACTCTTCTGAGACAGGTATTACTAAAACCCTATTTTAGAGATGAGGAAACCAAGGGACAGAGAAGTTTAAAAATTTGTTCAAGACTTATATGCAGGATATGTTGGGACTAGGATTTAAGCCTGGGCTGTTGGCTTTTGGGTCTCTACTCTTAAGTCCTATACTGCTTCTCTCTTCCCTTGTGTTTCTTCTTCCTTCTGAGATGACTCTGCTCTTGTCTCAATGGTTCCAGACCTCTGTCCTCATCCCAGCTCTCCCTGTGACCTCCAGCTCTCCACTTCCAACTGCCTATGGAGCGGCTCTACCTGAAAGTCTTCCAGCTACCTCTAACTCAACATGATTCATATTCATTAAGTTACTTACTCCATTAAACAAATGGATTTCACTCCCCAGCTCTGTGCCAGGTAATGTTTTAGGCATTAGAAATGAAGTTGTGAAAACTAACAAGAGATTCATGTCTTCTTTGAGCTTATTTCTTGTGAGACAGGTGGTGTAGGAGCAAGCCATGTAGATACTTGTGGGAAGAATGTTCTGGGCCTACGGAATAGCAAAGCCTCTGAGGTATATTTGGCAGGAAAAGCACCCGAGGCCAACATATCTGGAACAGAGGGAGAGAGCTGGTGACAGCAGGGGAGACAGTCGGGGGGGGGGGGCCCAGTTATATAGGAACTTACAGTTTGTAAGTTCTGTAAGAAGAACATTGGTGGTTACTCTGAGATGAGGAGGCATGAGAGGGCTTGGAGCACAAGCATGACAGGATGTGACTTACATTTTAATAAGGATTCATTCAACAAGGCTCCTCTCATTCAGCCTCTTCTCTAATGGTATCCCCTAGTCCCATTCTTAAAATTAGAAAGCTCACCACCCTCGACTTCTACCCATTGCTTTCTTCCCTCATTTAGTCGCTGGGCCCCTGGTGGTTTTACCTCTTTAGAATCTCTCAAATTGTTTTTTCTTTTTCTATCCCACAGACACTACCTCAACTATGTAGGCCGCATTGATCACCTTCCGCCTCCGCAGTTTTCGCATCCTCCTGATTGGCATTCCTCATGCCCTCCCCAGTGCCATCAGAACTGACTTATACCTCCTTGTTTTATAAATTTTGTTGAGTCTCCTTTCTTTCCAAGGTCAAGTTCAAATTCCTCAGCATATCCACCCTATGAGGCCATTGACTTTCTTGTTTTCTTTTTTTTGAGATAGAGTCTTGCTCTGTCGCCCAGGCTGGAGTGCAGTGGTGCGATCTTGGCTCACTGCAACCTCTGTCTCCCAGGTTCAAGCGATTCTCCTGCCTCAGCCTCCCGAATAGCTGGGACTACAGGTGCATGTCACCATGCCTGGCTAATTTTTGTATTTTTAGTAGAGATGGACATGGCGAGGCTGATCTCAAACTCCTGACCTCAAGTGATCTGCCTGCCTCGGCCTCCCAAAGGGCTGGGATTACAGGTGTGAACCACCACACCTGGCTGCCATTGACTTTCTGACCCTAAACTAACCTCTCTGGTGTAATCTCATTCCATGGCCTAAAATGGCACCCAACCATAAACTCTCATCATAGGGAGTTCTTGGTTCCACCCTGACTCTGCTGTGCCCTCTTATCCTTCCTTGCCTTTGTGCCCACTAGTACTCTCTTCCCTTTTCTGTCTGGTAAGCATCTACTCTTAAAGACTTTACTTAAACACTACATATTCTGTGAAGCCTTCAGAAAATCCCTTTTGTTCTAAAATGTATGCAAAATCTGACTGCTTCTCACCACCTCTGCTGCTTCCACCGTGGCCAAAACTGCCATCATCTCTGTTGCAACAGCCTCCTGACTGGTTCTGCCTCCTTCCCCCGGTCTAGTTGATTTTAACACGGCATCCGGAGTGATCTTTTGAAAACATAAATCAGCTCGTTACACTTTCTTGCTCAAAGCCCTTGAATAGCTTCCCATCAGCCCAGGACCTGACATGCACCCACAAAGCTCTACATGCTTGGGTTCCTAACTGCTTCCCTCACCTCATTTCCTGCTCCTGCCCACTCCCCACCCTCCTCACACTTTTATTCCTATTCTGGCACTTTACTCTTCCTGGAATAAACCAAGCTCACTCCTGCCCCAAGGCCTTTGCAGTGAATGTTCCTTCAACCTGGAACTCTCTTATCTCCCCAGGCATCTGCAGAGATTGTATCCTTATTTCTTGCTTTCTTCTGCTCTGATGTCACTGTATCTAGAGGCCTTCCCTCACCACCCTGTGTAAAATAGGCATACTTACCCCAGCACTCCCTACCCTACTTTCTCGGCTTTATTTTTCCCCATAGACTAATCATCATCTAAAATACCATATATTTTATTTCTTTATATTCTTATTGTGTGGCTTAGCATACTAGAACATGAGCTTCTAGAGAGAAAATAGACATTTTGCTGTCTTCCATGTTCTCAGCACCCAAGGGCTTTGCAAATAGTAAGTGCTCAATACATATGTATTCAGTACCTAAGGGTTTTCCAGCTTTTCCTTCCTAATTATTCTCCGCTCCCATAGCAGTATACTCACACTTCTATTGTAGTAGGTTCTTCTCTTTTTGTTTCCATTTCAGTCTGTACTGTTAAATGATGAGATGCTGTCAAATAGGACCTATCTTCTTTCAATCCTTATATGTCTGGCACTTTATACAGTACCTGGTACATAGCAAGTATTTGGGAAATATTAAGTAAACACAATGAAATGAAGTATTGAATGAATGAATGAATGAATGAACGAGAATCTCTGTGTCATTTTGTAGCAAAGCACATGTTACCTCAAGTCTTATGATAGCTGTGGCAGAGTCTGAACAGTGACTCCAGAAGTGTATCCCTTCTGGGGCTCTAGTTCGCATCATGCAGACAGAGTCTGGGTCAGATGAGTGTTTAGCCCATTAGTCATCGGACAGCTGCCAAGTTGCAAGCATTTTACAACAAAAATTGTATAGAAAATGAGTGATAGGGTGCGAATTGCTGAGTGCAAAATAGAGTTAGGAGCAAAATCTATTAACAGCTAGATTAGAAATACGCTCCTCTAAAATCAGAATATTCTGGTACTTTTAAGTGAAGGGCATTTCCCAAGTCACTTGAAGATTTAAAATTTTTTTTTTCTCTCTACCCAAGGTTGAGTTCCACTGGGCTTCATTTAAGTGAGCCTCTGGTAAACTGGTATCTTACTCATTTAAAACCATGTCTGACTTCTCTGTCTGATGAAATCTTTCAGAAGCATCTCTTGATATGGGAGGAAAAGGTAGAATTTTTATATAATGGCTTAAAATAGACAGAAAATGAAGCCTGATCTCCAGAGAGCTTAGCTTTCCACATCTTTCAGCCATTGACAAAGGCCTGGCATGCTGGCATTTTATATCTAAAATACCTTTCCAAATACTTATTAAACTATATAATCATCATTTATGCCACAGGATCATTTGTGGATCTCAAGAAATACAGTATGTGACCAGACAACTACTAATATAAATTTCATGACTCATTGGAAAAAACTCTAATGGGATTAAATGAAAAAAAGTCTAGCATATTTGAAAATCTACCAACAGCTGTTCCAAATTATTTGTGATATCTGATGTTCTACATGTACCTGTCCAAAATGGAAAGTGAACTTATTTGTTTGACAGAATGAATTAATATTAAGTTACTTAATGTTCACTTATTCTCCAAAGTTACTTGTTCTTTTTTTTTTTTTTTTAAAGAAAAATTGAACAAATGCTACGTAGTACGTTTATGTGTCAGGCACTAATTTAATTACTTTATAAACAATAAAAGAGGGCATTTAGGTTGGGATTTTTTTTTCTCTTACATTTTCTTTGAGATAGTGACAAAATTAGCCAGTTATTATTATTTGTTTTCACTGTGGCACAGTGAAAATTCCTCAGTCTTGAACAACAGATTTAAATAGTACCAGAAGTTCTCTTGAAGATTTTTGACCATTTAGAGCCATCAGAAAGAATCTCTTGGCAAATATAAGAAATGTCATGAAAATTAAGAAGTTTTTTAGTGCAGCATGTTCGCTCTGATTTTTTTGATTAAAAATATTTTACACTTATTTTGGGAAATTTGAAAATAATATAGATGTCTAAAGAAGAAAATTAAAATAATGCTCAAGTATGTTACTCAGAGATAACCACCATAAACTTTTGGCTATCTTTTTCTCCAAGTTTTTTTTTTTTTTTTCTGTGAGCCTTTACAGTAACGTACTGTTTTTCTTTTAATGAAACTGAGATCCTCTTGTCTGACTATCTTGTTACTAACTTCTTCTCTGACTATAGTTTCCTACTGACTTTCAAACAGTTAAGTTTGTTACTTTAATATTCCATCACGTGGTTGTACCATTTTCCCTTCTAATCCCTTCTTGGGCATTTCGGTGATTTTCAGTTTTTAATTATTATCAATAACAGTGTGATGGATATTCTTATAATCTTGTGTGTTTAATAACTTCCTTATGACAAATTCCTAAAAGTAGAATAACTGCATGAAAAGACATGGATGGGCATATTTAGGTTCTGAAAGATCTTGTCCAATTGGCCTTAAACAATGTTGTAATAATTTGCATTCCTAATTGCTCGCTATCAGAATATTGAATTTTGCCATTATCAACAATATGTATTACTATTATAAAATGTTTTAATGCAAATTTGATAGACAGTAACTAATTTAAGTATAATATAATACCAATTATATATTTTCCAACTTTGATACAGTTAATATTTATTTATCTATCTGTCTTTGAGATGGGGTCTCACTCTGTGGCCCAGGCTTAGGCTTACTGCAGCTTCCACCTCCTGGGCTCAAGCCATCCTTCCACCTCAGCCCCCCAAGTAGCTGGAACCAGAAGTGCATGTCACCACACCCGGATAATTTTTTTGTATTGTTGGTAGAGAGGGGGTTTCACCTTGTTGCCCAGGCTAGTCTCGAGCTCCTGAGCTCAAGCAATACACCTGCCGGAGCCTCCCAAAGTGCTGGGATTACATGTGTGAGCCACCGC
>NW_012115722.1:864371-920628 GCF_000951035.1 Colobus angolensis palliatus | reverse complement strand
TCCTGAATAGCTGGGATTACAGATGCCTGCCACCACACCCAGCTAATTTTTGTATTTTTAGTAGAAACGGGGTTTTACCTTGTTGGCCAGGCTGGTCTCGAGCTCCTGACATAAGGTGATCCACCTGCCTCAGCCTCCCAAAGTGCTGGGATTACAGGCGTAAGCCACTGCTCCTGGCCACTAATACTGTCTTCTTCTAGGAGCTTGTGATCTTACAGGACAGATTATTAAACAAATAATAGTTTAAATAAATATAGTTACAAATAGATAAGTGCTATGAAAGAGAAGTAAAGTGTGTGGAGTGATAACAGAGGGCACCTATTTGAGGGTGGAGATTCAGGAAAGGTTTCTATGAGAAAATGACCCAGGGATGGGAAAGACCATCTAGGTGTGGAGTTGGGGGAAGAGCCTTGGGGAAGTACTTAAAAGCTGGACACTTGAGGACTGCAGGAATAGAAGCACTTATGGTCAAAGAGAAAAGGGACATGATCTAAGTGGAAAAAAAATGGAATATTTTCCCATGCCATTATTTTCTTTTTATGCTGTTTTTTATGTCAAGGTATTTACAGATGATATTTATGTGATTTTATGGTTTTCCTGGTCCATAGGGTTATAATTTCCCTGTATTAAATAGATCTTACATAGTGCTGAGACCCAGTGTATGTTGAACAAGGGCAGCAAGATTTCAATGGGGGGAGGGCAGGCGCTTGTGCATATGAGTGCATTATTTTCAGTGTTCCTTTCTTAGTCCCAGAGGGGAGTGTGTTCAGAAACAGAGTTCTTTGGAATTACCATACTTTTCTTTATTATTTTATACTAAAGACCATTCAGAGAGTACTGGAGGTGTTAAGACCGTGTGAAGAAATTACCTTCTTCATCACTTCTTCATCATTGCTTTGAGTATACTGGGGCCTCAGGGACTTGCTTAGAAAGTAACCAGTATAGCGATAGAATTAGAGTTACTGCTCATGGCTCCAGAATATCTGGTCTCTGCCTACAGGATTGCATTGCTTTCTTCATAAGCTATGTAAATAGAAAGTACGATATCACTGTTTCTGTTTTCCAATGGGGATAACTGAAATATGGAAACTCTAAATCCTTAATGGATTCCTGACAGTCTCAATGACAGTCCATAGTGGTATGCCACATGACTCCTTTCTTTGTCACTTTCAGTTCATGGTCAACACCTCAGATAGGCATTTTGAGAAGCAGAGCAGTCCTACCACACTTACCTAGTAAAGTCATTTTTTCACATTCAAACTTGATTCATTGATTTTTCTTATATGTACTTCCTCCCACTTTCTTCATGTCTTCTATAATATCTCCTGCACTCTGCCTCAGTCAGAACAGGCTGGATTATGATATAGTAACTGATAACTCTCAAATCTCAGTGGCTCCACACAATGATATTTCTTGTCCATTTTATGTATCATTTGTGGGTTGGCACAGAGTCATTACCCATTAAAGTAGCTCAGAGATCCAAGCAGCCACCAGCTGGTTGCTGTGGCAGAGGGGTGCAGAGTATGCTGGAGGGTCTTGCAGTGACAATGACATGTTCCAGGCTGGAAGGATGACCATCATTTTTCACTGGACAGAAGTAATCCCATGTTTCATCCATCATGAGGGGGCCAGGAAGTGTAATTTTATACTGGGCCCAAAAAGCTGGGTAGCAGGGGAGGAATCCAGAACTATTTAGCAAATAGCTCTAATGACCAGCATGCATTCTTAGCTAGTGATTCACGTTAACTTCACTAAGAAAGTCAGAGCTTTCTGTAACCACCACCCCTCCAAAAGAAACCCTAGAACTTACTCATCTGGCTACTATTATTACATTTATCATCCTATCTGAATTCATACCTTCTTTCTCCTTCTAGCCTATTCCAATATAAGAAGTATCTTCTCTTCTATCCAAATATTTTTGATCACATACTGCTATCAGTAGATAAGCACATATAGTGATGTCCTAGAGAATGTTTACCAAGTGGCCTGTAGGGGAAGAGAACCAGCCTTGATTTTTAGTGTTTTTTGATTTCCGCAGTGTAAATACTCTCACTGTGGACAGTTTCAAGCACCATCATGGTGTTACTGAATGCCTGATTGGAAAGAGATGTACACAGTGAGCTCTCATGAGCCGGTGTGGAGTGACTCCAGCACACCACCGGTAGTATGCTGGTAGTAGTACTTATGTACTTGTGTCTGTTTTATAATAATATTCATATTAAACCTATTTGTGTGTGTGTGTGTGTGTATATGCATACATATTTTAAGAATGCTTGATTTCTTTTATTTTATATTAAAAATAAAGCAGTTCTATCTCTCCCGTGTGCCCCACCACTCTAGCAGATTGCCTTACAAATCCCTATATACCTGACTGGGGGGCTACTGCTCTAGACACTCAAGGTCTCCACTTCTTTGGTTATTCACTCTCTCTGCATCATCAGCCTCTTTCTCTTGTATCATTCTTGTGAGTGTACTGAGAAACTCTAGTATTCTCTAGCATCTTCCATCATTAGAGATTGTTGCTTAGTCTAGTCTTCTCCTTTATCAAAAGCTCCATTTTTCTACTCCCCTTCATAGCAGAACCATTCAGAGACATCTCTACATGCCATTTCACTTCCTCCTTTTTCATTCCGTCTTCGCCTACTCCAATCTGACTTCCATACCCAGCTCTCTACTGAGATTGCTCTTGTCATTGCCATAAGTGATTTCCATGCTGCCAAATCTACTGGATCATCTGGCATCATCTCACTTGGCCCCTCAGTGTCAGGTGACATAGTTGACTACCCCATCCTTCTAGAAATGCTCTCCTCTTGTAGCTTCTGCATTAATACACTCTGCTGGTTTTCTGCTGGTTCTCCTTTGTTGAGGCTTCTGCTGTGACTCAGGAAATAGCTTTGGTTTCCTTTGGATATTTGTACCGTTTCCCTAGGTGATCTCATTCATTTCTAGGCCTTTAAAACCAAGCTGTGTGCTGATCACCCCGACATTGTGTTCCTCTGCCCTCCTTTCTCTTCTGAGCTCCAGATGTGCACATCTAATTCCCCCCCATATTTTCACCTGGAGGTTTCATAGGTGTTTTCAAGACTGCAGCTCCAGAGTGAATGTTTCATTTCCCCCTTCTTTCTACTATTTCTCTTTTTTTCAGTTTTCCTTATTTCACAAAATAGCAAATTACTTATTTAGTTGTTAAATCCAGAAATCTGGAATGTATCCTTAACTTCTATCCTGAGCAACAGGGAGAAACCCCGTCTCTACTAAAAATACAAAATTAGCCGGGTGTGGTGGTGCATGCCTGTCATCTTAGCTACTCAGGAGGCTGAGGCAGGAGAATCACTTGAACCCGGGAGGCGCAGGTTGCAGTGAGCCGAGATCACGCCATTGCACTCTAGCCTGGGCAACAAGAGTGAAACGCCATCTCAAGAAAAACCAAAAACCCCAAAAGACTTCTATCTTTTTTTATCCCTTACATCTAATTCATAAACACATCCTTTTGTTCTACCTACAACATAATGTATTTCATCTGTCCACTTATCTCTGCCTCTATTTTAGTCCAAACTATCATCACTTTTCTCCCAGATGATTGGAATAGCACATTCCACGCTCACATGTGCCTCTTTCCAATCCATGCCTGATATTATAACTAAGAGCGATTTGTATAAGATGTAAATCAAGTTATTTTTCTCCCTTCTACATCCTCCAGTACATCTAGAGTTAGCTCCAGATTCCTTACCATGACCTCTAAGGGTGTGTGTGATCTGGCCTCCGCCTTCGTCTGCCTCCTCATTGCACGTCACTCTGTCTTTGGCTCTTGTGCTCTAGTAAAACAAGCCTTTTTTTTTTTGCCCCTAGAATAGATTGGTCTTTTTTCTGAGTGCCTTTGGCTTCTTTGGTCTCTCTTTCTGGGAAGCATTTTCTCTGACTTGTCATATTTCTGGTACCTTCTTTTCCTGAAGATCTCAGCTTAAATCCCATCTCCTTAGAGAATTCTTCCTGCTCTAATAAGATTTCCTACTGGTTTGTTTCTGTCTTAGTACTTAACACAATTTGGGGTTGCTTTTCTTTATTTATTTACTTGATTTGGTGGAAAGCTTTGTGAGAGCAGGGACCTTATTTCCACCTGGTGGTAGATGCTCAATAAACAGATGTTGCATGAAAAAAAAAAAAATGTATGGAAGATTACTGGACTTGCCCTGTCTGTCATATGAATGGTAATTACTGAATGAAGACAGAGAAGGAAGGTATCTTAACAATGGTGTGCAGCACAATACAGGGAGGACAGGTTAATGTGTTGATCACGTCTGACTGTTTCTTTAAGACAGCCTAAAATTAGGAAGGAACAGATCCGATCAAACGTTACAGAGGTAAATGTAAAATCCTGTGATTTGGTTACAATAAATCAGTTGCATTGTACAGAATCAGGAAACTCCAGCCTGACACCGATTCACATGCCAAGTCCTAAGGAAACTGGTAGCTGAAAAGCTAATGCAGCCCTAACCTACATTAATCATTCCATGTATTTCTTTATTAGGGGAGGGAATTGGCTAATATTACTCTTCTCCAGTGACACCAGTAGAATTATTAGAACTTTCAAAAAAAAAAAAAAGAATTATTAGAACTTTCTAGAATTGCAATGTAATAACACCTCATTCATCCATCCACAAGTCCATTTATTTCATTCCTTTACCATTTACTGAGTAAATTCTGGGCACTTGTATTATAGTCATGAGCAAAATTACCATGACTTTTGTGTTCATGGAACTTAATGTCTGACTCCTGAAGAGAAGTGAGTTCTCTTTTTGTGAAAGTGTTAAGCAGAAACCAGTTTGTCATTTATTGAGAGACAATGCATACTCATGGTTAAGAACTCATGCCCTGGAAGCCAGGGGTTGGTGTCCGGGGGTTTTAAATTCCAGCTCCAATATTTGCCAGCTGTATGACTTTGGGCAAATTAATGTCTTTGGTCAAATTAATGTCTCTTTGTTTCAGTGGCCTTATCTATAAACTGGAGATAATAATGCTATGCATAGAGTTAAAATGAGCTAATGCTCACAAATAATTTACAATAGTACCTGGTACATAGTAAGCGCTTAATAAATATTTTAGATAATAAGCAGTTAATAAAATGGTGTTGAGATTTAGGGTGAGAAAAAGTGGTCACAGAGTAATTCTGGTGTATCAGGACCCACATTATTATTTTTTGTTTTTTATTAAAGATTGTTAGTAATTTGAGCTTGAACTTGAAAATCTTGACTGTAGAGTTTGATGACATTTGTTTTATTTGGTTTTCTGTTTTGGACTAGGAAGATGTGACTCCTGTTTAGAAATAACCACCAGGTAGTCCCCCAACAACTCCCCAAATGCTTACAAAGAAACACACCTTTGGAAATAATACAATTGTAACTATACATCAACGTCTGTTTTTGCTTTGGTTTTGTTTTAGTGGCAGCTGAAATATCCCAAACTAATTCTCCGAGAAGCCAGCAGTGTATCTGAGGAGCTCCATAAAGAGGTTCAAGAAGCCTTTCTCACACTGCACAAGCATGGCTGCTTATTTCGGGACCTGGTTAGGATCCAAGGCAAAGATCTGCTCACTCCGGTATCTCGCATCCTCATTGGTAATCCAGGCTGTACCTACAAGTACCTGAACACCAGGCTCTTCACGGTCCCCTGGCCAGTGAAAGGGTCTAATATAAAATACCCCGAGGCTGAAATAGCCGCTGCTTGTGAGACCTTCCTTAAGCTCAATGACTACCTGCAGATAGAAACCATCCAGGCTTTGGAAGAACTTGCTGCCAAAGAGAAGGCTAATGAGGATGCTGTGCCATTGTGTATGTCTGCCGATTTCCCCAGGGTTGGGATGGGGTCATCCTACGATGGACATGATGAAGTGGACATTAAAAGCAGAGCAGCATACAACGTAACTTTGCTGAATTTCATGGATCCTCAGAAAATGCCATACCTGAAAGAGGAACCTTATTTTGGCATGGGGAAAATGGCAGTGAGCTGGCATCATGATGAAAATCTGGTGGACAGGTCAGCGGTGGCAGTGTACAGTTATAGCTGTGAAGGTACGGTCTGCTCTGCGAAAAAGCAGCCCTGTGTGTGATAATATGACCCGAGTTGTTTAGGCTCTGGAGATACACACATACACGAACATGTTTGCATGTATGCTTGCGTGTGTACATGCACATGCTTGTGTGTGTATCATGTGTACCTTTTAGTCTTGTCACACCCGTATGTCTGCAGAATATGCCTCCTTCTCATCTAGCCATGCTAGCTGGCTCATCGTTATACTGTACTCAGAATATTTTCGCACGTAAGCACTACTGTCATTTGTCTCTCATGTGCCCAGGAGAGCAGCCTCTTGGTTTCATACAGCCAACTGTCTTTCTCTACAGCTCAGAGGAGATTGTACAGTTGCTATAATTAACTTGCTGATAAAGAGCTGGGAAAACAAAAATCTGTCAAATCTTTCCAGGTTCCCACAGGTGCACATTTCCAGACTTGCCAAAATATTTTATTATGGTTGACATCACTATCTTGATTTGTCAAATATGGACTTGCTCTTGGCTTCATACAGTTTGTAACTACTGTCCTTCCTTGCCAGAAGCAGTTGAGGTAGGTTTTGTAAGCAGATAGTCCTCCATTTTCAGGAAACTCCCTAGGCCTCTACCCAGTTCTGCAGTTTTAGACCTTGTTGGGTGGCTGTGGTAGACTTGTTCTTGCATTTTCTGATATATAATCCCCTTGAAACAGAGATCATAGCCTACCTCTTAGTAGCCCACCCAAATTTCTCTTCTTCTATTATTGTTTCTGTGTGTTTATGGCCCTCATTGTTCCTTAGAATAGAATTACAAAAATGGTAGTTGAACAGATCGAGGAGAGCATGACCTCTGTTGACTTTCTTTTGTGCCTGATTATTTGGCAAAGGAATACAAGACATAGTATTAGCTCTCCTGTCTGATTTACTGAAAGATGTTTGGAAAACCAGAATTCTGGATATCCCATCAGGGAATGACTGGAACTTTCAAGGGTCATTATTTCTGACAACTCTAGTTATTTGACTGGATTTTTGTTATTGTTATTTGTTTTTTGTTTACTAAAATGACTGTTTTGGAAAAGAGACTCAAGAAAAAAAAGATCTTTAAAGTACTCTTTAAATTTTCTTACAATTTCTCAGTCTCAAAAATTTCCTCAGAACTACTCATTTTTTCTAACTTTACCTTGTATCTTCAGTCTGAAACGAGGAACAGGTTTAGCATTTGGAAATTTCACCACTTTCTCTGGCATCTCAAATAATGATGCTGACCTAAGAAAATCGCTTGAAGGGATTTAATGCTGTCCTAATGGAAAGAACTGAGATCCTCTGATCTTTAATAAGGACTTGCCAGGGATTTAAGAACTATCACATCCAAGAACTCTGATGTGAACGAACAATGGGGTTAGTTTCTTTCTTAAGGAGACAACTCTCCAAACCTGAAGCAGTGGTATGTGATAGTACAAAGCTCTACAAAGATGTCTTTGTGCTCCCAATTACTCTCAGCCCTCCAGTTTAATAGTCCTATTGTACTCCCTTCGCGTGGGTGATCAAGTAGTTTTTGAAACCTAGAATATCTTTCAGAAAGGAATTTAAATGTCTAATGAATAGTTTCTATGCTCAGGAGTAATTAAGACTGATAAAGGATACAAATATAAATTACATATAAATATAGAAATGTTGGTACTTGCAATTGTCACCCAGAAGAGACAACTGCAGACTTTGAATCTGTAAGAGCAGTGTAGAAACTCCTTTGTTCTCTTAACCTCAGAAATTCTCAGAACTCCATCTAATAATAGTAGCAATACTGGGAATGCTCATTTATTGAGCACCTACTATGTGCCACATGCTGTTATAAGCATTTTACATGCATTGACTCATTTTATCTTCCCAACAATTCAAAGAACAAAATAGTAATGAAGTACTATTGCTATCCTCATTTTACAGATGAGGAAACCGAGTCACAGAAGGTTGATTAACTTGTTCGTGGTGATGCAGCAAGTAATTAGCAGAGTTAGGATTTGAGCACAAATATCCAGACTTCAGAATCTGAACAGCTAAGGCTGTGTGCATTATGAGCAGGTGTTTCTTATCCCAGCAGTGTAGCTGTCTCAGGGGTTTTATTTTATTTTTTTACTTTTTAAATTTTTTGAGACAGAGTCTTGCTCTATCTCCCAGGCCAGAGTGCAGTGGCACAATCTTGGCTCACTGCAACCTCCGCCTCCGGGTTCAATGGATTCTCCTGCCTCAGCCTCCCGAGTAGCTGGGATGACAGGCACGCACCACTATGCCTAGCTAATTTTTTGTAATTTTAGTAGAGATGGGATTTCACCATGCTAGCCAGGCTGGTCTTGAACTCCTGACCTCATGATCTGCGCGCCTCGGTCTCCCAGAGTGCTGGGATTACAGACGTGAGCCACTTCACCTGGCCAGGGACTTGGGTTTTTAAAATGTCCACCTCTGGAAAGGTTAAGGGGACGTTCCACTTGCTCTTTCTTGCAGGTCTTGGTGTCTTCCTTTCTCCAGTTTTACTTCTCACCCACATCTGCTGTAGCTTTCTAGCACATACTCTCAGATGATTGGAATGCATCAGATTATCTCATTTGATGAAACAGAACCTTTCTGTAGGTGTCTGGCTATGTGTTAGATGGTGTACAAAGCATGTGGGTCTGGGTCAGATGGTGCACAAAGCATATGCCTTGAAACTCTGTGGTGGGTGCATGTCTTCTAAGTGACAAGTGATATCTGTTTAATTTTCTGGTCTTATAATCCTTGGCAGAATGCCAGAACTATGATAAAGGTGGACTTGAAGAGAATCATTTGGTTTAAAACCTTGGTTGAGGTTGAGAAAGGCTTAAGGAGGTCCACAGAGAGTGGATACTTCAGAGAATTGTGTTTTTTTCTGTGTCCTCGAACTCGTTTGTCTAGACAGTATGGGAACTCCAAAGGTAAATCCGTGGCTTTCTCACTTAGAGGTAATAGGTGAGGTTAGGGGGGCTCTTTTGATTATAATTATGAAATGATGAAACATTATATCTGAAAGAGACTTTTGAAATCACTTGATGCTAGCCTCTCATTTTACAAATGAAAACACTGAGAAGGGAAGTGGCTTGGCCAAGGTCACATTGTTACTTAGTGACAAGAGCAGGGATTTAAGTTGGAAAGTGTTCCTTGCCACTGGAGAGGTTCACGTAAAATGCATTGGGAATTCAGATACAGAAGTGATTGCTTCCTGCTGAAATTAAATTCAATTGAAGCTTAAGATCTTTCAAGACTCTGCTCTCAATACCTTTTCCCAGGGAAATCTTCTTGTAGATTTATAATGAGCCAGTCATCCCTCTTTGGTTTATTTTCATGAGTAGAGGTCATTGAGAAGTAATTTGTATAGGATACGTGTAATTATATACTAAATTCATTGGCTTTCACATGCCGTTCTAGTTAATAGATACCTCCAGTAGGAAGATTGAAATGGTACAAGTTTTAATCAGGAATGGCTTCGGGGAACCATATGTAAATAGGTAGAATATTTGATTTTCCTATTCCAGCTTTGCTGGCAATTGCTTGTTACTCCTAGTTATAAAAAACGAACTTTAGCGGGGAAGGCATTAAAAACCCATTGTTTAATATGGTACAGCACCTTGTTCTTTGACTGGAACACCTTCAGAAACATCACTTAGATCAACAGTAACTATTGGCTACCATTTTTGTTTCTTGGTTTGGAAGGAAACATTCTTGGTGAAATTGTCTTTCTAGAAAAGCAATTCTTAAGATTTTAAACTAGTGCCAAGTATTGCGTATTCTTGACATTATTTTCCAGGCCTCCCATAAAGAGCCAGGAAGGCAGCTGGGTGCAGAGGCTCACGACTGTAATCCCAGCACTTTGGGAGGCCGAGGCGGGTGGATCACGAGGTCAGGAGTTTAAGACCAGTCTGACCAACGTCGTGAAACCCTGTCTCTACTAGAAATCCAAAAATTAGCTGGGCGTAGTGGTGCGTACCTGTAGTCTCCGCTACTCGGGAGGCTGAGGCAGGAGAATTGCCTGAACCTGGGAGGCAGAGGTTGCAGTGAGCCGAGATTGCGCCACTGCACTCCAACCTGGGCAACAGAGCAAGATTCCGTCTCAAAAACAAACAAACAAACAAACAAACAAAACCCCAGGAAGGCACACAAAAGGAAGAAGCTGATCCATGTTTCCTGTTGGGCATGTCATGTGATAGCCTGGAAAGTAGAGACTTTGCAATAATGTTCTTGGAATTCTAGGATTTCCATTCCTGTCTTTGATTTGGGAAAAATTGCATCCCCTTAAGGATGGAAATTTGTTCCCATAATTCTTGAATCTCTATTTTAACATGACTTGCTCTATATTTCTCAGTTCATCACTGAGACCATGAAAAGCTAGTTTATAATTGCAACTTGGAGTTTTGGAGTATTCATAAAAACGCTGTGATATTTAATGTTATCCTAGCTTCCCAGCATCCCTGTTTAAAATATCAAAGCTTATTTGATCTAGCTTTGTTTTATTGTATCATGCTATGCCTTGTCATTGATTTTTGAAATCACTTATACTGCTCAGTAAACCTTGTTTGGTCTTGTAAGTCACATTTTTTGGGGTGACCAGCCAATTATTTATTCATTTAACAATAAGGTCTCCCATGAAGAACCAAGAAGACCAAAGGACGGGGGGAAACTTATTTGATCTACAAAGTTACATTTTTTTTTCATGCCTATGCAACTATTTTTTCATTTAACAATAAGCATCTACTATTTGCTAGACAGTTGTCTAGATGCTGAGCATGTAGCAGTGAACAAGAGGGACAAAAATCCCTTCCCTCATCGAGCTCCCATTCTAGCAAGGGAAAACAGAAAATAAAAGTAGATTGTGTAACAAGGGTGAGGGATAATCTTACAATTTTAGATAGGAGAGCCAGGCAAGGCCTTGTTTAGGGGGTAACATTTAAGCAGATTGGAAGGAGAGAATGAGCCACTGAGAAATTTCAAGGGGGAGCAGATAGGCGGAAAGATAGAACATGATTGGGATGTTTCAGAAGCAACAAGTGTGGATGGAATAGAGTGAGAGAAGAGGAAACGAAATGAAGACAAAGGGACAAGTAAATGGGTGGCGTAAGATAGGGCTTTGTCGTGTTAGAATACAAAGTAGCAGGTTTGGATTTGGAGTGAGATGGGGAGCCACTGAAGAGTAGAAGAAGGGAAGCAATATGAGAAACAGGAGAACTCACAGAGGGGACCAAAGTAATCCAGACTAGGGATATGATGGTCTAGATTAGAAGAGGCAGAGCAGGGGAGAAATGCGTAAATACCGTCCTGTAACTTTTTACCAACAAAGAGAGTGGCAGTGTTTCAGCACCGGTGAGAAAGGATGACCAGCAGTAACGTCTCCCATTTGTCAAAAGAAGACTAAGCCTATAAGAATGGCTACATTTTCTCCCCTCTGTGAATGGCTTTATTCAGGAATAATTAATATACAATTAGCTATACATATTGAACATTTATAGTTTTATAAGTTTCAACACACCTGTGAAACTATCCCCACTATCAAGATAATGAACATACCCCATTATTTCAGAAGTTTTCTTGTGTCCCTTTGCAATTCCTCTTCCTAACAGATCTATTTTCTTTTTTTATTGTTTTTTATTTGTTTGTAGAGACTGGGTCTCAATATCTTTCCCAGGCTGGTCTTGAAATCCTGGCCTGAAGAGATCCTCCTTGCTCCGCCTTCCAAAGAGCTGGAATTACAGGTGTGAGCCACAGATTTAGCCTGGATTTGTTTTCTGTCACTGGATGAGTTGGCATTTCCTAGAATTTTAAACAGATGGAATTATATATATGCACTTTTTCGTGTCTGGATTCTTTAACTTAGCATAGTTATTTTGAGATTCATCCATGTTGTCATGTATATCAATAGCTCATTCCCTTTTATCCTTTTTTATTGCAATAAAATATACATAAAATTAAGCATTATAACCATATTAACTGTACAGTTGAGTGGCATTAAGCATCATCCCACACCGAATCTCTGTACCCATTTAAACAATTACTCCCCATTTCTCCTTCCCCCATTTCCTGGTAACCACTGTTCTGCTTTCTGTCTATATTATATTTGACTATTCTAGGTACCTCATATAAGTGGAATCATACGATATGTGACCTTTTGTGTCTAGATTATTGATATGGTTTGGCTGCATCCCTGGCCGAATATCAACTTGAATTGTATCTCCCAGAATTCCCACATGTTGTGGGAGGGACCAAGGAGGAAGTGGTTGAATCATGAGGCTGATCTTTGCCGGGTTATTCTCTTGATAGTGAATAAGTCTCACGAGATCTGGTGGGTTTATCAGGGGTTTCCGCTTTTGCTTCCTCCTCATTTTTCTCTTGCCACTGCCATGTAAGAAGGCCTTTTGCCTCCTGCCATGATTCAGAGGCCTCCCAGCCATGTGGTACTGTAAGTCCGATTAAACCTCTTTTTGTTTCCAGTTTTGGATATGTCTTTATGAGCAGCATGAAAACGAAATAATACAATCATTTTACTTAACATAATGTCCTCAAGATTCATCCATGTTAGGGCATGTATCAGAATTTAATTCCTTTTTAAAGATGAATAATATTCCATTGTATGAATATACCACATTTTGTTGATGAAGTCATCCATTGGCTATTCATACCACTCATCTTTTGGCTATAGTGGATAAAGTTGCTGTGAACATTGGTATACAAATATCTGTGTGAGTCTCCGCTTTCAGTACTTTTGTGTATATACCTTTTTTGTGTATATACTTTTGTGTATGTACTTTTGTGTAGGATTGCTGGATCGAATGATAGGTCTATGTTGACATTTTTGAGGAACCGCTGTACTGTTTTCTACAGCGACTGAACTGTTTTACATTCTCGCTGGCAATGCACAAGGGTTCTAATTTCTCCACATCTATGCCAACGCTTACTGTTGCTGTTACTGTCACTGTCCCTGTCTACTGTTCCCTGTTTTTTGATAACAGCCATCCTAATGAGTATGAAGTAGTATTTCCTTGTGGTTTTGATATGCATTTTCCTAATGATTAATGACGTTGAACATCTTTTCATGTTCTTAGCCATTTATATATCTTCTTTGGAGACATGTCTATTCAAGTTGTTTGCCCATTTTTGAATTTGGCTGTTTTTTAGTTGTTGAGTTTTATGAGTTCCTTATGTATTCTAGATATTAATTCCTTATCAGATATATGACTTGCAAATATTTTCTTCAAGGATAACTGAACTTTTAATGATATATTAATGTGATGAGCAAGGGATCACAGAACAGTGGAATAGACTTTACTGTCCATGACATTGATTAGGCAGTTAAATTCTGTACTACTGAATGACATCATTCGTATTGGTATTAATTAGCTATGGGACCTTAAGCACGTTACTTAAATCCTTTGTGACTCAGTTTTCTCATCTGTAAAATAGTGATCAGAGCTGTATCCACCTCAAGATTGTGAGAATTAAACACCTGTAAAGTGCTAAGAACATAACAGCAGTAATTAGAACGTAGTAAGCATTCAATACTGTGTTATTTTTAGCTTTTATCAAAATTATTCGTATAATTTTTGCAAGTCAAAAATTTCTATAAGGTTTGTTAAGGAAAAAAAAATGCAGAAGTTATTTACACCTTTTCTTCCCATTTTCCTTTCCACAGGCAATCATTTCTACTCTTTTCTTTCAGGTAATGCTTTTGGTAGTTGATAACATACGTATATTGTTTTGAACATTATATATTGGCTTCCTGATATGGAGGATGACGATTTACTTAGCTCTCGTCTTTCTCCCTGCCTGCCTACACATGTGCATGCTTCTGATTCCCATAATAGGTTTACTGTAATTTTGATTGTATCGCTATTCAGCCTTTATAGTTATTATATACATAAGAATGCCTTCCAGAACCTGTGATCTGTTATCCTTTTCTTTTCAACTTTTTTCTTGCATTAATAGTAGTGTTGTTTTTTGTGTATTTCTATAGTTTTCTATGTAGTTTTCTACGTAGTTACGACTAATTAAATCCCTTGCTCTCCACCAAATCTCTTCTTCTCAAGAGCTTCAGAACCATCAGATATTCTGTCCGTTTCATTTTCTTGGAGCAATGTCTTTCAGAGTCTTCTTGTCTGCTCCAATCTGGCGTTCTATGCCTGATGCATGGGGATCCCCTTCTCTGATCTCTTCATTGTAATCCAGCGGATTCCCTTACTTCTCTCTTTTGTGGACTCCTCACATTCCTGCATCTTGGCCTCGCTCTTTCCTGACTGTTTTCTTATTTTGGTGGAGCATGTGCTGCAATGGTTTCTTCAGAAAGGATGCTTAGGAGGTAAATTTTTAAGACGTTAAATGTCTTCAATGATCTTTATTCCACTTTGGCATGTGTAGCTTCTTCCAGTATGAAAATCTTGGTAGGAAATAATATTTTTTTCAGAATCTTAGTGACATTGCATTACTGTATTTTACCTGACAGAGTTCATGTTAAGAGTTCTGAATTTTTCTTCAGCTTTTATGTTGCTTTTTTTGTTGGATTTTTTTTTGAATGTTTTACAATTTCACAGTGATATTTTTCACTCATTTTACTGTCATTGTGTAGGGCTTTCAATCAGCCCTTCAATTGTTGGGCATTTTCTTGAACTGCTTTGTTAGTTATTTCTTCCTCTCCAGTTTTCTCATCTCTTTGGAATCCGTATGATTTAGTTAACCTTCTGGACCCTTCCTCTAGTTTTCCTGTTTATTCCCTTATTTTCAATCTTTATATTTGTTTTTTAGTTTAATATCTGGGAGATTTTCTTAACTTCCAACTTGTCTATTGATTTTTTTCTTTGTCTTGATGGAGTTTTGCTCTTGTCACCCAGGCTGGTGTGCAATGGCACTTGGCTCACTGCAACCTCCGCCTCCCAGGTTCGAGTGATTCTCCTGCTGCAGCCTCCTGAGTAGCTGGGATTACAGGTGCAGGCCACCATGCCCAGCAAATTTTTGTAGTTTTAGTAGAGACAAGGTTTCACCGTGTTGGCCAGGCTGGTCTCAAATTCCTGACTTCAGGTGATCTGGCCGTCTCAGCCTCCTAAAGTGCTGAGATTACAGGCATGAGCCACTGCGCCTGGCCCGTCTATTGAATTTTCAGTATTGAAATATAACGTATATCATAAACATACAGCTTGAAGTATTGCCATAAAGTAAACATATCTGTGTACCTAGCACCCTGGTCAAGAAATGAAACGTATCAGTGTCCTAGAAGTGCTCCCTTCCAGTGTCTGGTTCCCCACAACAGTAAACACTCCCCTAACTTCTAAGGTCATAAATAGTTTTATGTGTGTTTGAATTAGACTTGTCAACTTGTAAGCTCCTTAGAGATGTAATTTGTGACTTCATCCTTCTTTGTATCTGCATATAGTGGCAAATGAGTATTTTTTGCCCCAAATCAGTTAAGTATTTGTTGTTCTTGAGGCGTTTGTACTATTCAGTTACATCGTGGCCACTGTTCAGTAACTCTGTGATTTCTGCAACTGCAGTCTCTGTTTAGTATTAGGATTCTTTTGATAGCAAATAACAATTCCAGACCTAAACAGGCTTAATTTAAAAAGGTAAGGCATTATCTCACTTCATCCTAAGAACAGGGGTCTCACTGACTTCAAGTGGACCTTGTTCCAACAGTAATGATGTGATCAGTTTCAAATTTCTTCCCCTTCCTCTTTTGGCCATTCTAAAGCTCATGGCCCCCAAATGACTGCCCCTAGCTTTTGTGGCCACTCTCTCTTTCTTTTTCATGAGCTTTGGGGAGGAGAGAAACTGGGTATTGGGTGTGTACTTTGAACTCTGGATCAAGCTTTACCTGAAGCTAGATGAACAAATAATGACCCTCTTTGATTAACCCAGTTCGGTTCTGGTTTCTGTGTTATTTACAATGTAAGGGTTTCCTGTGAGTCTTCACAACTCTCTTCATACCTTCCTGAGGTTGCCCAAGGAATTGAAACCTCTACTGTTAGAAGCTCTGGTTTGGAGAATATTGTTTGAGAAGTATCTCTGCTTCCTTACCTGATTTTGTATTTTACTTTGGATAATACAGTGATTTTGAAGCTTTAGCTAAGGGCCCCTGTAGCAGTTTTTCTCTCCTTTTCATACTTTCAGTTTTTCTCCCAAGTCCATGAAACATGATGTAATGAGGTTCTCCTCTGTATGTGAATATTTTTATCCTAATTTTTTTCCCCAAATGCTTAATCTGAAAGCTGACAGAGCCAGACATCATGTTGAAGGGCTTTAGATTTTTCTGTAAAGAGTTTTGAATATTTTGCCTGAAATCTAGAAAACTTATGGTTAATTTTACAATTTATCTGTGTCAAGGGACTACATTTATCTTGAATTGCTTGTTTTGAGGCATCTGAGAGCAGCTTCTTGTTATAGATTCTGAGCTGGGAATGATCAGTTTTTTGTTTTTTTTTTTCCCCACCCCTTCAGACTTTTCTAAATTCTCCATTTCTTCAGAGCATTCGTTGCTCCATGACTGAGAAGGAGTATGTGCTGTGTCAGCAGCAAGCTTGACTCCTGTTTCTTGCAACCCGTCAAGGAAAGCATTTCCAAACTCTAGAACTCTGGCAGGGAGGCTTCTCCTTGGCTAACCTTTCTTTCCTTTCCTAGTGATGTAGTCCATCAGCTGTGTTTCCTAAATGCTCTCTGGCTTATGCAGTACCCATTTGTTACTACGTTGGGAACCTGTCTAGAAAAGTGTAGTAATTATGCACGAAGAAGCTTGTACCTTCTAGAGAGATCATTCTGAAAAGAGATCTGACTGGTGAAAAAGGCTAGTGTCTGTCAGTAGCCTCAGTGTAAGTTCTAGATTCTTTCCTGTGGTTCATAAACCCACGTCCTGGTCTCCTCCCACCTCTCCAGGCTTTCTTTTGCAAGTTCATGTCATTCATATGACATTCTTGCAGTTGGGAATTGATGGTTCTCTTATACACACACCATGCCATTTCCTTCCTAGAATGTGTCTTCCCTATGCCACATTTTCCCCTTTCGCCTTCTGTCTCCCTTCATTCTACAAAATGGATTTCCCATCCCAGACATGAGAATGTCAAGGATCAGCACTGGACAGATAAGGCATCATTAGACTTCATGGTACCAGCTGGCCATTTACAACTTGTGAGTTTCTCCTACCTCAAGATCTGTGACATGGGTAGGAAGGGACCGGCCTTTTAAAGCTCCTCTAGGTGTGGAGTTAAGGAAACAGAGGAAGTAATCACAAGGGTGGGAATCTTTCTCTTTTTTTTTTTTGGAGACCGAGTCTTGCTCTGTCACCCAGGCTAGAGTGCAGTGGCACGATCTCGGTTCACTGCAACCTCCGCCTCCCAGGTTCAAGCAATTCTCCTGCCTCAGCCTCCCGAGTAGCTGGGATTACAGGCATGTGCCACTACACCCGGCTAATTTTTGTATTTTTAGTAGAGACAGGATTTCACCATGTTGGCCAGGCTGGTCTTGAACTCCTGACTTCAGGTGATCCGCCTGCCTCAGCCTCCCAAAGTGCTGGGGTTACAAGTGTGAACCACCGCGCCCAGCTGAAAATCTTTTATATCTTAGCTCTTGGCTAAGGAAATAGAAAATAGAGAATAAGAAATAGGGCTATTTTTAACAAAAAAAATTATCCAGATGTGGTGGCACACACCTGTAATCCCCACCACATAGGAGGCTGAGGCAGGAGAATCACTTGAACCTGGGAGACAGAGGTTACAGTGAGCCGAGATCGCAACACTGCACTCCAGCCTGGGCGACAGAGCGAGACTATAGTCTCAAAAAAAAAAGGGGGGGGGGCTATTTAAATGTACGGTGATGATGAATATCTACTGAACCTATGAGGGAAGTTCTTGACACACTATTATGTATGTTATTAAATATGGTACAAAATTTTTTGTGATATATTTTATTCGAGTATCACCATAGTCTCTACTGTCATACTCTGGCTTCTGTCTTTCTTATAGAGCAGTGGTTATAATTAGAAATGTAAAGAAAATATTTTGTCCTTTATTAAATAGAATTTTTTCTCAAAAACTAGCTGGCATAAAACATTGAATTGGTTAATTTTGGGGGGAAGTCTTGGACAATTTAAACTTGACTTTTAAACTTAACAGTCTTTTGTATTTTGTCACATCTTCTGCTCATTTAACAGTTTGGTTAGTGGGAGCTGGGAGTGCACCAAACACGCTGAGGTACTTAAAATCTTTTTGATTTTATTGAGACTTAAAGGCAAGTAAGAACCTGTTGCCGGCCGGGCGCGGTGGCTCAAGCCTGTAATCCCAGCACTTTGGGAGGCCGAGACGGGCGGATCACGAGGTCAGGAGATCGAGACCATCCTGGCTAACACGGTGAAACCCCGTCTCTACTAAAAAATACAAAAAACTAGCCGGGCGAGGTGGTGGGCGCCTGTAGTCCCAGCTGCTTGGGAGGCTGAGGCAGGAGAATGGTGTGAACCCGGGAGGCGGAGCTTGCAGTGAGCTGAGATCCGGCCACTGCACTCCAGCCTGGGCGACAGAGCGAGACTCCATCTCAAAAAAAAAGAACCTGTTGCCTCTGCTTGTTGCCAAAATAACATGGGGCAAGAGTAGTCAGTTACAGTTGCTATAGGTAATTACAAGTTGATTTCATTGAGAAGTAAGAACACTATATTTAACAATAAAAAGTTTATCAGACATAAAACTTTTCTGTTCCCTACACAGCCCAAGGAGGGGAAAAACTCACCAAAATATCATTTTAATGAGCAGATTTCAAAAGTGCTGGATTTTTGGGAGACATCAAGAAAGACTTATTGCAGTTATTGTCTCAGATTGTCTTTATTGATGCCACATTGAGTAGAGTACCAGGATGAAAGTTAGAAGGGAAAGTAGTCAAACAGACTGTTACACTATAAAGATTCCCACTTACTAGACTGTCCACACGCAGTGGCATTAAGACTTCCTGAAACTGTTCCTTGTAGTTTGAAAATTATTTATTTTTGAAGTCATTATAATGGTTTTCTTTTTCTTTCTTTTCTTTTTTTCTTCTTTTTTTTTTAAGACAGAATCTCGCTATGTCGCCAGGCTGGAGTGCAGTGGTGTGATCTCGGCTCACTGCAACCTCCGCCTTCTGGGTTCAAGCGATTCTCTTGCCTCAGCCTCCTAAGTAGCTGGGATTACAGGCACGTGCCACCACACCCAGCTAATTTTTGTATTTTTAGTAGAGATGGGGTTTCACCATGTTGGCCAGGATGGTCTCAATCTCCTAATCTCGTGATCCGCCCGCCTTGGCCTCCCAAAGTCCTGGGATTACAGATGTGAGCCACCGTGCGGCCTTTTTTATTTCTTTTTAATTTTGTGTGGACTTCAATGGTAGAAGTTATAGTTGATTTGACCAGAAAGGGACATGTGCAAAACCTTCCTAAAATATTTCCTTTTTATTTTCTTGTGCTGTTTGCTATGTCTGTCATCATTAGGGCCCCCCCTAGAACGAAGCAGCCAAGTCTTGGGTTGTCACAAATATAAAGATAATTTTTATATCATTTTCTTTTGCGAAAGTGATCTGGATATCAATTAATTTAGCATTAATTATTATGTTGTATGCTGTCATTAGTCATGTTACATTATTAGGTATTAGTCACATTACATCAGAACTATTTTATGCAGCCTCAACTTCTTTACTAAAATGTGCAGTAGACATCAAATCACAAATATCAAGACTTTTGAACAGGGGTGGGCAAATTTTTTTTGTAAAAGGCCAGAAATAAGTAGTTTTGGCTTTGTGGGTCTTACAGTCTGTGTCTTATCTACACAACCTCGCTGTCTGTGTGAAAGCAGCCATTTATGTAAATGAATGGGCATGACTGTGTTGTGGTTAAACTTTATTTTACAAAAGCAGGTCATGGGACTGATTTGCCTGTGATCTCTGCAACCCAGCTCTTGAGCAAGGGTCACAGACTTTGCTGTTGTTAGGCAGGTACCTCAAATGAGTAAAGTGAAGTGGCTGTGGGGACTGTGACTAGCAAAGGTCACATCCTTGTCTAAAATGGGCAGCTACTTCTTCCCTATAGCCACTTGTGACTGACTCAGTGATACCAAATCTTGTAATTCAAGGGTAGCTGGGAATTTGGATTTTTAGGCAAAGTCCTTTTATCAGTTGGCAACTCATTTAGATTTGTTAAGGAAATATGGTTCAGGTCAAGCTACACACCTTTGTGAGTCCTTTTCTGGTCCACGAGCTCTAGTTAGCAAATTCTGGTATTTTCAAGTATAACAGTGTATTATGTGTCAATAAGAAGTGCCTGTAGAATGTCATCAGACATGGATAGCAAATGTCTAGCACTGGTGCTGCCACTCACTAAGCCTTGTAGTGCCCATGACAGACATCAGTAATTGATCATAACACTTTTTCCTGCTGAGCTAAGAGCAAGTTTCAGATTTCTTCACTAGGGCTCTAAAAAGCTGCAACCAGCCAATCAGTCATGTCCCCTGATATAAAGGTATTCATCATTCCCATTCTAGAGGTTTCTAAAAAAATGTTTTTTTAATTAACCTAGGAAATGACTTTGGACTTTTATTGTTATTCTTTAAAAAAGAAAAACCCAGTTAAAAGATGCTCTTAATTAAAAAGTACTTGAGAAAACATGTATTAGAATGGCAGGTATGAAAAAAGGTTAAGATTCTGTTAATGTGGCAGTGTTAGATTTTAGACCAAATTAAGGGGACTAAAGAGTATCCAAAGTAAAATGTATCCTTAAAAGTCGCTTAGCAGCATTCCTTCCTTACAGAGACCATGAACTTGGCTTTCTGATTTGTTCATTTTCAGCATGCCTAGTGCAAATTAATGCAAATGAATAGTTATAAAGGGGAGTTTCTTTTTTTCCTTCCTTTCACTGCCTTTGACCCTTCTGCACAGTTGGTGGTAGAGTACGACATTCAGAATTTAGGTGCCATCTGGGATGCACGTATTTTTTAAATTGTTTGTGTGATATGTACATGATACAGCCAAGGAAAGCATGCTTTATTGTCCATTTTGAAAGCTTTGCATCTTTTTGTCTTCCTGCATTACTTCTTATTCTACCCTCTGCCAGTCTAAACACTGTTGTCTTTCAGGTTTGACCTTCTCTAAGAGTTCTGCTCTAATTCTGTCGTTGAACCTCTGTCTTCTCTAAACTTCTTTAGTACTGAGGACTGTACTAGTTTAGCAGCAATGCCATGCTTTCTTATGTCCTTTGGTTTTAAATTTGAGGCATTTTTGTTTTTTTCTTCCAAATTAACATTTTCTTTCCCTGCCATCTAGCACAAGGACTGTGAATGGTGTGATCTAAAAGAACATTTTGTTTAAGCAAGTCATGGTGTTCATTGAATGCCTTCTCTGTGCCAATCACTAGGGCTATAATTGTGGATAAAACAGAAAAACAGACTCTGCCCTGGAAGATCAGAGTCTAGTACAGCAGTTTAAAGTCTGATGGAATTTCAATTTAAAATATCCCCTTCATGGTAATCAGTGATGCACATTTACAGCTCCACTAAAAGGAAAAGCTCCAGTGGAGCATAGCTCTGTTTCAGTCACTGACATATCCCACATGCCTGGCGCAGTGCCCAGTAAATAGTAAGTGCTCAATAAATAATTCTTAAATTAGCTTTTAAAAGTTTTCATGTAGGGTTATTCCTGCAGGGCTGTGATTGTAGGCAAATCATAGTGTGTACACCTTCTACTTTTTTTAGTATGTCTCCCACTCTTGCACCCCAGAAAAATCAGTCTTGAGTATCCTTTCAGAAATGTTGTATTCCAATCTTGTGTATCCTTCCAGAAGTATTGTAAATATTATATTATTATCCTTCCAGAAAAATCAGTCTTGAGTATCCTTCCGGAAATATTATATGTGCTCGATATTTATTTATTTATTTATATTTATTTTGAGACAGAGCCTCACTCTGTTGCCCAGAATTGAGTGCAGTGGTGCAATCACAACTCACTGCAACCTTGACCTCCCAGGCTCCAGCAATCCTCCCACCTCAGCCTCCTGAGTAGCTGGAGCCACAGGCAGGTGCCACCACTATTTTTTTTTTTTACTTTTTGTAGAGATAGGGTTTCACCATGTTGTCTAGGATGGCCTTGAACTTCTGAGCTCAAGCAATCCTCCTGCCTTGGCCTCCCAAAGTTCTGGGATTACAGGTGTGAGCCACTGCACCTAGCCTGTACTTTGTTTTCAATATGAGTATAGCCTATTTATTTTTTTCTCTGAAAATATATTAGATAGTTCCATATCTGTATATAGTCATATTATTTTTGGTGACTACGTAGAATTTTATTGTCTGGAGAGATCATAATTTATTTAACCAGAAACCTACTGATGAACATTTGAGTAATTTCTGATCTTTTGCTCTTACAAGCAATACTACAATAAATATACTTGCTCAACAGTCATTTTAAACCCCTGAAAGTAGGACTTTTCGTATACATTCCTAAAAGTGCAATTTCTATAAGAGTCAAAGAGCTTATGCATTTGTAATTTTGATAGTATTGCCAAATTGTCCTCTACAGAGAGTGTGAGTGTGCCATTTTACTGTACTCTTACTAACACTGTATTGTTTTCAAACTGATGTTTTCTGATTTGATAGGTGAAAGTTCACCTCTTTTTGGCTTTAACATGCATATCTTCTATGTGAATAAATTGGAACATATTTGTATATGTTTATGAGCTAGTTTTATTTCCTTTTATGTACTGTGTCTTTATAACATGCTCAGTTTTTAATTTGTCTATTGGCCTTTGTCTTATTGGTGTGTTGTTGCTCTTTATATATTTAGAAAAACATTCCTTGGCTATTCTTTCTTGTTTATATTTCCATGTATATTATAGAAACAGCTTTTCTAGTTACTAACCCCACTCATCTAAAAAACGATCCCTTTGGTCTTTTTATGTATATTATGTCAAATTTCTAGATGAATTTAGAAAGTACTGACATTTGTGATGTTCAGTCTTACTTCCTAAGAACATAATTTCTCTTTACATCTGTTTTTTATTTTCAAAAAGTAAAACAAAATTTTTTAAAAATAGAGATGGGGGTTTTGATTTGTTGCCCAGGCTGGTCTTGAATGCCCGACTTTAAGCGATCCTACCCCCTTGGTCTCCCAAAGTGCTGGGATTATAGGCGTGAGCCTCCACACCTGGCCTATTTAAGGTTTCTTGATGAAAAAATTAATGACATGTTAAAAATAAGCTAGAATATCTTTTTAAAATATGACATAAAGGGAAGATATATTTCATTTAATATTCGTATTTTATTAAAATGTCAATTCTTTCTAAAATAACAGTTATAAAATTCAGAAGCTTAGATTAAACATTTCCTTTCTGATCATTTTCTTCTCTTTTGGCAGGCTCTGAAGAGGAAAGTGAGGATGACTCTCATTTCGAAGGCAGAGATCCTGATATTTGGCATGTTGGTTTTAAGATCTCATGGGACATAGAGACACCTGGTTTGGCGATACCCCTTCACCAAGGAGACTGCTATTTCATGCTTGGTAATCTTTGGGAAATCAAAATTATATTGAGACTCTAGTGTCTAAATTTAGATTATTGGATATCTATTTTAAATATGTCTTATGAAATAAACTTTTGGAGTATTTTATATTAATAGTGAAACTTCTTTATAAGAACATGTAACTAGGTTTTTCTTTTTTGAGATATTGCTAAAATTTTTTTTTTTTTTTTTGAGATGGAACTTCACTCTTGTTGCCCAGGCTAGAGTGCAGTGGTGCAATCTCTGCTCATTGCCATTTCCACCTCCTGGGTTCAAGCGATTCTCCTTCCTCAGCCTCCCAAGTAGCTGGGACTACAGGCACACACCACCACACCCAGTTAATTTTTGTATTTTTAGTAAAGACGGGGTTTCACCACGCTGGCCAACCTGGTGTCGAACTCCTGACCTCAGGTGATCCACCCGCCTTGGTCTCCAAAAGTGCTGGGATTACAGGCATGAGCCACCATGCCCGGCCCTAAATTTTTAAAAGTTGTTTTTCTTTTTATTCTATGTAGATGCAGAGTTCCTCAAATATGCTAAACAATTTTCTGGATTTTTTATCAAAGGTATTGAATTATCCAAGTCAAATTATAACTTTAAAAATACTTTCCTGTCTGTATTAGTTTTTAGTAGAGTTTTTTTTTCTTTTTTTTCCCTAGTTTTGAATGTTGTTTCTTCTCAGAAACAGCTGACCTGACAATGGGGCCTTTCTCTCAACTTGTCATTTAGTTCTTTGGGAAGCAATATCTCAGCTGTGGTTAGGCCAGCTGAAGGTGTGGAGTTTGTGAGGCTTTGTTTTTTTCTTCTTTGCTGTAAGTTTTTAATTTTGTTTTTGGACTTTCTACTTGTTTTCCAATGCACGATATGTAAACAGTATCCTTTTTTACTCACAAAGCTTCTCGGAGTTTATTCTCTACTTGGCTCTAGTTCCTGATTATTTGGGGTTTATCTCATTCCTGTCTACCTGGAGAAATCTACTCATATGTTGCTTTTGGAGCCAGGAAGAACCAGGGCTGAAGCCCAGTATTTATGATAAAAGTTGATTCCCAGTTGATTGGGTATTTTAGAGTCCACTATATTCCAGGTACTGTGTAAGGTTCCAGGGGAGATATTGGAGGTGGATGAATCTTGGTTCTTGCCTTTTGGGAATTCGGAGTACGGAATAGCTCTTTAGGCCATTCTGTCACTAAGCATTCTCCAAATTTTAGCTCATTGCGTATCAGCTTCAAGGTTTTGGTCACATTGGTGTACTTCTGCCTAAATAAAGTAACTTTTAATCTTTCACTGAATTGAATTTATTTTAAAAGGAGACTTTACATCACTATCTTAAATGGAAATCCAGTATCACTAGGAATAGTTAGAAGGGCTTTAGAAATATAAATATAGAGAAACCAAAACAGTACTAAGGGCCTGCTACTTTTGTGTGCTGGAGATCCTGAGTCTGAGTCCTATTCTGTGTTTCTTAAGAGAGGAGATTAGTAACAGAGAGGTGTTAACTGTATGGTGGTACCACTCTGAGACTTTCTCCTTAACGTCTGCAGGAGGATTGGGGGATCATTGTGTAGGGACTCCTTCAAGTAGTGTGATTTAATGGCACTTAAGGCAATGTCCCTTTACCTCTTAAATACTTCTCATGAGGAGATTCCTTCATTTCTTGAACACCGATCTAAGTATGCCCTTCATCTCTTGCCTTCCATGTGAACATTGCTTTGCAGTTTACACATCAGTTTCACACAGGCAGCCCCAATCTCCTGTCAGCTTTGTGAGGGAGATGGCAGAGATTGTTCTTTTTTTAAGTGATCTTCCTAAAGTCACTCAGTTATGAGATAGAACAGGGACCAGAATGGGTGGCAGGCATCTTATGCAGGGTTTTTCCTACTCTAAATGGAGCTATTTCAACCTGATCCCAATACACTGAAATCTCTATGTGGGAATGGTTTTAGTGTTAAGGTTCTCTCTTCCCCACTGTCTCTCCTGCCTGATCTCAGGAAGTAAGTTTATTTTTTAAAGTCCCTACCCCATCATCGAGTTTCATTTGTAGGTAAACGTTATTTCGTTGTTTTTTTTTTTGTACCACCCAAATACAGATATTCGGCGTGAGTCTTAATAGATACTAGTATCAGCCAATAAATCACTTTCCTTTGGATACTTTGTTCAGAAGTTTCTATTAGCAATGTATATCTTTCAAAGAAATAAGAGCCAGAATGTTATCTTTTAAAATAACTTTTAAATTTTTTAAAATATAAAAGTGGCTGGGTACTGTGGCTCACACCTATAATCCCAGCACTTTGGGAGGCCGAGGCAGGTGGATCACCTGAGGTCAGGAGTTCAAGACCAGCCTGGCCAACTTGATGAAACCCCCGTCTCCACTGAAAATACAAAAATTAGCTGGGTGTAGTGGTGCATGCCTGTAATCCCAGCTACTTGGGAGTCTGAGGCATGAGAATTGCTTGAACCCAGGAGGTGGAGGTTGCAGGGAGCCGAGATTGCACCATTGCACTCCGGCTTGAGTGACAGAGCAAGACTCAGTCTCCAAAAAAAGTATATAAGTACTCTAAAAATTCAGCTGTATTCCGTATATTTAATAACATCTTATGTGTTCTTTTCTGATTAAAAAAGCAATATGTGCTTATTTGAGAGAAAACCTCTAGAAAAAAAAAAAAAGAAAGTCTGAAATGAAGAAAGAATATAAAAATCATGTTAAGGCCTGATTTAATATATTTCTTTTCAGTCTTTTTCTGTACATATATGTCTGGAATTATAGTAGTAATATGAATAAAAACCAGATTTACTGGGAATTAATGACAAACATTCTTTTAATCTTCTCAGCAATCCTGAGAAGCAAATATTAGCTATACTGCAAAAGAATAAATTGAGGTTAAATTTATGTAGTTACTTAACCATGACTGCACAGCTAGTAAGAAGCATGGATTGTATCTTGTCATCTTATCCCACTTGAAGTCTGACATCCCATGTCAGGCCACCCCTCCTTCTCCCTTAGGGATGCCCTCCTTACCCTACTCCCCACTGAACCCTGCTCAGGGTTCCTGTGCCTTCTTCTTTCCACCTGGCATGATGCCTCTGTCTCGCCTAATGGCTTTAGGACTAGATTGTTCAGGAAGGGAAGAAAAGAAGTTAATGATATTCTGTTTGTTTCTTTTCTATTCTTCTTAAGGTTATGGGTTTCTTGGGGTTTAAGAACTGGATTATAGGCCGGTTGCAGTGGCTCACACCTGTAATCCCCGCACTTTGGGAGGCTGAGGTGGGTGGATCACCTGAGGTCAAGAGTTTGAGACCAGCCTGGCCAACATGATGAAACCCTGTCACTACTAAAAATACAAAATTTAGCCGGGTGTGGTGGTGGATGCCTGTAATCCCAGCTACTCGGGAGGCTGAGGCAGAAGAATTGCTTGAACCCGGGAGGCAGAGGTTGCAGTGAACCAAGATCATGCCATTGCACTCCAGTCTGGGCAACAAGAGGGAAACTCCGTCTCAAAAAAAAAAAAAGAACTGGATTTTAATGAAAATTTTAAATATTGACATTATTCATTGGATTTTTGTGTTATAATGAGTATACACTGTAAAATATACATTGGGTCCCTTGAGCTATTGTGCATGATAAACAGAGGAAGTTAGTGTTATTTTATAGGAGCTGCTATCCAAGACATAATATAAAATCCACTCTTGATTTCCCATGTCTTATTTTTAGATGTAGGTGATAATAGTTGGTATCCTACTGAACTGTGCCAAACACAGCACAATATATCCCAAAGTCTGCACTTAGAATATATATTTTTATTAGGATGTCATATTTGATTTCTGACATGAATCTTCCTAAAGGAAGATTCTTTTTTTAAAAATTCAAAAGTAAAGGCAACCATGGTCTAATGCTGCCTTTTCTGTTTACTTTTAAGTCCAAATAGCACAAGGAGCCCCATAGTGGGAGGAACTTCGGCCCCGTGCTGATATCTGAAATCTGAACTTCATAGCACTTATGAAAAGGAAACAGTTTAGCTCAATTTATAATAATATATTGGTCTGCAGAGGAAGTGCAGGCTGAACCCTGCTGTCTCAAGTAAATACTCCAGGGGTGTCTGATGGGGAACGTGTCGGGTGCCTGTAATAAATCCACTGCCCATGGAAGTGAGTGAAGTCCTTGTTGGCAGTGCCTGAGGACACGCTTAACTGGGGTTGTCACGGTTTTACTTTTAAATTGGAATCTTTGCCCTAATCTCAGAGTTAGACATGACCAGATTTGCAAACAGATTTACAATTTTCACTAATTTTCCAACCAGGACTTCAAAACACACTCAGAGAAAAAAAAAAAAACACTCTGGTCTTTCTCAGAGTAGGATGATTTACTTTGCCACAGATGTTTTCCATAGACTGAATGTAACCAGGGAGTTAGGGACTTAAAAGTGGCTTGGAGACAAACCGTGGGTTTGTTTTTTGTGGAACAGATTATACAGTTCAAGGGACATCAACAAAATTATGTTTATTAACCAGGAGCTGGGTGTGGAGGTGGGATGTTTCAGGACAAAGGTGAGTGCTAGGTAAACATTTGGGGCAGAAGCCCTCTTTTCCCCCCTTAATTTATTATTGTTATTCTTTACATGTCACCATTGATGACTCTATTCTCTCTGCTCTATTTACTTTTGTTTCTTAAGCCCAACTAAATCTCACTTTCAAGTATTTGTTGTTACTATAACAATCAACAGTTTCAAAACTTAACTTGCCAGGTAAAAGTTCCACTGCGAAAAAAGAAAACTGCAATAGAAATGTAAATGCATAGCCCTTCTTTTTCGGTTTTTCTTTACCTTGTCAACAGTTTAGGGTAGAGTAATGAAAGGACCATATTATTTCTATCAGGTAACTGGGTCCCAGACTCACTACATTGTCAGTTGCCTATGTATTGCTAGTGCCTCTCTGAGTCTCTGCCTTCACTGTAAAATGGGAGCTTAGTGATTCTTCCTTCTCAGAGTTTTTGGGAGTACAAATGAGAAAATGTATGGGAATAGGCTTTGCAAGCTATAATTTGAAAGTGCAGACTTACGAAGAGTGCGAACTGGACCATGGCATATTGGAGAACCAATGAGACGACTGGGTGATAGAAGAATGCTGAATGCCGCTTTCTTATCCTGCTTCACGCCCAGAGTTTTGTCACCTTCGCAAAATACCATTCCATATGTGTATTTGCCACATACAGGAACTACAAGAAAGGGAAGTTTTACCAATGGATTCTCAAGGGTGAGAAGAGTTAACATCTCGTCTGTTGGTTATCGGAGCCCTGTAGTAATCAGTCTTACTTTGGTTGAGGCCAGCTTTACTTTTAGAGCCTGGCCAGTAGTTTTTTACAGATTAAGTTCACCTTCCTTGAAATACCTATGGCTTAGAGGCAGCAAGAACCAGAGCACAGAAATATTTGATGTGGTCTAAGCTGTAAATTGCCATGCTTCTATTTTTTGACTCAACATGGCCAGTCTCATTGGAGTGTCTAGCCCTGTGAGCAGGAAGAACAGAGGCCTCCAGGAGTTTAGACTCGTAAGCGGGAGCTCCCTTGGGACTGAGCATGGAAACTGTGGTATCTTTGTAAATCCTCCAGGTGTCCCTCAGTTTTGCCCTGATTTAGACATTTTATTCAAAGGAAAAAGCTTTTGTTATTTCTTTCTCTGACCCCATTCCCTTCCTCCCCAACCTCTGAATGACCAACTAAAGTAAAAAGTACATATAATTTATGGCTTAATCATAAATTTAAAATAATTATACTTTATTACCTCTCATGGGTCTTGAAATGTAGGTGCTATGTTCTGCTTTCTGCCGAGGCAAGGGAATAATACAGAAACCAGTAATAAATTATAACTTCAGGCTGCAGTTGGTAAGCTTGAGGAAGTGCTATTTAAGTGGAAAGTGCTCGAACAGCCAAATGAGCACCTGCCATGTTTATTTTCACTTTGAAAAGTAGAAACATGACAGTATAGTTTCCACTGCTTGTCCAATATGAACTTCTGGCATTCTTGTTATCTTCTCAGGAATTGCACTGTTTGCTTCTTGTGTTCAATTTTTTTTTCCAGGGGTGAGGATGTATCTCTCCTTCTGAAACTTTCACTCTAAAATATGCCCCCAAATACTGACATTTTCAAACTTGTGCTTTTTTACTTGATACCTGATTTTTTTTTTTTTTTGTATTTAATAGGGAGAAGGTCATGACTTGTGAAATTTACTGGAAGGATAGGGATCTGAGCAGGCTCCTGAGTACTTGGAAGGCTTCATCTACCTCTTACACGTTTTTGTCACATCCAGGTTTTTGCTCATTTCTCTATCATTTGGTGTCTTGAACTTTACCTGAAATGCATGTCTTGAGTGCCTACTAAGGTCCAGGCATTGTGCTGGCAGATTTGATGTATTTTTATTTATTCCTTATTACAGGACTATTAAATAGTAGACTCTCATTCTGACACTCACTTTTTTTTTTTTCCAGAAAAAAAAATTAATGGAGATTGATTGCTAATGGGTACAGAGCTGCTTTTAAGGCTATGAAAATGCTCTAAAATTAGTTTGTGGTGATGGTTGCACAACTCTGAACGTACTAAAATACATTGAATTATATACTTTCTTTTTCTTTTCTTTTTGCAGCTCTTGCTCAAAGGAGAATTCGATATTTAAAATGAGTGAATTGTATGGTATATGAATTAGATCTCAATAAAACTCTAAAAAAAAGAAACTAAAGCTTAGAGAAGTATAATATCTTGTTCAAGGTGACACTACCTGTAGTGAAGCTTTTGTCCAAATTTTTCTGAGACCAAAGCTATTCTTTCTTCCACTGACCCATGCTATCTCTACTAATTTTATAGTCACGGTATCCTTTTTCTTTAAAAATGTAGGAAAAAATGGCTGGGTGCGGTGGCTCATGCCTGTAATCCCAGCACTTTGGGAGGCTGAGGCAGATGGATCACTTGAGGTCAGGCGTTTGAGACCAGCCTGGCCAACATGGTGATACCCAGCCTCTACTTAAAAAAAAAAAAAAAAAAAAAAAAATTAGCCAGGTATGGTGGCATGCACCTGTAATCCCAGCTACTCAGGAGGCTGAGGCATGATAATTGCTTGAACCTGGGAGGCAGAGGTTGCAGGGAGTCAAGATTGCGCCACTGCACTCCGGCCTGAGCGACAGAGTGAGACTCCGTCCCCACGCCCCCCCAAAAAAGGAAAAAAATAATTAAATGACTAATACGTGAACACACATGTATTCTCATTCAAACTTTGTGGAACTATATGAAATAAAATGTAGACATTCTCTTTCACCTTGCTTTCCTATCTGGTCCTTTGTGAGCCTTAACATAAATGTAATTATGTTGGCATATTTAAAATATATGTTGCTGCTGCTGTATTTTTAAAAAACATAAATGATACTTTGTTATAAATATTACTCTAGTATTTGTTTTTTGTACTTAGTATGTGCTGGAAATTTTTTTATGGTAGTATGTCATTCATATTATTCTTATTATAAAAATAATACATGCACAAGGAAATAAAAATTGAAAGATTTAAAATGGAAAGTTGAGGAAGATCTAAAATGGAAAGTGAAAAACTCCACCTATCCCCAAGTTCCATTCCTTAGAGGTAACTGCTTTTCACTGTATTTGCATTTTATTCTTTGATTACCTCCCTAACCCTTAGACATATATATACTTGTACTTTTATTTCTTTATCTAATAACTTAAAGCACTCTTGGTTGTTGATCCATTAAGAATGATGGAAGCAGGCAGATTGCTGGAGCCCAGGAGTTTGAGACTAGCCTGGGCAACATGGCAAACTCTGTCTCTACAAAAAATACAAAAAAAAAAAAAAGCCAGGTAAGCCAGGTATGGTGGCAAACACCCATAGTTGCAACTACTTGGGAGGTTGAGGTGGGAGGATCACCTGAGCTCAGGAGGTTGAAACTGAAGGGAACTGTGATCACACCACTGCACTCTGGCCTGAGTGACAGAGCAAGACCCTGTCTCAAAAAAAAAAAAAAAAAAAAAAAGAGTTATGGAATTAGTGTTCTGATACTACCTCTCACTCTTGCCAAATTTGGCTAGTTAACCTTTACCTTTAGGGGTTTATTTCCTTAATTACTTTCCTTTAGAACCAGTTGATAGATACATTCTCTTGAATTTTAGTGTGTAGTATGGGGAATTAAAGTTCTCTTTCAGCCATATCATTACTTTGACATGATTGAGGTGTACAATTTTACATACAGATCTGTAATTTTGATAAGATAAGCACGCTTATAAGTTGATCTGAAATTAGAAAGCCAGTACATAATGATGTTGAGGTAAGTGTTGTTTATTGCAAAACCAGATAAGAGTGATGGAATTAATAGGTAGAAAATGTAACCTACTATAACCAGCCAACCAGTGCCAGTGAATGAGGAGTACTGCACATGTCAGGTCAAGATTTTATACTTCATCAAAGGCTCAAAATCACACTACATTTTAGCTTGCTTTGTATTTGAATCATGACTTTGTTGTGTAGTTTCCCTCTCCCCCTGGAATTTATAATTGTCTTTTTTTACTCTTACTGATAGAAGAAGCATGCTATAATGATTGCTCAATGTCACTAGATGTTTCGTCATGTGACTTGTTCAATGTTTGATAAATACTGGCTTCTTCAGACCCCACCTGCCACAGTTATCATAGTGGGATTTCTTCTCATTGAACACCTTTGCAAATTCCATTAAAACATCATTTTAGGCCAGGTGCGGTGCCTCACACCTTTAATCCCAACACTTTGGGAGGCTGAGGCAGGTGGATCACCTGAGGTCGGGAGTTTGAGACCAGCCTGGCCAACATGGGAAACCCTGTCTCTACTAAAAATACAAAAATTAACCGGGCATGGTGGCAGGCACCTGTAGTCCTAGTGCCTGTTTTAGTTACTCGGGAGGCTGAGGCAGGACAACCACTTGAACCTGTCAGGCGGTGGTTTCAGTGAGCCAAGATCATACCATTGCACTCTAGCCTGGGTGACAGAGCAGGACTTTCTCCAGAAAAAAAAAAAAAATTTAAATTTCAGTAGCTTTAGGGATATAAGCCGTTTTTGGTTCCATGGATGATTTGTATAGTGTTGAAGTCTGGTATTTTAACGTACCTGACACCTGAGTAGTATACATCTGATAAGTGTTTTTTTGGTTTGTTTGTTTTTTTTTTGTAATCCATCACCCCCCTCCCACTCTCCTTTCTTCTGAATCTCTAATGTCCATTGTACCACTCTCTACACCTTTATGTGCCCATAGCTTAGTGCCCACTTATAAGTGAGAACATGTAATATTTGTTTGTCCAGTTACTTCACTTAGAATAATAGCCTTCAGTTTCATCCATGTTGCTGCAAAAGACATGATTTCATTTTTTTTTTTTTTTTTAATGACTGAGTAGTATTTCATGGTATATATACACATCGCATTTTCTTTATCTACTCACCGGTTGTTGGGCACTTTAGTTGATTCCATATCTTCGCTATTGTGAAATGTGCTCCAATAAACATATGTGTGCAGATGTCTTTTTGATATAATGACTTCTTTTCCAGGTAGATACCCAGCAGTGGATCGTTGGGTCAAATGGTAGAGTTACTTTTAGTTATTTGAGAAATCTCCATACTGTTTTCCATGGAGGTTGTAGTAATTTACATTTCCACCCCCAGTGTATAAGCACTCCCTTTTCACTACCTTTCTAGCAACATCTGTTATTTTTTGACTTTTTAATAATGGCCATTCTGGCTAGGATAAGGTGGTATCTCATTATGGTTTTAATTTGCATTTCTTTGATGATATGTGATATTGAGCATTTTTTCGTATGTTTGTTGGCCATTTGTATATTTTCTTTTGAGAAATATCTATTCATGTCATTTGCCTACTTTTTAATGGAACTATTTGTTTTTTGTTTTTTTTTTTTCTTGCTGATTTGTTTGGATTCCTAATAGGTTCTTTGTCAGATGCATAGCTTGCAAATATTTTCTCCCATTCTGTAGGTTGTCTGTTTACTCTGATAATTATTTATTTTGTTGTGCAGAAGCTTTTTAGTTTAATTAGGTCCCATTTATTTTTTTGTTGTTGTTGTATTTGCTTTTGGGGTCCTATTCATAAATTCTTGCCTAGTCCAATGTCTAGAAGAGTTTTCTTCTAGAATTTTTATGGGCTCAGGTCTTAGATTTAAGTCTTTAATCCATGTTGAGTTAATTTTTATATATGGTGAGACACAGGGATCCAGTTTCATTCTTCTACATGTGGCTATCCAGCGTTCCCAGCACCGTTTTGAATAGGGTGTCCCTTTTCCAGTATATGCTTTGTTGAAGATCAGTTAGTTGTAAGTATTTGGCTTTATTTATGGCTTCTCTATTTTGTTCCATCAATCTGTATCTACTTTTATACCAGTACCATGCTGTTTTAGTTACTACATCTTTGTGGTATAATTTTAAGTCAGATAATGTGATGCCTCCAGATTTGTTCTATTTGTTTAGGATTCATCGGCTATTCAGGCTCTTTTTTGGTTCCGTATGAATTTTAGGATTTTTTTTTCTTATTCTGTGACAAATTACATTGGTATTTTGATAGGAATTGCATCAAATCTCTTAATTTGTTTGGGCAGTATGGTCATTTTCATGATATTGATTATTCCATCCATGAGTGTGGATTTCCATTTATTTGTGTCATCTGTGATTTCTTTCATCAGTGTTTTGTAGTTTTCTTTGTAGAGATCTTTGACTACCTTGGTCAAGTTTATTTTTAGGTACTTTATTATTATTTTTTTGTAGCTATTGTCAAAGGGATTGAGTTATTGATTTGATTCTCAGCTTGGTCATTGTTAGTGCATTGCAGTGCTACTGGTTTTGGTACATTGATTTTGTAACCCAAAACTTTACTGAATTTGTTTTTCAAATCTAGGAGTCCTTGGAAGTGTTGTTAGGACTATTTCTAGGTATACAATCGTATTACTGGCAAACAGAGATAGTTTGACTTCCTCTTTTCAATTTGGATGCCCATTATTTCTTTCCTTTACCTGATTGCTCTGGCTGAGACTTCCTACCAATTCCACTTTTACTTGGATCACTTGTGTTTCTCTTTCTTAGAATTTTCTAAAAATTATACCATATTTTAGATTCTTCCAGGCAAGGGCTATTTTAGCTTTGTGTCCTGTACAGCACCTAACACAGTACTTTGAATATGGCTGGTGATTACTAAGCAATTGTTGAACTAATAAGTGAATGAATGAACCAAGGATTGGCATTTTTTTTTTTTTTTTTTTCATTTCATGGTAGTGTGTCTTGGTTATACAAGCAAAAGGAAGTATTAATTCTATCCTGGAAAGCCCCTGACTGGGAAAGGTTTTGAAATTCCTTCTCAAACAGATGGCCATTCACCTAATGCTTGGAGATTACCAGAGACAGAATTTAGAATCTTCCATGGCAGCCTATTCTTTTTCACAGTAACTCATGCTTCATTTCCTTACATCTAGTCTAACCACATGACATCACAGAACTTTCTAAAGCGACACAGTATCTGGATCCATCTGTACATTCTCTTCTAAATTTTTTATAAGAAAACCATCAAAGGTAAAAATAATGTGTTGGTTTCTTTTAAGCTGAGGAGGAATGTTTTACTGTGCATTTTGAAATGTTTTTGTTCTCTCATATTTCATTCAGTTAGAGTCACACTGTTTGGGGGTAATTCTGTATCTGAATTTGGTGGTGGAATTTTTCCCATTGGCTAACAGTCTTCATTTTCCCTCTTTGGCCACCTGTCTATTGAACATAATTCCCAAAGGCATGAGCTACAGAAAATGTTTTTTGTTGTTGTTGTTGTTGTTGTTGTTTTAGGTCTTTATTTAGGTTGTATATCCTGTGTATGTTACTTGCCACTCCTGTAAAGACAGTGGAAGAATGACTGTGAATGATGCCATTATTTTTTTTCAGTCGATCCTTATTGAAGGTTTGAATTTAGGACTAGGCCGGGAATTAGTTTGACTTTCCTCATCCAGTCAGTCCCTGCAGCACATTTCAAGGTCAGACTATATACCTCATGCTGGATGGTTCCTTAGACTTTGTAATCTAAGCCCAATAAATACCATCAGTTTTTTGTTGTTGTTGTTCAGGGATACTTATTTACCAAATAAATAGGACAGCGCACACCCATCAGTCAAGGTGATAAGAGCTTTGGCTACTTTTATAAATCTTCCCCCTAGATATAATTTTCTATGGGAGTGAAAACTTTTATAAAAACAGTTGGGAGACCAAGGCAGGTGGATCACTTGAGGTCAGGAGTTCGAGACCAGCCTGGCCAACATGGTGAAAGCCTGTCTCTGTTAAAAATACAAAAATTAGCTGAATGTGGTGGTGCGTGCCTGTAATCCCAGCTACTCAAGAGGCAGAGGCAGGAGAATCACTTGAACCCAGGAGGCAGAGGTTGCAGTGAGCCGAGATCGCACCACTGCACTCCAGCCTGGGCGACAGAGCCAGACTCCATCTCAAAAAAACAAAAAAAAACAAGCATGGGGGGAAGATGATCTCAAGGTACATAAGTTACATACCTAAAGGTACAAAGATATAAATCATAGTCCTTGGCTAGTTCATTATAGTGGTTTTGTAGTCTGTCCTACAATTGGTTGGGGTAACAACATTTTTTCTTATTTTTTGTTCACACTGCTCTCTCTACCCCCTCATCTAGGTATGTGTATAGCTCATTTATTTAGGGATCATGTTAAAAAAATTGAATGCCCTTAATGGCAAGGGAACCAACCAATCATTGTGGATGCCACAACTTTTTCCCCTGTGGACTGTAGTTATTGGTACAGAAGTATTTTTTTTTCTTCCAGCTTTTATTTCAGGTTCCAGGGATACATATGCAGGTTTGTTACATGGGCAAATTGCATATTGTGGGGGTTTAGTATACAGACTATTTCATCACCCAGGTAATAAGCATAGTACCTGATAGATAATTTTTTGATCGTTACCCTCCTCCCACCTTCCACCCTTAAGTGGTACCTAGTGTCTGTTGTTCCATTCTTTGTGTCCATGTTTACTCAGTGTTTAGCTCCCACTTATAAGAGAAAACATGCAGTATTTGGTTTTCTTTTCCTGCATTAATTCACTTAGGATAAGGGATTCCAGCTGCTTATGTCAGCTACTAGTAGACCTAAGCTTTCTGACTCTCTCTCTCTCTCTCTCTCTCTCTCTCTATATATATATATATATTTATATTTATACTACACACAGTATGTAGAACCTTGCACATAATAGGAACTTACCACATATTTGGAGAGAACATCCTTTTTCTCTCTCTCCCGGGTATTAGCCAGAAACCATAGCTATCCTTCTTAATTGCTAATGCAAAATTGGATATGAGATAGGATGCGTAAAGAAGGAGGTCAGAAGACGTAGAAACAGAAATTAGAGGTTCAAATGGCTTCTTCTGTTTCATTCATTAACTTTGAGAGATTCTGGTCCTCACAGTTCACAGTTTAGTGGAACCGTGGGCCGAAGTGATAGCTCTGCACATACAAAGGGGGAAATGGAGAAAACCATTTAATCATCTTTTCTGTCAGTCTAACCTCTCTCTGTTTTCATTTTTTTTTCTGTCAATCTAAGCTCTCTCCCTTCTCATCTTTCCTCTTCCCCAACTCGCTGTACACTGCAGTTTCCTGGGAAGAATTACAACTTGTAGGAATAAAAGAGAAAGGTAGCCCTGGCTAAAGTGGATTGATCTTTTTGCTTATTTAGAAAGCAAAAATCGGCCAGGCGAGGTGGCTCATGCCTGTAACCCCAGCACTTTGGGAGGCCAAGGTAGGTGGATCACAAGGTCAAGAGATTGAGAGCATCCTGGCCGACATGGTGAAACCTCATCAGTAAAAATACAAAATTAGCTGGGCCTGGTAGCACATGCCTATAATCCCAGCTACTTGGGAGACTGAGGCAGGAGAATTGCTTGAACTTGGGAGGCAGAGGTTACAGTGAGCCAAGATCCCACCACTGCACTCCAGCCTGGGCGACAGAGCAAGACTCCTTTTAAAAAAAAAAAGGAAAAAAAAAGAAAAAAACAAAGCAACAAAAATCAATTATTAACCTCAAGAATCTATTCTCTTCAAAACCCATCAACAAGCTAAGCATTCCACAAAAGTTAATTTTAAAAAAAGGGGAAAGGGGAAGTTATGTACCTTGAGATTATCTTTATCTCCATGCTTGTTTTGATGAAAGACTTTTCACTTCCATGGAAAAATTTTATTTTGGGGAAGATTTACGAAACTAGCCAAAGCTCTTACCAGTTTCACTGATCACTGTTTACTGTCCTATTTATTTGGTGAATGAATCACCTCTTTTCTGAGAATCTCTTCATTGAACATTTCCATTTGAAGCTTTAAAACAGAAATATACTTATTTTTAAAGTTTGTATTGCTTAATTTAAAAGTAATAATATATCATCCAGTCAGCGAAGGCATCAGTTTAAGATGGATTCCAATTTCAGAGATGTTAAATATGAAGCAAAAATGTCTACCTTGGAACTGATGAATTAGGGTACATGCTCATTGTAGAGAATTTGCAAACTATAGAAAAGTGTAAAGAAGAGAAAATATTATTTATAATTATTTGGTCTAATTCCTTCTAGTTTTTTTTTCTATACTTAGTAACGTGTTTATCCTTTGTTTATATAAAATTAATATCATGTTGTATAAACATTTTGCATCTTTTTTCCCTGATACTTTTATATTTTGAGCATTTTTTTCTTATCAGTAAACAGTTCTTCAATTTGATTGTTTAAAACTGGTTTAAAAATTCATCCCTTACTTATGTCAAGCAAGATGTCAGAATAGCACTTGTCTCTTTGTAGAAACATCAATTTGAACAACTATCCATGCACAGAATACCTTTACAAGAGCAAAGGAATCCAGGTTAAAGACTACATTGCCTGGGTGGAGCACAGAAATAAGAAAGGACACATTGAAGAGAGTAGGAAGAACAGTTTCAAATTACCTACGTCACCTCTCCCTGAAGCCTGAGCAGCACAGTGTCAAGAGGGATACCCTTTGTGTAGGGGAAGGAGAATGAAGTGAGCACCCAACTTCTCTGTAAACTAAGCAAGAGGCCCACCCCAGTGAACCCCAGTGCTAGGGTGGCCTCCAAAGACAAAGACTCCAAGCCTACTCTAGCACCAGGTATGCCCTCATGGACTCAGGCTCCAGGTCAGCCCTCGAAGCCCCAGAATCCAGGACTTCCCATATAGACCCAGTCTCCAGTGGACTCAGGATCCAGGCCTGCCTCACGGACTTAAGCTTCAGGACTGTGTTAGCACCAGCTCACCCCTGTGGATACAATTGCCAGGCCCACCCCAGTGGACCCAGGATCTAGGCTTACACCTACAGACCAACATTCTAGGCCTGCCGTTGGGGATGCAGGGACCACACCCACCCAGGTGAACTTAAGCTCCAGGTGTGCCCTAGTGGACCCAGGTTCCAGGCTCCTTCCAATGGACCCAGGTATTAGGGCTGCCTGCCTGCTGATCCAAGCACCAGGCCAACTCACCTAAGGAGTCTAGCAACAAGCCTGCTTATGGACTCCACTAGATGGCCCACACATAATCTCTGGATGGGGTGACTGTTGAAAGGTTTTCCCAGCTGAAGCTAGCCTGGAAGAGGTTCCTACTTCTTCAGATGTTCAGACATCAACACATAGCCACAAGGATCATGAATAATCAGGCAAACATGACCAAAGGAAAAAAAATAAAACACCAGTTATTGACTCTATAGAAATGGAGATCTATGAGCTGACACATAATTTAAAATATTGTATGCTGAAGGACAGTATGACTATAATGAAAAATTCCATAGAGAGCTTCAGTAGCAGAATCAATCAAGCAGAAGAAAGAATCAATGAGTTTTTTTTTTTTTTTTTTTTGGGCGGAGTCTCACTCTGTCGCCCGGACTGGAGTGCAGTGGCCAGATCTCAGCTCACTGCAAGCTCCGCCTGCCGGGTTTACGCCATTCTCCTGCCTCAGCCTCCGGAGTAGCTGGGACTACAGGCGCCTGCCACCTCGCCCAGCTAGTTTTTGTATTTTTAGTAGAGACGGGGTTTCACCGTGTTAGCCAGGATGGTCTCGATCTCCTGACCTCGTGATCCGCCCGTCTCGGCCTCCCAAAGTGCTGGGATTACAGGCTTGAGCCACCGCGCCCGGCCGGAATCAATGAGTTTTAAGATAGGACATTTGAAATTGCTCAGTCTGAATCACCAAAAAGAAAGAAAACAGAGACGGGACATCATCAAGTAAATTCATACATACATTATGGGAGTTACAAAAGGAGCAGAGAGATAAGTAAGGAGCAGAAACCTTATTTGAAGAAATAGTGACAGAACACTTCCCAAATCTGAAGAGGGAAATGAATATTCAAATCCATGAAGACCAAAGAACCCCAAATAAATTAATAATAAAGTCAAATTCACCAAGACATATTATAATCAAATTTTCCAAGGTCAAAGACAAAGAGAAAATTTGGAAAGCAGTAAGAGAAAAGTGGATTATTATATATAAGGGAACAATATGTAAGACAATCAGTGGATTTCTCAGCAGCAACCTTGCAGGCCAGGAGTGAATGGGATAATGTATTCAAAATGCTGAAAGAAATAAGACTGTGCCAACCAAGAATACCAACCTGGCAAAGCTATCCTTCAGAAATAAAATAGCAAGATTTTCCCAGACAAACTAAAGCTGTGGGAGTTTATCAAAACTAAACCTGTCTGTAGGAACTGCTAAAGGTTGTTCTTTAAGTTAAAATGAAAAAGTCCTAACTAACATGAAAACATACGAAACTGTAAAATTCACTGTAAAGGTAAAAATATACTCAAATTAAAAATACTCTAATATTGTGATGGTGGTGCATAGATCATTTGTAACTCTATCAAAGTAAAAAATGAAAAGTATTAAAAGTAGTTACTGCCACAATAATTTTTAATGGATGCACAACATACAAAAGATGTAAATTATGACATCCATAACATAAAATGTGAGTGGATAAGTTAAAGTGTAGAGTTTTTATATGCAGAGTTAAGTTGTTATGAGCATGAAGTAGACTGTTATTACTATAAGATGTTTTATGTGGGCCTTATGGTAACCACAAGGAAAAACAAAAACACGTAGTAGATTAGTAGATACACAACAGGTAAAGACAAAGGAATCAAAGCATACCACTGAAAAAAATCCTTAAATCATAAAGGAAGACAGCAAGAGAAGAAAGGAGCAAAGGACGACAAAACAATCAGAAAACAATTAACAAAATGACAATAGTATTTACCTACCAGTAATGACTTAAATGTAAATGGATTAAATTTCCCAATCAAAAGACGTAGAGTGGCTAAATGGATTTAAAAAATAAGATTAAACTATAGAGACTCACTTTGGCTAAAAACACACATAGGCTGAAAATAAAGGGATTGAAAAATATTTTATGCAAATAGTAACCAAAAGAGACTGGCTATACATATATCAGACAAGATAGACTTTAAGTCAGTAACTGTCACAAGATACAAAGAATTTCATTATGTAATGATAAAGGAGTCAGTTCATCAAGAAAATGTAACAATTGTAAAGACAGTTGGCCCTTGAGAATCATCGGTGTGAACTTTGTGAGTTCACTTATATGCAGATTTTTTCAACCAAACACTGATCAAAAATGCAATATTAATGGGATTAGAAACTCACATGTATGGAGAGCCAACTTTCCATATACACAGGTTCGGCAGGGCCAACAGTAGGACCTGAGTATACACTGATTTGTGGATACACACACAGTCCTGGAACCGATCCCTCCTGTATACCAAGGGATAACTGTATATATGCACTCAACATTGGGACCTAAATATTTAAAGCAAATATTAACAGAACTGAAGGGACAAATAGTGATGCAGGAGCAGTAGGGGTATTGAGTACCACATTTTGGAAAATCAATAGAAATCCATTCAGAAAATATATAGGGAGCCAGCAGACTTGAACAGCACTACAGACCAAATGGACCTAACACATATACAAAACATTCCATCCTACAGCAAAAGAACACATTCTGTTCAAGTGCGCATGAAACATTCTCAAACATAGATCATATGTTAGGCCACAAAGTAAGTACTAACAAATTGAAGAAGACTGAAGTCATATCAGGCATCGTTTTTGACCGCAATGATATAAAACTAGAAATCAATAATAAGAGGAAAATTGGAAAATCCACAGTGATGTGGAAATTTTCTTGAACAATCAATTTGCGAGAAATGAAATAAAGAGGGAAATCAAATAATCTTTTGAGACAAGTGAAAATGGAAAGACAATATCCCAAAACTTATGGGATGTAACAATATGGAAATGCAAAACTTATGGAAAAGCAAAAGTACACGTATGTGTTTGCATCAAACTATCAAGCTTCTCCACAACAAAGGAAACAGCAACAGAGTGAAGAGACCACTTATGCAATGGAAGAAAATATTCGCAAACCATGCATTTGATAAGGAATTCATATCCAAAATATGTAAATAACTCATAAAACTCAATAGCAGGTTAACAAGTAACCTGACCTAAAAATGAGCAAAGGACTTGAATAGACATTTCTGAAAAGAAGACGTATGAATGCTCAACATGTATATGAAAATGTGCTCAACATCTAATCATCAGTGAAATGTAAATCAAAACCATGAGATATTCCTTCGCACTTGTTAGAATAACTATTATACAATAGACAATAGATAACAAGTGTTGGTGAGGATGTGGAGAAAAGGGAACACTTGTACACCATTGGTGAGAGTGTAAATTGGTACAGCCATTGTGGAAAACTGCATGGAGGTTTCTCAAACAGTTAAAAATAGAATTTCATATGACCCAGCGATTCTACTTTGGGATACATATCCAAAGGAAATGAAATCAGTATCTAAAAGAGATATCTTTATTCCCATGTTCATTGCTGCATTATTCACGAAAGCCATGGTTTAGAAACAATCTAAATATCTGTTAACAGATGAATGAATAAAGAAAATGTGGTAGGTATATCTATATCTATATCTACATCTACACACACATACCCACACATATCCACACATAATGAAATATTACTCAGTCTTAAAAAAGAAGGAAATCCTGTCATGTGTGACGATCTGGATTAATCTGGAATATGTTATGCTAAGTGAAATGAGGCACAGAAAGACGAATACCACATGATCTTACTTATATGTGGAATCTAACAATGTTATAAATGCACAGAGTTGAGTGGTGATTTCCAAGGGTTTGAGGGATGTTGGGTAGATGTTGGTCAAAAGATACCAAGTTTTGTTTATGCAGAATGAATAAACTCTAGAGACCTAATGTACAGCATAGTAACTGTATTAGTCTGTCACATTGCTCTGAAGAAATACCTGAGACTGGGTCATTTATAAAGAAGTTTCATTGATTCACAGTTCCCCAGGCTGTTCAGGAAGTAGGATGCTGGTATCTGCTTGGCTTCTAGAGAGGCCTCATAAAATTATGCTGGAAAGCAAAAAGGGGGAGTCAGCACTTCACATGGCCAGAGCAGGAGGAAGAGAGAGTGAGGGGGGATGTGCCACACACTTTTAAACCACCTGATCTTGTGAGAACTCACTGTCATGAGAACAGCACTGAGAGGATGGTGCTAAACCATTAATGAGAAACCGCCTCCATGATCCAGTCACCTCCCACCAGGACTCATCTCCAACCTTGGGGATTACAGTACGGCGTGAGATTTTGTGGGGACACAGATCCAAACCGTAGCAATAACTATATTTGTTAATACTGTATTACATACGTGAAATTAGCTAAGAGAGTAGATCTTAAATGTTTTTAGCGCGCACACACACACACACACACACGATTACTATGAGGTCATGGGTATGTTAATTAGATTGGTTTTAGAAGTCATTTCACAATGTGTATATATATATTAAAACATTACATTTTACACTGTAGATATGTAAAATTTTTGTCAATTATCCTTCAGAAAAGTTCAGAAAATGTTTTAAATCACAAAATAATCTACTTTGGTTATTCAAGTTTTTTGATATTATGTGTATTGCTACAGTGAACCTCTTTGTATATATATCTTTATTTCCCCAGGAAATATTGCTAGAAGTTGAATGCCTTGGTGAGGTATTATGGTGTGAACATTTACACAGTACATATTATATTGTCAGGCTGTTACTTAGAGAGATTTTTATTTTCATTCCTACCTGCAGTATATGAGATGTGATTGTCAGTTACTTCCACCAGCTTCCTTTACCCTACTCTATACAGTGCTAAGCATTACAATTTACAAATATTTTTGCCAATTTGATGGGCGAAAATATTCTGTTATTTTAAATTTCATTTCTTTATTCATGAGGTTGAACATTTTTTATTTTTGTTGGCCACTGTTTACTTCTTTCTGTTATTCATTGGCTGATCATATTTTGCTCATTTTTCTGTTGAGGTGTTAGTGTTTTTCTTAACATTTACTTTATCCAACCCTTCTGCCCACTTCCCAGGTATTTTCTTATACCCAATTTTCAGTTTTGTACTTAGATTTTTAATATTTATTTTAGGTGAAACATCTTTCCATTTAAGTCTTAACTGTAATACTTACATTAAATTAAATAACAATATATGAAATTATTTAACTGTGTTTATGCTTACTGCTAGCCTTTTTGTACTGTGATTTAAAAAAATTCTTGATTGTTCTCTTGGTCAGCCAAAATGTAATTTCTAATAATATTCATGAAGACTAATGGCAGGGAAGTGGTCGTGGCATATTCTTTGAGTCTTTGCATTATGGAAGAGTGACTTCCTATCCTTTCATTTGTAAATGTCTCTTTGATTTGCTATAGGATTATTGAGTATCAAACTTTCACCCTTAAAACTCTATAGAGGCTGGGTGCAGTGGCTCATGCCTGTAATCCCAGCACTTTGGGAGGTCGAGGTGGGCGGATCACCTGAGGTCAAGAGTTCAAAACCAGCCTGGCCAACACAGCATCTCTACTAAAAATACAAAAATTAGCCAGATGTGATGGCGCATGCCTGTAATCCCAGCTACTAAGGAGGCTGAGGCAGGAGAATCACTTGGACCCTGGAGGCAGAGGTTGCAGTGAGCCAAGATTGTGCCACTGTACTCCAGCCTGGGCGATGAGCGAGACTCCATCTCAAAAAACAAACAAACAAACAAACAAACAAAAAAACCACCACCAACAACTCTATAGATATTGTTCTGTGACCTCTGATATTTGATGTTGGGAGATGTCTGAGGCCATCTTCATATAGGATTTCATTGTGGTAAGCTGTATTTTCTGTTTGGACATTTGTAGTATTTTATATTTAATTTTTTAACAGAATATGTTTATGTCCTTGCTCAACCATTTTATAGTGCGGACTCTGGTCTTTTCACAACCTTGGAAAACATTCTTCTAGTGTTTCTTTGATTATTCTTAAATCTTTGTGTATCTTACTTTTTTTTTTTTGAGGTGGAGTCTCACTCTGTCGACCAGGCTGGAGTACAGTGGTGTGATCTCGGCTGACTACTACCTCTGTCTCCCAGGTTCAAGCAATTTTCCTGCCTCAGCTTCCCAAGTAGTTGGGATTACAGGCGCCTGCCACCATGCCCGGCTAATTTTTTTTGTATTTTTGGTAGAGACAGGGTTTCACCATGTTGACAGGGCTGATCTCGAACTCCTGGCTGGCCTTAAGTAATCCATCTGCCTTGGGCTCCCAAAGTGCTGGTATTGCTGGTGTGAATCACCATGCCTGGCTTGTATTTTACTTACTTTCTCTCTTTTTTTTTTTTTTTTTGAGATGGAGTCTGGCTCTGTTGCCCAGGCTGGAGTGCAGTGGCGTGATCTCGGCTCACTGCAAGCTCTGCCTCCTGGGTTCATGCCATTCTCCTGCCTCAGCCTCCCCAGTAGCTGGGACTGTAGGCACTTGCCACCACACCCGGCTCATTTTTTTGTATTTTTAGTAGAGACAGGGTTTCACCGTGTTCGCCAGGATGGTCTCCATCTCCTGACCTCGTGATCTACCCACTTCGGCCTCCCAAAGTGCTGGGATTACAGACGTGAGCCACCACGCCCGGCCCCGGCCTGTATTCTACTTTCATTCTGTGATTCCTGTTAAGTACATTTTGATCTCCAGGATCTGTTCCTCATGTCTTAGGTTTTCCATCACTCATTTCTTATATTTTCCCTGAGTTACAGGAGAATCTCTTGAGTCCACTCATCCAGCTCAGTAATTTGGTTTTTCTGCAGCATGCTTTCTGCTGTTCAGTCCATCTGTTGCCATGTTAAATGAAGAAATGGTATTAAAAACATCAATTGCAAGTGGTTTTTCCTGATCTCATACTGTTCCAGCTTCATGTCTGCTTACCTTATTTTCACAGATGCAGTGCCTTCTTGAATCAAGTGTCTTCTTGAAAAACTGAGAATTTTCTAAAATTTTATCATGTCAGTTCGAGTAAACCTTTTTCAGAAAAGACAGTTTTGATCAAAGTGCCTCCATTCCTTTGAACTGTAGTAATTTTGCATAGTTCTGGCAATGACTCCTTACCTCTTTATCCTCATAGAAAGTGGACTAGTACTGGCTTATATGCAAGTAGCTGAGATTGGTTCTGTGAGAGATTAGTATGGATTCCTGGCCAAATCCTTTACTTGAAGGTGGAAGAAAATGTGTCTTTACACAGCCAGATAGAGATTTTATAAATTGGAGTGTGCTTAAGCACTTGTTTTTGTCTTTATGTGGATGCTTGCAGTATGAGCAAACCATGGTAGGTTTTGGCCCACTCCTATCGTTGCTGGTTGCTGCAGTTCCTTGTTTCTGCCATGCCTGGTACTCAAGTCATGGCTTATAACAACAATACATCCTGGGGTCTATGCGTATCACAGATTGTGTGCATAGAACTCTCGCTACAGTGAGTATCACAGGTTGTATACATAGAATACTCACTACAGAGGCAAGAGCCTTGCTCTCTGGGTGTCCCGTAAGCTTCCCTTGCCCTCCTGCTCTCTGCTTTCTGAGTTAAGAGGTGAACATTTCACTTAGGATTTGATTGGTATGTTTATCAGGCTCCCTGCTCTTTTGGAGAGACAATCACGTGTCAGCCTTCTTTGCCCTTCTTTAATCTAATTCCACCTATACTATATTCAGCACAATCATTTGCACTTCTGGCATATTGAGCACCTTTCTCTAATATATAGTGCCAGAAGAGGTTTTGATCCATTTTTACGTTCCATTGATTGACTCATTGAGAATCTAGGAATGGGACAGGGCCTGTGTCTATACTGGCATCTTGCCAGGAACCTTCCCCTCCCCCTTTCATTGGCTAGCAAATTCTGAAAATGTTTTCAGCCATGGATGGCCCACATCTAGGAAAAATAAGGTCATAAATATTAAGATTGAGAGATGAGAATGGACAGGTAAGTAAGAATGAAAAGCTTCAGTGATTGTCTGAAGCTGGGAAGATTGGATTTCAGTATTCGGCTTATTTACCCCAAGAGTGCCTTTAGCAAAAGTCATGATTGTTTCTGTAAGAAATTTGGGTGAAATGGCCCTGGTAACATACGTGACAACAAACCCAAGGAAATAAGGGCTGGGGTAAATTTACGGTGACCAACTGCCCTTTTCGTCTGCGGTCAAGGGGATCTCGGGATGCAGGACTTTCGGTATTAAAACCAGGAAAGTCTTGAACATGAATTGGTCACCGTAGCGTAAATTATAGCATTGCTTCTGTGGTCTTTTATATATGAGATGAGATTTCATGCTACAGTGAATGTCCAGAGCTGTCTTCACCACTGCCAGGGCATGCAGCATTCAGCCAGCAAAGAGTGAGAGCGTCCTTTCTTTTTGTATGTATGTTGTCACATCATCTACAAACTCTTACTCCAGTTGGATCCAGTGTCAGTCAAGTTTCAGCTGTATTCTGAGATAGCCTTGGTAAATAGACATTCTTTAATTTATTTTTTCTAAAAATTATTAGGAATAATCTTTTAAAGCTGGGAAGGTCTTAAGCATATCCTTTGAGATGCACAATCCATGAAACTTGAGTCACTTTTATAGACTTGGAGTTTTTGATAAATTAGAAGCTCTTAAATGAAAATTACAAGTTCCTTTTTTAAAAGTCATAAAGGATTAGATACAGTTGGAAGCAATTTCAAAAGAACTGTTTGATTAGAGAGTTGCCAAGGATTTAAATGAAGGTGGAAGCCTCAAAGTATACCTTCTAGTGTTGTGTTTGCCATTTGGCCTGAGTCACTAGGTGACTCAGTGTTCCCCTCAGTGGAACAAAAGCACTTAACAAACATGCTTATTAAGGTGGTGATTTTTCCCCTAATTATGTCTGTGGGTCCCAGTATTAATAGCATAGGAGTAATAAGGCTTTTATTTGGGTAGATGAGACTGGCATTTATGTATTTCCTAGAAATTGTCCCAGTCTTTTATGGGAATCTAGCTGGGGGAGCCCCATTCAAACTCCACTTTTTTATTATTTTGCTTGACTCTGAAATCCCCTTTAGGCAACATAGTCAGGATCAACCAAAACTCCTCAGGAATGTCCTCAGAGATGGCAAACAGGAAGAGAGAATGGCCACTTAGCCTTCTTCATCAGGCCTTAAAGTCACACTTCTGAGCCCGTCTTGGCTTTTGATCCTCTCTGTTGTTGTGTTTATATTTGGATTTAAAACTCCAAATGTATCACTGATGTTTTCATCCTTACCTCTAATTGCATTTTGTAGTATTATTTTGCAATGTCGTAAGGTTTTGTGACTTATTTACCTTCAGTTAGTTGTTGCTGTGAAAACCCCAAGAGTTGCTCATGAGTTTACTTTTTCCTGACTTGACTCATCTAATTCATTAGTATGTCCTATTATCTTTTCCTAGAACATTCTAAATCTGTTGTCTGCTCATCATCTCCTCCCCTCTCTCTGCAGTTCAAGTCACTGTTAACCCCTGCATGACTTACTGCAACAGCTTCCTGACTGGCCTTCTGCTTCCATTCTTGTTTCCCCTTTAGTTCTTCCTCTTTCCTATAAAGCTGCCAGAGTGGTCTGTTCAAAGTCAGATTAAATTATTGATCCTTTTGAATTTGCTACACAGACAATAATATAATCTGTGAACAAAGATTCTCTAATTTTTTCCTTCTCTATCTATATACCTTTTGTTTTCTTTTCCTGTCTTAACTGTGTCAGCCAGGTCTTCCAGTATGATACTGAAAAGAAATGTTGAGAGGAGACATCCTTGTCTTATTCTTCCTCTGAGCAGAAAAGCTTCTAGTTTCACACTGCTAAGTATGATGTTCACTGCAGGTTTCCTTACACATTCTTTATATGTTGAGGAAGTTCTTCCCTATTTCTAGTTTACTGAGATTTTTTTTTATCATGAATGGGTATCACATTTTGCCAAATGATTTTTCTATACCTATTGGTATGATCATATTTTTTTTTTCTTTGTAGCTTGTTGGTGTGATAGATTACATTAGTTGATTTTTGAATGTTGAATCAGTTTTTTATACCTGGGAGAAATCTCACTTGGTTGTGGTGTATAATTCTTTTTATACATTGTTGAATTCAATTTGCTTATATTTTGATGTGGATTTTTGCATCTATGCTTATGAGATAATATTGGTCTTTAGTTTTCCTTTTTGTAATGTCTGTCTGGGCGATGCTGACCCCATAGAATGAGTTTGGAAGTATTCCCTGTGTTACCTTCTTATAAAGATTGTTAAGAAGTAGTATAATTTCTTCCTTAAATGTTTGGTAGAACTCAACAGTGAACATATTTGGGCCTGGTGCTTTGGAAACATGTTAATTATTGATTCAATTTCTTTAATAGAGATAGGCCTATTCATATTACTCATTTCTTCTTGTATGAGTTTCGGCAGATTTTATTTCTCAAGGAATTGTGCATTTTGTATAGGTTATCAGATTTTGGGGTAAATAACTGTTCATATCATTTTAAAATTATCCTTTTAATGTCCATGGGATCTGTAGTGATGTCACCTCTTTCATTTCTGACATTAGTAATATGTTTCTTGTCTCTTTTTTTCTTAGTCTGGCTAGAGGCTTATCAATTTTATTGATCTTTTAAAAGAATCTTTTGCTTTCATTCATTTTCTTTATTAGTTTTCTGTTTTTTATTTCATTGAGGTACATTAACTTTTATTGTTTCTTTTCTTCTGCTTACTTTGTATTAACTTGTTCTTTTTTTAATTTCACAAAGTTGAAGCTTAGCTTATTGATTTTAGATCTTTCTTCTAACATAAGGAGAATGCTATATTAATGCTATACATTTGTGGCATTTAATGCTATAAATTTTCCTTTAAGCAGTGCTGATGTTGCTTCCAACAAATTTTGATAAGTTGTATTTTCACTTCATTTAGTTCATTTTTCTTAAGATTTTTTTTGACCCACAGATTATTAGAGGTATATTGTTCTATCTCCAAGTATTTGGGGATTTTCCAATTATCTTTCTGTTATTGTTTTCTAGTTTAATTCCATTCTGGCCTGAGGTCAGACATTGTATGATTTTCATTCTTTTAAATTTGGTAATATGTGTTTTATGACCCAGAATGTGGTCTATTTTGGGGAATGCTCCATGTGAGCTTGATACTAGTGTGTATTCTGCTGTTGTTGAATGAAATAGCCTATGTAGGTCAGTTATACTCAATTGACTGATGGTATTGTTGAGTTCAACTATGTCCTTAATGATTTTCTGCCTGCTGTATCTGTCCTTTTCTGATAGAGGGATGCTGACGTCTCCAATTATAGTAGTGGATTTGTCTGTTTTTCCTTGCAATTATGTCAGGTTTTGCTCTATACATTTTTATGCTCTATTATTAGGTGCATACATGTTAATGACTGTTACATCTTCTGGGAGAATTTACCCCTTTATCATTATGTACTACCCTTTTTTCTCTGTGATAATTTATTTTTGCTCTGAAATCTCCTTTGTCTGAAATTAATATAGGCCACTCCAGCTTTCTTTAGATTAATGTTAGCATAGTGTATCTGTCTTCTTCATTTCTTTAAGTTTAATCTGTGTGTATCTTTATATTTGAATTGAGTTTCTTGTAGACAACATATGCCTTGTTTTTATCCATTCTGATAATCTCTTGTTTTTTAATGTGTATATTTAGACCACTAGCATTTAAAGTGATTATTGATACACTTGGATTAATATCTACTATATTTGTTAAGTTTTCTATATTTTGTCTTGTTTTCCCATTTTTTTCTTCCACTCTTTTTCTGCTTTTGTAGTTTTGAGTATTCCATGATTTCTTTGCATCTGCTTTCTTAGCATATCAGTTACATATTTTTTTTTTTTTTACTTTTTAAGTAGTGACCTAGAGGTTGCAGTATACATTTACAACTGTTCCAAGTCCACTTTCAAATAACACTATACTGTTTCACAGATAGAGCAAGTACAGTAAAATAAAATATTCCTAATTTTTTCTCTCATCTCTAATACTCATTGCTATCATTAATTGTAGTTACAAATAAGCATACATAGGCATATATATATATGTGGCATACATAATTGAATACATTGTTGTTATTGTGAATAAATTGTTATCTCTTCTATCAATTAAAGGTAAGAAAAATAATGGTTTTTATTTTGCCTTCACTTATTCCATCTCAAAGTCTCTTCCTTTCTTTGTGTAGATCTGAGTTTCTGACCTATATCATTTTTCTTCTGACAAAATTCTTGCAATACAAGTCTACTAGCAACAAATTCCCTGAATATTTATTTGTCTTAAACATTAAAAAAAAAAGTCTTTTCTTTCTTTCTTTTTGTTTTTCTGAGACAGAGTCTCACTCTGTCTCCCAGGCTGGAGTGCAGTGGCGCAATCTCAGCTCACGGCAACCTCCACCTCCCGGGTTCAAGCGATTTTCCTGCTTCAGCTTCCCGAGTAGCTGGGATTATAGGTGTGTGCCACTGCGCCCACCTGATTTTTGTATTTTTAGTAGAGAAGGGGTTTTACCATGTTGGTCAGGCTGGTCTTGAACTCCTGACCTCAAGTGATCCACCTGCCTTGGCCTCCCAAAGTGCTTGGATTACAGGCACAAGCCACCACACCTGGTCTGTTTCTCCTTTACTTTTGAAGGATAGTTTTGTAGGATCCACAATTCTAGGTTGCTGGTTTTTTTCCTCTCAACACCTTAGGTGTTTCACTTCACTTTTATATTGCTTGCCTGGTTTCTGAAGACATGTCAGATTTTTTTTTTTTTTTCTCCTTTATAGATAAGCTGTTTTTCCCTTCTGGCTTTTTTCAGAATTATCTTTGACTTTCTGCAGTTTGAATGTAATATGCCTAGGTGTAGGTTTTTTTTTTTTTTTCCTGAGCTTTCCGAGTCTGTAGTTTGGTGACTAACATTAATTTAAGAACATTCTTAGTTATTATTGCTTCTAATTTTCTTCTGTTCCTTTCCCTCTTTCTTCTCCTTCTGTTGTTCCCATTATACATATATTACACCTTTTGTAGTTGTCCCATACTTCTGTTTGTTTTTTGTTTTTCAGTCTTTTTTCTCTTTGCTTTTCAGTTTTGGAAGTTTCTCTTAATATATCCTCATGCTCAGAGATCTTTCATCTACCTTGCCCAGTTCTCTAATGAGCCCACTAAAGGCATTCTTCATTTCTGTTACAGTGTTATTGATTTCCAGCATTGTGTTTTTGATTCTTTCTTAGAATTTCCATCCCTCTGCTTACATTCCCCATCAGTTCTTGCATGTTGTCTACGGTGTCCTTTACAGTCCTTAGAATAGTAATTGTAGTTTAAAATACATTTCTGATAATTAATTTCTGCCATTTCTGACTCTGGTTCTGATTTTTGCTCAGTTTTTTCAAACTTTTTCTTTTTTTTTTTGCCATTTAGAAAGCCGTGTACTTTTTTCTTGATAGGCAGATGAGATGTACTGGATAAAAGGAACTGCAGTAACAATGCAGTGGTAAGGTATGTTGGGAGGGGAAGCATTCTATAATCTTATGATTAAGTCTCAGTCTTTTAGTAAGTCTATGCCTGTGAATTGTGAAGCTCACAAGTGCTTCTCATTTTCTTTTTTCTCATTCTTAGTTGCGATAGGATGCCTAGCAGGGGCTAGGAGTTGTAGGTAGCATTGAGGTATGTTCCTGCCACTACACTCCAGCCTGGATGACAAGTGAGGAGACCCTGTCTCCTGAGAAAATAAATAAATAAATAAATAAAGTGGCTATTTTTTCCCTTCCTTCTGCCAGAAGCATGAGAAGATGTTTTTGGATCTTCACTGTGAGAACCTGTTACAGCTTTTGGAGATAAAACTCACAAAAGTCTGGGAGTTCCCTAAGACTGAGCTCCCCTGGACTTTTTAACTTTCAGTCCTGTCTACATTTAATCTCCAGCAATTCAGTAGTTACAGTTACGATTTTTCTACCCTGGTACTGGTTCCCATGCATATTGCTGCTTCTTGTTTTTTACTCTGATAAATTGTCATTCTCTATTTCCAGTCTGTCTCTCCAGAGTGAGGAGTGACAAAATTACATGTCATTGAGAGCCATGCTCTTGGTTTTATAATATCTTTACATCTTTGACTTACCACGATGTAGCTTTGAATGTTGTACCACTTTTCGTTCCATCCTTCTGTCTTTTGTGCTTTTTCATGTGTTTTATGTCTGCAGATGTTATAAACCTCACAATACATTGTTATTATTTTGGATTTAAACAGGCATTTGTTCTTTCCTGATATTTTTTACTTATGTTACTTTTTATTCCTTTGAGCAGATCTAAATTCCTTCTGATATTATTTTTCTTTTGCCTGTAGAATTTCATAACAATTCTTATAGTGTAAATCTACTGAATATAAATTGTTTCAGTTTCTTTCTGAAAAGTCTTTATTTCACTTTTATTTTAGAAAGGGTGTTCACTCTGTATAGAATAGTAGATTGACAGTTTTTTCCTTTAGTATTTTGTCACCTAGTTGTCTTCTGAGTTTTATCGCTTCTGATGAGAAGTCTGATGTCATTCTAGTCTTTGCCCCTCTGTATTTAATGTCTCTTTTTCTGACTGCCTTTAACATTTCCACTTTATAACTGATTTTAAGACATTTCATTATGACATACTTTAGTTTAGTCTTATATCATCTTTTTTGCTTAGAATTCATTGAGCTTATTAGATCTCTGGGTTTATCGTTTTCATGAAATTTGGTGAATTTTGGCCATTGTTTCTATAAAAATGTGTATGTATTTGTCACTCTTCCTTCCCTAGAATTTAAATTACATTTTCATTAAATGGCTTAATATTGTCCTGGAGGTCACTTCTGCTCTTTCATATTTTTGTAGTCTTTTTTCTTTAGCCACTTTATTTTGCATAGTTTTTATTTTTTATGTGTTCTAGTTCACTGACCTTTTCTTCTGCAGTTTCAAATTGCTGTTCATCTCATTCAGTGTGAGTTTTGTTTCAGATACTATATGTTTAACCTTTAGAAGCTTCACTTATATATATCTGAAAGGGCAGACATGTACGTTTAGAAGAAAAGAGAGATGTGACTATCTCGCATATTGTGTGTGTGTGTATCTTTCATTTCTCTGTTACTTTTTGAATGGATGTTGGATATTGCACATAGTATTTGTTGGGTGCCTGATTTTGTTATATACTTTTACATACTTTTGGCTTTTGCTCTAATGAATAATTAAATTACTAAGAAGAAGTTAGATCCTTTTTTTTTTTTTTTTAGTTTTGAGATGGAGTTTCGCTCTTGTCTCCCAGGCTGCAGTGCAATGGCGCGATCTCGGCTCACTACAACCTCTGCCTTCTGTGTTTAAGCGATTCTCCTGCCTCAGCCTCCCGAGTAGCTGGGATTACAAGCACCCCCCACCATGCCCAGCGAATTTTTGTATTTTTAGTAGAGACAGGGTTTCACCACGTTGGCCAGGCTGGTCTCGCACTCCTGACCTCAGGTAATCCACTCACCTCGGCCTCCCGAAGTACTGGGATTACAGGCATGAGCCACTGTGCCTGGCCAGAAGTTGGGTCCTTTTGAGGCTTAGTTTTAAGCCTTGCTAGGTGGGACTAGAGCAACATTTAACCTAAGACTCATTTAGCCCTACTTCCGTAGTGATGCTTTCCTAAGGATTTTCTAGTATCTCATGTAGTGAGAGCCATTTTGGCTGCTGGGATCATAAAATACTCCTAGCTGTGTGTGAGATCTGAAATTGGTTCCACCTGCTGCATTCTGGTGCTTCTATTTATGGCCCTTGGGAAGTTTTTATTTATACATACACAGGTCAGTGCTCTTCCAAGTACTTAAGGGAACCCTTCTGCAATCTCTGTTTGCTCTCTCTCTGTATATCTGTTTCTGTTTCAGCATTCTGCCTTTCAAGGCCCTGTAGCCTTGGCCTCCCTATACTCCAATCTTTGTCTTCTCAACTTGGCAAGAAAGAAACAGAGGCTGGGTTTTGACTTCCTCTTCTTTATTCTGTGGCGTTGAAACTGTTTCCATGGAGTAAGTTAGGGCAATTGTAGGCGTCTCTCACTTATTTTGTTTCTCTTCATGGGATTATGTCTTGCTGAAACCTTTGATTCATATTTTTGGCTTGTTTTGTAGTTGTTTAAGGCAGAAGGGTAAATCTTGTCACTGTTACTTCACAATATTCATAAGTGGAAATCCTGCCTTAATATTTTGCATTTCCTTTCTATGTTCAGAGATGATATTGTAGGTTGTTTTTGCTGACACATAAGGGGCCTGGTGGCATTTGCCTCTTAGTTTAAGTCATTATCGTTTTTGGTATCTTGATAAAAATCTTGTATTGCCTGGATAGGATATCATTGCTGGAAACATTACAACTCTCTTTTTTTTGTAGTAGAGGAAGTCATGTCCTAAGCAGAGGTTGTATAGATTTTGCCTGACTTGTGGTATCATTTCTCAGGATCTGCAACAACTTGGTCATTGGTTTTTCTCCCACTGCTTGTGGTTTTAGGAATATTCTTCAACTGATGAATTCACCACCTACTTCATTCTTGGGTCGTGAATCCCTAGACTTGAATTCTGTTCTAAGAGCCAAACATGCAACATGCTGAATTGGTTGGTTTGTTGCCTGGAAAATTGTTAGGGCAAAATTGATACTTTGATTACAGAAGGAAAGAGGCAGATTTTTCAGATGAAAGGTGTTCAACTCCAAATTCTGGTTTATTCTAAAGAGTAGAGGTAGATGTGTCATGAGAAGGTGAAAGAAGCTCAGTCCAAACATAGTGAATTTTATAGTGGGTGGGCATCATAGGACCACAAATAAGCAGAGTGACCCTATATCTTGTTTGCTGAGGACAGTCCTGGTTTATACCTGTTGTTCTGGAATAATGGTAAATAGCACCCCCTTTCACTCTTCAAAGTGTCATGCTTTGTATGATAGAATATATACATATTTAATTATAGACGTATGATTACATATCTACTTACACTTACATATACTTGTGTATGTATAAGTATATATAAGTATATCATATTTATTATATACTTATATTTATATTATTATACTTGTTATATATCTACATATATAATGTCTACTTATAAGTAGATATATATATAAGGGAACATATATATACACATATATATACTTGTGTATGTATAAGTATATATAAGTATATCATATTTATTATATACTTATATTTATATTATTACACTTGTTATATATCTACATATATAA